>NC_136425.1:147287500-147757500 GCF_052625555.1 Lactuca saligna | reverse complement strand
ATCACTATCTCCGTGCAAGCAGACCTTCAAAGGACTTCGGCTAAGGTTTAGAAAATCAACTATTTATATATATATAGTTAAATTCTATACGAGTTGGAAACCAAAATCGGGCGAAGAACCCAAAAAGTCTCAAAAATCTAACAGTTCCGGCCTAAAGTGAGTGTACGGTCGCAAACCTGTGTATGGCCGCACACCCGTGTATGGCTGCACACCCATGTATGGCTGCACACACGTGTATGATTGGTGTCAGGTGGACCCCACCACCGACCATACCCCCAACCTATAAATACAGGACCCTCATCGTCATTTGAACACTCTTGACCGAAAACTCTCTCATTCTCTCTCTAGAACTTCTGACCGTACACACTAAAAACAGCCATTTTCTTCCGAAAACATCAAAAATCGTCATTTGGAACCGATTGGGAGCATCTGGAACACATATTCTTCGAAATCGAATAACCATGTTCTTGAGTGTACCACCGTACACCCTTCAAATCTGCAAAGGTCCGTACACACCTCAATGAAGAGTTCACGGCCGTACACCTTGTTTACACCCGTACACTACCTATTTAACTGTAAACCCCTGTTCATGGCCGTACACGCCTCTTAAGCAGTGAAAAGCTCGTTTTCTCGATTCAATCAATTCCCGGTAACATTCCTTAGCCGAAAACAAATGTTTTTCTAACACTTTATCTAATGAAATCACTAATTATATATATATATATATATATATATCTGTGTGTGTGTGTGTATTGATATTAGGATTCCGTTAAGTGCCACGTACAACAACTCAAAGATCTTCCAGTTCAACATTTACACACATCAAACAGTGAGTTCATACCCCTATACTCTTACGGTTTTTAAATGTTTTCAGGGGGGGGGGGATACAAGCCAAAAATAAATGATTTTGTGAACTTAAATAAAAGGGTTTTAAAATACTTAAAACCGATACAATATGGATTTCACATTTCATAAAACATTTAAATGTTTTATCCCTTTTGTATTGTGTTGAACATAAGGGATGTTTTCAATGTTTTATCCCTTTTGTATTGTGTTGAGCATAAGGGATGTTTTCAATTTACTGTCAAATTGCATAGTT
Organism: Lactuca saligna; assembly: GCF_052625555.1. Taxonomy (NCBI): domain Eukaryota; kingdom Viridiplantae; phylum Streptophyta; class Magnoliopsida; order Asterales; family Asteraceae; genus Lactuca; species Lactuca saligna. Next base: position 147,756,401 of record NC_136425.1, on the reverse strand, counting down.
TTCCGAATAAATTCACGATTCAAATACATAATATTCATGCAAACTATAATAGGTATAGTTTGGGGTTTCAATTCAAAGCTTGTACATTTCCTAATATATATAACTATGACAAACTTAGTTTATGTTATACTCGGGTAACAAAGATGCTTTATTTATTAATTATTTAAGTATAATTATTACTCTATAAAGTCTACACTCGGATTTGACTACCAAAGATTAATACAGAACTACTCGTAATTTAGATTATACATGATTGTGAGACTCTACTTTAATATTATACCCTTTGGCGTACTTAATTAAATCCTATCGTAGTATAACTAGAGTCTCCTAGAGGGAGAGCGTGAGATTTGTGAATATATCTATTCGGGACTGATAATCCCACACCTGAACTGCTAGCTACAGTTAGGAAGGCATGCCTGGGGTGACAAATGTCATTTAACCGACACTTGAAGAACGTCGTAAAGGTCACTAGGTCATATTAAGCAGGGTTATACGACTCATAATAGTATAAACTAAACTTTGTTTATGAGATTTCATTCTTCATTAGTTTTATTATAATTAATAGAACTATTATACACTACACTAGAGGATTCCAAGGAATAAAATACATGGTTTAAATTAAATAATAAAACTACAATACATTACTGGTGATAGCCAGGGTTTTCATACAAAAGATTTTCATGCAAAACAACATTTTTGAATTCAACAGGTGGTAACCAAGAATATGAATAAATACTTATGGAATAGTAACAAACACCTTTTGTAAGAAAATATAGGATTTTCTTAAGGAACCCTCTTACAGTTTTTAATGAATTAATTCAGTTAATTCTATAAGTACTTCGTGAATACAACATGGGTCACATACATAAGGATCTGATAGCTAGTGAAATGTGTGGTCTCCACCTCATTTCCTATTCCTTGTTTGGTTGTGGGCTTGGGGCATGACCATATAGTCGATTGATTGTTCGATTTGGATTATGTGTGACTTGTATACACTAAGTATTTGTAAAAGGAAACTAGTATGAATCATTTTTATTTATCATTCATCACATAAGAGAATATTGGATTTTCTGGAGAACTACATTATGTTTTAAGGAACCAAGAACTTGTTTTCTAAAACAAAACACTTATGAAGTCATCAAATTAATGTTGATACTCTTTTCAAAACCACTTGTATTCTCAGGGAATCAGTAGAAAGGTACTCCTGTAGCTTTTGAGAAGACGGAGCGCTTAGAGTCACGTCTCTTATATTTTGTTATATTTTTATGTACTCAACTATGAAAACAGATGTAAATACTTTTATGTAAGTATTCGATGTGATGTTGTGTTTACTTGCTTACTATGATGCAATTGTTGTGATACTACATATGACGTCATCCACCCCCGAACGTTTCCGCTATTTCGGTTTGGGGTGTGACAGAGTAGATTTGGATATTTGTGATAGAGAGGATATACAGTCAAAGAGTAGAAGGAATTGAATGGGATTTGACTATCTGTCCAAGTATTAGGAAGCTTATACAAGATTTGAAGGTTATATAGAGGTAACATGTAGTTTTACAATTCAACAAATGGTTTTTATTTGTTTTGTGTTATTCGTTATTAATTTGTAGTCATTATTACCTTATACAGATTGTGGGGAGTTACTCCTTATGGTTATCAAAAGTATGAAGTTAGGTTCAATGATGTAGCATATGGAGTGGATCTAATTGCAAAGACTTGTGCATGTAGAATATGGCAACTTACAGGGATACCATGCTTACATGGAGTAGCTGCAATCTCTTCCCTGAATCAAGATGCAGAAACATATGTGTCCCAATAATACAGTAAAGATGCTTATGTGATATGCTATAATTATAGCACTAACCCTCTCAATGGTAGTGATATGTGGCCAGAAGTTCCTTATCGAAAGCCTTTGCCTCCCAAAAGAAGAAGATTACGTAGCAGGCCATCAGTGAAGGAAAAGGGATGCAGTGGATAGAGAGTTGAGTGGACTAGTTAGACATTTTGTGACAAGAAGGAGATCCCTGATAAGGTGTAGTATTTGCAAGGAACCAAGCCATAACAAGAAAAAGTATCCATCTAAGCAGAAAACAAATACATCAGGTAAATGTCCCAATCATCTTAACATAATACGTGATGTTGATAAGTAATTGAGACTTTAATTTTTTTTGCAGCACCAAGTTCCTCTAGGGGTAGTGGAGCCGGACCAAGTCAACCACCACTAGTAGCAGCAGCCCAACCACCTCAACCACCACCACCACCACCACCAGCCCAACCACCTCTACCACCACTAAGTACAAGGCCTGTCCCAAGAAGGGGCCCAATTGGTAGAAGTGGACGGAGGCAATATTCTGTAAGGATTGTCAAAATGGAATTGAGGACGAACATACCTAGGGTTGGGAGCAGTGCAGAGAACCCTGCAGTCCTTGATTAAGATATTATGTAGGTAGTGGGTAGGCACATCTTTTGTTATAAAGTTGTGATGTAAAGACAAAGTACTATGTTTTATTTATGTTTATCTTTTGGGTATGTGGGCACATGGTGGCCATTTCTTTTGTGGTCCCTAGTGAGAATCTTTTGTTCTATCTTTTGTGTATGCAGACAACTAATTACCCTTTATTTAATTTCAAATGTTGATGGAGTATTTCAATGAATCCAACCATCATATTCAATTACTTTCTTGTTATTTCTATGCATTGTTGTCTTAGTGATTCCATTACAGTCAAAGAATGGAATCATATATTGTTAGCTTAGCTAATATGACAGTTAATCAATTTTAACTACCAAGGGTAGTTTTGTCATTTTTTACTTTCTAGTCTGTTAGAAGTTATTTAGACATATTGATGTGCAATGTTATTAATTGTACATATGTGTAATAGTTCAGTAGCTGTTCAGAAGAGAAATAAGAAAAAGTTAATTTTCAATCATCCTTTTCTCTCAAACCAATCTTTTGAACATGAACATATATGTATTCATTGTTATATGTATGCTACTTTTTAATTCCATTCCAGTGAAAATTACTACATTATGATTCCAGTCAAAATTACTTATTTCTGATTCCAGTCAAAAGCTTAGCTAATATGATAGTTAATCAATTTTAACTACTAAGGGTAGTTTCGTCATTTTCTACTTTCTAGTTTGTTACAAGTTGATTATATGTCTTGATGTGTAATGTTATTAATTGTACATATATGCCTTCATTCCAGTCAAAATTATGACTTTTTGATTCCATTCTAGTCATCAATTACTACTTTGTGATTCCATTCCAGTCAAAATTACTTCATTCCATTCCAACAAGAAGTTAAGATAATATCTTCATTCCATTCAAACAACATCTTTCAATACATCATTTCACATCATTTAATCATATACATGATGATCAAAAAAAGAAATACTATGGTAAACTTATATATTTTTTCCTTTATTGGAATGGCATCAAAGTACTTTTCCTTCATTTATTCTATGTCTTCCTTCACCTTCTCTACTTCGGTCTTCAATGCTACTAATTCAACTTTCATTCCCTCCACGACTTCCATTAGAGGCATTTGTACAGGTTCTACATCCAACCATTTCCAATATTTGCATTTACCATTCAACACAAATAACTCATAATGAGATCTCAAATTAGGAAAAAAGAATCAGAAAAGGAAGAAGATTCAAGTTAAATAACTTACCTAATTGCACACCATGAAATGCCTCCCTGGATTCTTTGGTGTTGTTGACGTTAGAATATGTGCAAGGAACCCACAATCACAAGTTTTTGGATCGTTCACTGTCGATTTCTTGCTTGATCGATTGAGGGATGATGAGAAGCTATAAGAGGAAGCCATCGGGGTATTAGGGCACAATAAAGGAACCACATACACCCCTCTTTTAATAACATTAGCCCTATATGCCACATAGGATCAAACTGACACGTAGGATTGACCAGTCCATTGAAACCGGCAAAAAGCAATCATAGGGGGAACATTTACATGAATCAACAAATTAAATGGCTATTAGAACACGAAAAAAAGTTTAGTGACAAAATGTGATCAAAAGCAATAGTATGTTACCCTATCAAGTCATTATCCCGTATTTCAAAGTAGTTTGTCTTTTATAATCACCGACCGACTCAAATCTACCAAAATAATTTTCAATTTACAAATCCCCCCATCATATTACTTATTTACTTCATTCAAACCCCCTCATCATCTTACTTATTTCATTTTCACCCCTTTTAATATGTAGGAATATCATTTCATTTAAATTATAATAACATACTAAAAATTGTATGTATAGAAAAAATTATAATAAAATGGCCCATACAGATTATATATAATAATCTTGGAAGCATGATGAATTATCATTTATCAAAATATTAAAGACTTCAACATAATATACCATATGACTTTCAACATAATATACGATATGTAGGAATATCATTTCATTTATATTATAATAACATCTAATATTTTTTTTGGTTCTTTTTCTAAAATATCATCAATTTTTTAAATAAAAAATAACCTTTTGTTCCAGAATGGGTCATTCCGGACTCGAAAACCGGTCCAAGCCCAATATTTTAGCCTAATAGTGTATATATATATATATATATATATATATATATATATATATATATATATATATATATATATATATATATATATATATATATATATAAATCCGGAATACGCATTTCGGAATTAGCATACCCGAAGCACCGTCTACCCACATTTCAAATCAAAATTCCAGCATAGATTCGTCAAACCAAGTAGGTTTTACACTTTAACTCACTTTGCATTTGATTTTCTTAAACAAATTACGTATTTCGGAATGGTCTGAAACATGAGGAACAACTCTAGAATATATATTTTTTTATCTTTTTGTTGTTGTACGTGTATGAATGTCATGTAAGTACTTTGTAATGTGATTTTGATTGGTTGTTTTAGTCCGGAATTAGGTATTGTAGGCGTTCCGGAATGGTAATGTAGGTCTGGAATACGATGAACGTTGTCTGAAACCTGATGATCTATTCCGGAATGATGATCTGGAATACTTATAATATACAATTTTTTTTCTAAGTGTTGTTTAATTACCCATGCTAGTCCAAAGACGAGTTAGCGTGAATGTTGACAAAAAAGTGGATTTTACGGACGACGAAGTTGTAATTTACAAAAGCTTTTGGAATTGCGCCCGATAAAGGTAAAATCGAAAAAAATTATAATTATAATTTTTTTTACGGTAATTTATTAAAATGCTGTGTGGTAACACCAACGCCGAGTGATTGAAAAATTGGTATTCTGCAGAAGGAACTAGGAATGCCACTTTTTTGGATCTTTATCCAAACAAAATTAATTAACTATCGACAAAAATTATATGGTTTATGGTCTAAATTTAAATGTTTCGTGTGTTTTTGGTCCCTAGTTTGAAAAGTCTATAATACCTTTTATATTTGTTTTATTTATATTTTTATATAAATTAATACTTTTAGGTAATCTCTCTCTCTCTCTCTCTCTCTCTCTCTCTCTCTATATATATATATATATATATATATATATATATATATATATATATATATATATATATATATATATATCTATCTATCTATCTATCTATCTATCTATCTCATCCACGTTTAAGAACATAAAGAATGACTCGTACTCCCCTCCTTTCTCTATCGAATCGGATCCTTCGGTCATCACCATATCCACCAACAATCACCAATTATGCCGAGAAAAATCAAGCCTTCACACAATCACCAAGATATTAATCTTCAACCCACCATGAATGATCACTGCCATCAAGAACCCATAATCCCCATATGCCTTGTTCTTCCATTTATCTTCTGAATAAACTACAACTCAAAAAAAATATTGAGAATGAAGAATGTTGAAGAATGAGGGGTTGTAATTGAATAGAGAAGTGTCATTTGCGATCAAACAAAAAAAAAGAAAAAAAATAAGGGCTCGATTTATTCATCCTCTTGAATATGACCAATAATCAAGTTCGAAGAAGGAAAGAAGGAGATGTGGGCGACATTAATGGAGGTGATTGGAGGATCGTTGACTTTAGATCTTCTGTAAGTTGATGATGACAGAGGCAGATCTGGAAATAGACACGCACACTTAGGTGTGGATTGGGGAAAAAATCATCAAAGTCAATTTCATCTTCTCTCAGCCTTGGAATCTGGATCTTGTTGTTTGTTTTGGTTCGAGTTTCACATACAAAAACGATTTAGGTTGTGGTGGAGGGAAGTTCATCGGATCCGAAAAAAAATGATTTTTGGGTTCGAGTTTCATACATAAAAATCAATTCAAGTGGTGGTGAAGATGCAAACATGTTTGATACCCCACTTCTCTGCTATCGAATCATTAGTCATCTATAGATCCAAACTCCAATCTGGTTCCTGATCTTGTTCCCACTTCTTCCTTCCTTAGATTTCATCGGAGCCATCACTTTGATTTTATGGAAACTGGTTTGAGTTTTGTTATAGATTTTGGTTTATTTTAGTTTGTTTTACTCTCTATTACCCCTTCCAGCCTGTCTCTGAACCGATAGTTAGTGGGAAGAATTTGGAGTTCATCTTTACAATTTAGACATCAGTCGGTGAGGTGATGGTCCAGGAGAATGACGTCTAGGAGAGAGAGAGATAGAGAGAGAGAGGTGGGTGATATATTTTTTAATCAAAATAATAAGAAATTAAATAAAAGAAATTAAAAATCAAATAATGAAGGGCATATTTGTCCTTTCATGTGGGGTTTGAACCAAAACCACACAAAAAGATCAACAATATACACCAAAACTACACAAAATATCCAAAATTGGATCACCGATGCATCACCAAATCTTTTTGGTCAAAAACCATATAATTTTGACAAACTTAGGAACCATTTTTTCAATTTTGTCTTAACTATTACATATGAATATGTTCTTAGATTTTTTTTTTGTCATTTGTTTCATCTAAAGTGGTTCTTTTAGAATAATATTTATAAATGCGTTATTTTATATCCTTTTTTAAAACTAAAAAGGCTTCATTTTTTGTATTTCCTAAATGCAGATTAAGCATTTTATAACTTATAGGTAGTATGTACAAATGCATATATCATTTACAAAAATGTGTCCCTCTTAAAATGTTCAAGTCGTATACTCGTATTGTATTGTGGACAAAAAGTATAAATTTATAAATATAATTTGAAGGGATGTGTGACTTTGTTCTTATAAAATACCATATATTCCCTTTCGCAAAAACATAAACTATTGTCTTATTATATATTGTATTTGGAAAATGACTCTTGATGGTAACTAACTGTTGAGTTTGTTTTCATTTGGTCAATTTCCTTATTTTGTACTCAATATACCATTGAACTTGTTTGTGTTCACCATAACCCTTTTGACCAGCTTTTGACCTGCGATAGCCCGTTAAATGGTTATGGTGAACACAAACAACAAGTTCGATGGTATATTGAGTACAAAAAAAGGAAAGGGACCAAATGAGAACAAACTCAATAGTTGGTTACCCTTATGAGTTATTTTCCCTTTACTCATTTATAGTAAATCCTACGTCATTTCATGCTGATATTAATCACTTTATGAGATTCATTCTTGCTTCTCTTCAAAACATCACCCACGAAAGAACATTATTCATACATGTACAACTTTGTTATGCACTTGAATATTTATTAGGGGAATCATGAATAAGCTGGTGCATTTCATGACTACATTTACATTTCCAATCAAATGATTTATGTATCATGAATTCTAGACAAGTCTACAAATGAGTGGAATCACAAGTGCTGTGATTTTTGAGTTTACTTAACTTTAAGATCAAATTCATAGGATAAGATACAACATCAATATGTACATTATCATGCAGTTTTTGCAGACACAACACCATAAGATGCCTTGAGGTAAACGCTTATGCTGATAAATATACACAACAATATCCTTTTGCAGAGAGGTGTTGGCAGCTAACCACAATAAACATTGTATAGACCATGTTTTAACAAAGTTACCCCTCCGAAACGCTCTTCATATACGTTATGGCCAAAGAAGGTTGTAGTCTTTGATAATTTTGCAACTTTAATTTCATTTAACTTTTCAAGGAAAATGACTCAGGAGGGTAACCAACTGTTGAGTTTGTTCTCACTTGGCCCTTCTCCTTTTTTTGTACTCAATATACCATCGAACTTGTTGTTTGTGTTCACCATAACCCTTTGACCGACTATCACAGATCAAAAACAGATGAAGTTATGGTGAACACGGACAACATGTTCGATAGTATATTGAGTACAAAAAAAAAGGAAATTGACCAAATAAAAACAAACGCAACAGTTAGTTACCCTCAAGAGTCATTTCCTTATTGTATTAGAGTTAAAGGTTGAATTTCGAATTGTATTTGTGAATGTAAAATAGGCAAAGCATGATTTATAATATAGGTCTGTTTAATTATGCATAAAAGTATAGTTTTAATTTATGAAAATGAATATGTAAGCGTGATTTTTTACATCCTTGAATACATGAAAACGAATTTAAAAAAAATAAAAAGGAAAAAAAATCTTAATAACAAGATAAAAATTAATAAGTTATTAAAATTTTGAAAAAGGTACAATTTGTAAAAAAAAAATAAATAAAAAGAATTCGTAAAAAACAAACTTGTAAAAAACTAATTTTGTAAAAGAAACTAGGGTTTATGAAATGTGACATCTCTTATTTACCAAAATCGAAAAAAAAAACTTTTATTTATGCTTTGAAAACCATATTATTTTTATTTGCGGAAAATCTCAGTAAAAACATTTTTCAAAAACTGTATTTTTTACTAAAATATCTTGAATAAAGATGTTTCAAAATACAAAAATCTAAGAATGTTATAATCAATATGTAACATTGATACAATCTAAAGACTTAATAGTCCTGCATACTATTGTGGATTGTCTCTAAATCACTTGACATCCTAATCAATTTCCAATAGCTTTACTCATGCTACATGTGATACATATAGTTTGAGTGGGCCAGGTTTGGAAAAACCTGGTGAGACACATAAGGTTTTCAATCTCACAATCTTATTATGATAATAATCTATATTGAATAAACCTGCAAAACCAACTTTTAACATCAATATATCATTTAAAATAGATATCCATAAGACAATCTACATCATCACGTCGATTCTCACGTACTGATCCCATACCATTAATCCTTCATATCTAACATGATGAATCACTATAAGAAACAAGTAAACTTTTCTGTTTTGGGGATCCCTTGGCAGTACAAGTCAATAAAGACAACCATGAGGGGGAGATAGAGTATAAATACTTATGGGAATGGACGCCCTTTATGTTATAAAAATACATCAGTGGATTATAAATCCACATTAACAACGTAATTAATGAGACTTTTTAGATTAGTCTAGTGTTGACTTCTTACTCTAGTAGATAACCAACCATACCTAACCGATTGTCTGATACAGACCAACCATTTTTGGTTGTCCAAAAAGAGAAGGAAGACTAGTTTAGTACTCTGGTATGTAACTCGCCATAAATTATAGCTCTACGCTTCGTTCCAATATCACACACATCCCTAGTATAAAACTACACAAAACCCATCTTAATGGATCAAACCATTCCTTTCAATTCTTAGTTTGTAACTAGACATGACTATTAAACCCATAATCTATCTTAAACACAAATTTCATGTTTATACAATACTACCGTCATGCTAGGTATAAATAAGCACTCATTCAATTTACTTTGAACTAAGTATTTTACATGAGTCTTAGTTTGTAACTAGACATGACTACTATACCTGTAATTAATTTTGAATATGATTCTTAAGTTAGGAAAATACTTATCGTAATACATGTATACATTTAGCACAAAGTTCAAAGGGTAAGTATTCGGTATGCATATAATCTTCTTAAGTAATAGTACTTATTTTAAGATAGTCATGTAGTATTACCAAATATTTCTTTTAACATAAATATAATCTTATTTGGTTCATACAGTGTAAGTATTACAAAATATACATTTAACACATATTCCAAATAATAAGCATATAATTCACATATAAAGTTTCAACTAATATTTTATACTTTTAATAAATACTTGTATTAAATCATGTTCATGAAAGTAACTATGCACTCACTTGATTAAGGTGGATGACTCGCAGAAAATTCAGTTTCCTGATGTAACGTCCTAAAAATGCCAATAAAAAATTTCATTTTACAACATTGAGTCATACAAACATTCATTCCAAATCCAATAAGTGTAAATTGTATTTGAAACATTAGAGAATATTAAAAGTAATCAATATTGAAAAATCCATCGTGGAATGCGGTGCATTCAAGCCGGTCCCTTCCTTTTGGAACTGGAAGTACCTAAAAATGTTTAAACCACAAAATCATAAACACAAAGCTTAGTGAGTTCCCCAAAATATCATATACCATACATAAGATAGAGAATGCTATGGGTCATCCATAGTCTTACTATCATTATCGACTATGAGCTAATCATAGTCTTTCCTTGTTAAAATAGGAGCCAAATCATGGTCTTATGTACTAGTGCTAAGAGCCACCTCCTGGTCATGCATATAATTGCTAGGAGCCACCACCTGGTCTTTCATACATATTCCACGGGCCACCACTTGGTCTTCCATGCAAGTATCACATAGACAAGTAGCATCCTACATAGTATAGTAGGAAGACTCATCTTTCTCTCAAAGTAAGGTAAACCATAGCTCAATGCCACAAAGCAGATGCTACAACCCTCCTAAGAAAACATATAAGTTCCAACCTTAGGCTACACACTAAATCCAACAATCTTGACCAAAAGTCAACCCATATAAAAAAGTCAATGGTCAATGTCAAAGTCAATTGCCAACAATGCCAATAGTTGACCCTCATGTCGTGACCAAACCTTGCTTATGTCATGAGAATGCACTCGAACCGCTTCCAACTCGGCCACACTCCAACTCATCTAACTCAGTAAGGGATAGCCCAATAGCCGACATCATGATGTCGTGAGCATATTCAGACAAATTAATCAAGGAATCCTCCATCGTCACATCTTGACACTCTCTTGATCATGACATGACCACTGCCTGAATCAAAATCCTAATGGTTTGAGTCCTTAATCCAATAAGTCTTCAAGTCTAACTTTTCCAGAAGCTATAGGGGACTCCAAAGGTCCATAAAAATGAAAAATTTATGGACATGCATGTTCCATGCATTTCTTCAATCCAATTTAGGTCAAAGGCCACGAAGATGACTTAAAACTCATGAAAGGTTCCCAGTTCATGACCAAATCCCAAATCTAAACCAAATAACGCTCAAAAGGATTCAAGGATCCATAAAGTTGACAACTTTATGGAATCCCATCACATCACTTCAACTTACTCAAACTTGAAGATAAAGGGACAAGGACATAGATCTAGCAACCTAGAAGCATAAATTTTGAACATTGGACACCTACAAAGGTCCAGAATGTGCACACGAGGATGATGATGATGAAGTTTCCTTGCTGTATCAACACTCTAGAACACCTTATTCTTTTTCAAGCTACCAAAGCACCAAAACCACTAAGGATGAGCCAAAACCACCAAGAGGGATTAAGGTTATTGTTTTCCACTTTTCTGAGGTTTAAGGGTGATGGAGGCTAATAATGAACCCTAAAATCAAGTTAATGGAATTTAAATACGAAAGAAACCCTAAAAGATCATGGGATTGGGCTGCAGTCTTCCTCATGTCGTGACCACAACCACGATATGTGCTCTTTACCTTTGGTTTTCATGTCATGACCTCTCAATGGTCACGCCGTGACACCAGATTTTCCCCAAAAACCAAGCTCCTAACTCCTTAATGCCCTAACACAATCCATTCTAGGAAACGGGTGTTACAACTCTCCCTCACTTAACTTAGATTTTTTCCTCAAAATCATTTCTTTCAACTTACTCTGCCACACCATCCGACCCCGACCGAACTACCTAAAATCAGAGTAGAACCAAGAAATCATCTCATACGGATGACCGCCTCCTAATGCTGCTACCGAAACTCAAACTTAGAAGGATCACATATCCTGACAGAGAAACGAACCCTAACATGTTTCCTTTAACCAATAAAGAGAAATGCAACTACGGCACCCAAAAACTAAAAACCCTAATCCTTGCATGACTTCCAGACAGACGAAACCATTCCAACCACATCCATGCCGACTCCAATCCGCAACCTAAATCAAACAAAACCCTTTTGTCCCTGAACATCTCACTGATAACTAATAAACATAACCCTTGACCAACTACTGAATCTAATGACCTCTCACATTGCTGCACCACGAGACTCTGACCAAGAGTCTAGCTGACAAAGGCTATTCTAGCCTATTTAATAACATGGCTTCAATAACCCTCTAGTCTAGAAAAGGGTGACATGACCAACTAACACACGAACAATAACTAGTTCGTTTCCTAATAGATGAATGCTACCGGCCCAGTCATAGTCTTATATCACACCCAACCCAAAGTCGGCCTATGACCTTTGTAACACCTAGTTTTAGAATGTTTCTAATACCAAGATAGCAGGCCATAAATGGATCAATTAAAGTTCTCGGGCGTCAAGGGAATAGAGTCTAAACCCTTTTAGATGTTGATAATGTTGGGTTGAGTGATTTACCCTCGATTTGTGCTTTGAAGCAAATGGTAAAATGGGAAAAGTAATATTTGGGTTTCTTGCATGAATTATGGTTTTAGCTTGACATGTATTAAGTAAAAAGTAATTACATATAGTTGTGGGGCTCGTCAATACCTTTCTGTGCATATAAAGATCACCAAAAACAAAGTTGAAACAAAGAAGTTATAACTGTTTGAAGCTGGAGTGAAATTGACAAAAAAAAAAAAAAAACTCATTGTCACAATGTGACAAGCATGCTGTCACGAAGTGAGAGCTATTACGAGGTGAGAAATAGGTTGTCACGAGGTGAACGTTGTGTAGCCCAGACCCATGGAGTTTAGGGGTTTCAACTTATTTAAATGTATGGATTGGTGTTTTAGGTTATTTTCTTAGCCTCCATCACATCTATAACTCCTCGGGAGAAACCCTAGCCTCCCTTTTCAAGATTTAAGCTCCTCCCTTTCTCATCTCTCCTCTTTTAGATGTTCTTAATGATATTTTGAGGAAGTTTAATATCAAGAAGATTCTTTTGGTTGCAAGGAATATTGTTTTAAGTTTGGATCCATCAAATTCACTTCATTTCTAGATTATTATGAGTATAAAGTTCTTATCTTGCTTTTTAGTTCTTTAGATCTCTTTATTTGACTTTTTGGCGCTTCTGGTCCATTTTATGGGTGATCTTGGAGTTGAGTGAACTCCAACATCTTTTGATTAGTTAGGAATGCATCTTGGACCTCATGGACTAGGAGAGTTATGACCTTTAGCCTTCCCTTTTAGCCATGCAAGTTATCTTGGCCGTTTAGGTCATTTTGGTGTATTAAAGTTTAGATCTTGAAAGTTTGAGACATTATTATGATAAATTTTGAAACTTTATCCATTCAAACATCATGTTGATTCATATTTGAATATTCAAGGCTTGGACTTAATGGCTTAAGTTCAGAAAGATGCATTCTTGGCCCTTATGAGACTTAAAGAGTAGATGTTAGTTGTTTGGATAATCCTAATGGATAAAGTTGGAATCTTCATCCATTATGAAGCTATTTAGGAACTAGATATGAGGTTATCGGCCTTGGTATGAATTGCTTAAGCAGTTAATGAAGATTTGGCTTTTTGAATAGAAGTCACGATGTGACATAGGATGTGTCATGACGTGACGGTGCCAGAATCACAATTATTTTGTCTTTGCATCCCCATGACGTGACATTGACTTTGACTAAGTTGACAATTGACCTTCTAGACTTTTGACCAGTTCGAAATTCGTTCAAACTTAGAGAAAATTAGGTTTTAATTGAGGATTTATCTGTTTTGGGTGCTAGTCGGTTCGAGGGATTGATAAGTGCAAGGAGTTACAGTGCTAGTGTGCTTCTTCGGTTATCCAAGGTGTGTTTTCTCACTTTAATTGTGGGTCAAAGACACCAATGTCGTCCCACTAGATTGTGTTATATATTCTTGTGTATAGGATGTTGCTATATTCTAGTGATCCGTTAGATTGGTAGATCTTTTAGGATTACATGTACTTGCTGGTTATTGTTTATTGTTTTCATATGTCAACACAATACGGTTCAGTTGAGGCTTTACTACTCTGTGTTGTAAGCCAAAAAACCCAGGGCAATCCATTCCGATGATTGTAGGCCGAGGCAATCCAATTCGATGGCTGTAGTCCGGGAGTAATCCAGTCCGATGAATGTGGACCCAATGTTCATGCTTGTATATGTATTGTTGTGTGGGTTATTTTAGGGGAAATCACTTAACTTTGACTTATAATTGCTGATTTTAATGTTTTTAGGTACATCGGATGATCAAATCTAGGTGAATGTGTGATTGTACACATCCTTTTATTGATTTATGTTTTGAGAGATTATTTGATACTATGATTTTATGGATTTGATTTAAAAACATTGGTTGATCATCTTATGATTTTGTGAATAATGTTTTATAAAAACGAAAAATTCTATCATGTTTTTAGGATGTTAGAAGTTGGTATCAGAGCCCTAGTTTGGGAGATTTAGATGAACACTTGTGTGATTCCAGACTCAAACTATGGATCTGCAAAAGATTTTTTGTTCGAATTTTTTTTTCTAAATAACTAAAGGAGGGGATTTCATATGTACAATCATTTGAAGCTCAAGTAAAAGTTATTCCCCAAGATACCCACACTTGTTATATATGTATTGGTAATATGTTAGAACTTCATGCTAGTTGTAGGCTAAGGATCTTCATGAATTGCATGATAGAGTTTCTTGATAGCCTAGGGGATTTCGTGTTATGCTATATGAAACCGACATTATTAGTGTATTTTTTTAGTGTATGCATCATGGTTGTACATAACTAAGATTTTATAGGTTGAGAATGTTTGATTTAGCCTTATTTCTTGTTTCTTGTCTGGTTATGGGCTTAGGGTAGAATCCACTATTCGACTGTCTATCGAATCTAGTCTTATGTAAGATTCAAATACATAAGACGACTGTAGAGTTAGTGAACATTTCATGAGTTGGGTGTGGATTGTTAGAAGGCCAACGATAGTGTGTCACACCCCGAAAACCAAAGGCGGAATACATTTCCGGGGTTGACTACCATGTTGAGTATCAAATCCAATGTACATAGTAAGTAAAGTAAAACAAGCATTACATTACATAGTAACAGTTTTACAGTTGTTTCAAAAGTAAAGTTTGTACAGTTGTGATACATAGTATATATAGACAAAATGTAACGGGTCTTCATGTACACCGTCTTCAAGCAAAAGGATCTTCGGGTATCTGTTCTAACGCTGACCTGAGAACACAAGCGGTTTGAAAATCAGCATAAAGCTGGTGAGTTCATAAGCGGTTTTTGTATGTGAAAATGTTTCGGTTTCCTTTCTGTTTCTGAAATGTTATGTACACCAAGAAAATCCCGTATTTTCTTAAAAGTTGGTTATTGTTTCACAATTGTAAAGTATAGTAAGTTTGTACACTGAAAACATGTTTACTCATGTGAAAATGTACAGTTGGTTATCTGACTGGTTAAACTGTTCTGTTTACTTATCGTGTGTAACCAGGAAAGTCCCATACTTTCCTTATTGTATGTTACAAATTGTAAAAAGATGTAATGTTATCCATTTTGTGACTCTTTCTAGTTATGTAAGTGATACCCAGGAAAGACCCATGCTTTCCTGCATGTAAGCTTCTAATGTAAACGATGTTAAAGATGTAAGAGATGTAATCGCGGTTAGGTTCTATGTTTTTCCCCAGGAAAGTCCCGTACTTTCCTGAATGTTAGCTACGGTATGTGAAAGATGTAAAAGATGTAAAAGATGTAAACGATGTATAAAGTAATTCATTATTACTGTAAGTAAATCTCTGTTATCCTAATTGCGAGTTCCATAACCATACAATAGACTGAAACCTGTGGCAATAAGTAGTCCACATGTGGCAATAAGTCGTCCACATACTTATGACTTTCGTCACCCTTGAACCATTTCGGTTCGGCTGTAGCTAGCAGCCAGGTGTGGGGTAGTCAGCCCCGTATAAATCTATACACTCAAGTCACGCTCTCTAAATACCAGAGATTCTGGTTATGGGTGTAGTCCTCCACTCGCGTAACCTGGGTGGAGTGTTCTCCGAGGACGTGTCTCCAATCATACAGGAATAACAAATTTACTAGTAATAATATGAAAGTCCTCCACTCGTATAAGTGTGGGGAGTGTTACCGAGGACAAAACAGTGTACAGGTATTATATTCAAATGTTTTAATGTCATGCTTTTAACTGATAAAATGTGGAAAACCATTTGTGAAATACATGTAAAACATACTAGTTTAAAGACTTATTTCACAAATATATGATACGTGATTTGTATGTTCGACCTGTTATCAGTTGTAGTTATCAAATGTAAAAGCATAAGAATATGAAACACACATTTGAAAAACATGTTTTGAGTACAAGAATTCCCTTGTACTTTGCTTGTGTTCCCCCCTGAAAACAGTGAAAACAGTGAAAAAGGGTAGGGGTATGAACTCACCGGACTCGGAAACGTGTCGGTTTTGAATGCTAGACGTCGGTTCGGGGTTTGATTACTCGCGATGACCCTATGTAAAATGATATAATGTCCATCTATATGCAATTAGAGATACTTTCACTAATCATATGGAACATTACTCTCCAATGAGGTTAAACACCTCAAAACGAGCTTTCAGAGTGACCCGGGTGACGTCTTTGGATTTGTAATGACACTAGGGACTTAGGACTTGAGTTTACTCTCCATAAGTAAACATTTTAAAGAGTTTACAACAATGGAACACCCACATACATGAGTTTACGGCCGTAAACTCATGTGGGTGAGGTTTTGGTGTTTTAAAGGCTCAAATGGACTTAGGGATTGCTAGGAATGATTATCTAAACACCTTGGAACACTTGGAATGGATTCAAATCATTTAAAACATGAGTTTACGGCCGTAAACTCACCATGGCTAAGGATAATTGATTTGAGCTATTTAGGGCAATCACATGTGATTCAAACTAATTTTCTAAGCATTGTTATGAATTTAGAACATCAATTAAGACATTTATTGGAGTTTACGGCCTAGAGGTATGTTCTAATGCCATAAACTCTCCTTTACCATTGAAAAAGATAGTTTTTGGTGTTTAAAACAATCACATGTGATTCTAGAAATTTGTACAAGCCATTTGGGTGTGTTTGATGCATCTTTAACATTGTTTTATGAGTTTACGGCCAAGGGTATGTTCCTAGGCCGTAAACTCCCATAAATCATACTTTTGATGTGTTTCAACCCTTTAAACCATTTTTAGATGCATCTAGATTTTACCACAAAGCCATTGGTTGAGTTTGGAAGCATTTGAACATGTTTAAAGGTATTAAATCACCCTTTTAGAGGAGTTTACGGCCCAAGAGTGTGTCTTGGCCGTAAACTCTTCTTTATTACACAAAAATCAAGTTTAAAGTGTTCCAAGTCTAGATTAGCAAGTCCAAGGTTCATGTCTAAGTCCCAACTAGGTTTTGGAAGGGTTAATTGGCTCAAATACCCCTTGTATATGAGTTTACGGCCCAAGAATGTTCCTTGGCCGTAAAATCATTTTTGTCCCTCTAAATCCATGTTCTACATGTTATAAGTTCTTTCCTTTAAGCCCTTATGTCATATCTAGTGTCCAACTATGCAAAGGAAGGGTTTTAGGGCTTAAAAACCCTTGAAATATGAGTTTACGGCCCATGAAGGTTCCATGGCCGTAAACTCATGAATTTTGTCCTAAGTCATGTCTCAAACTCGAAATTGGATGCCAAATATGTTATAGATTAAGGCTAGGAAGGTACCTTAGAGATTAGAAGCCTTAATTTTGAGTTTTGATCTCTTAAACTTGGATTAGGAGAGAGGTGGGTAATGTTTAGTGATAATTTGACCAAAGGCTTTAAATGAAGTCCTAAACACGTTTATATAGTGTTTAAGTTTTGGACACGGTGGAATTCTACCCGATACCGGTGTTAGACGGGGTTTTTGGTTGTACCCGATTTAGTTACCGTAACCCGATACGGTAAATTTTAGAATTATTCCGATCACTAAAGTTGGGTGTTAAAATGATTTCTAAATGTATTAAGACACCCATTAAGTCATTTTAAATGTGTACTAGATAATGACTTAATTAAACGGAAGATCGGAAATCGGAATAGGAACGACGATCGGTTGCGCGAATTGAATTATGAAAGAGTTACATTAAAATGATGCGGAAATTTCGGGTTGTTACATTATCCCCCCGTTAAAGGGAATTTCGTCCCGGAATTCAAGTTTAGAACATAAGACAAGATACAAATCATGGATAAAAAAAGAGTTGTGGATACTTCTGTTTCATTGAGTCTTCCCGTTCCCAAGTGAATTCCGGTCCCCGCTTGGCATTCCAGCGAACCTTCACTAACGGGATGCGACTCTGTTTTGTACGTTTGACTTCTCGATCCATGATTTCGATCGGTTCCTCCACAAAGTTGAGGTTTTCATTGATCTCGATCTAGTCTAAGGGAATTGTTAGGGTTTCATCGGATAGGCACTTTTTGAGATTTGAAACATGGAAGACAGGATGAATGTTACTGAGTTCATGAGGTAAATGAAGTTTACAGGCAACTGGACCGATCCTGGAGAGGATCTCAAAGGGTCCAATGTACCTCGGATTAAGTTTCCCACGCTTACCAAAGCGTACAGTGCCTTTCCAGGGCGAGACTTTTAACAAGACACGGTCTCCAACCTAGAATTCTAGTGGTTTCCGACGATTATCAGCGTAACTCTTTTGACGATCACGTGAGGCTTTCAGCCGGTTACGGATTTGAATGATCTTTTCGGTGGTTTTGCGGATGATTTCAGGACCAGTGAGAGCACTGTCGGGGACTCGACTCCTGGCTAATTGTGTATCCCCCACCTCGGCCCAGCACAGAGGAGATCTGCACTTACGACCGTATAGGGCTTCGAACGGAGCAGCCCTAATGCTGGTGTGGTAACTGTTGTTGTACGAGAACTCGATCAAAGATAGATGTGTATCCCACGACTTTCCAAAGTCAATGACACATGCCCGAAGCATGTCCTCCAGGGTTTGGATTGTTCTCTCACTCTGTCCATCGGTCTGAGGATGATATGCCGTGCTCATATCTAGTTTGGTTCCAAGGGCTTTCTGAAGAGATTACCAGAATCTGGAGCTAAACCTACCATCTCGATCAGAGATAATGGATACAGGTACACCGTGTAAACGTACTACCTCCTGGATGTAGATTCGCGCGAGTCTCTCCATCTTGTATGATTCTTTGATCGGGATGAAGTGAGCGGATTTTGTCAAACGATCGACAATTACCCAAATGGTATCGTACCCACTAGAACACTTGGGTAGTTTGGTGATGAAATCCATGGTAATCATCTCCCATTTCCACTCGGGAATCTCGGGTTGTTGGAGTAGACCTGAAGGTTTCTGATGTTCGACTTTGACTTTGGCGCAAGTCAGACACTTGCCCACAAATGTAGCTATTTCAGCTTTCATGTTCGGCCACCAGTATTGTTTCTTGAGATCTAGGTACATCTTATCCGAACCCGGGTGAACAGAGTATTTGGTCCTGTGTGCCTCCTCCATGACTATTTCCCTGAATCCACCGGATTTGGGAATCCAGATTTGATTCATGAAACAATGAACTCCGTCACCTCTGATCTCAAGTTTCTTTTCCATCCCTCTCAAGGTTTCATCTGACACGTTCTCGGGTTTGAGGGCTGTATACTAAGCTTCTCGGATTTGCATGGGTAAGTTGGAATGGATGGTCATTGTCTGGTTCCTCACTTTGTGGCCTGCACTATCCTTTCGGCTAAGGGCATCTGCTACCACATTGGCCTTGCCGGGGTGGTAACGGATTTCACACTCATAATCACTGAGTAATTCTACCCATCGCTGTTGTCTCATGTTTAAGTCTTTTTGATTAAAGATGTGTTGCAAACTCTTGTGATCAGTGAAGATTGTGCACTTGGTTCCGTAGAGATAATGTCTCCAAATCTTCAATGCGAAGACTACTGCTCCTAGCTCCAAGTCATGCGTGGTATAGTTGACCTCGTGTGTTTTCAGCTGTCTTGAGGCATAGGCAATCACCTTTTCTCTTTGCATAAGCACACAGCCTAAACCTTGATTTGACGCATCGCAGTAGACAACGAAGTCCTCTGTCCCTTCAGGCAGAGACAGGACAGACGCGCTGCATAGGGCTTTCTTCAATGTTTGGAATGCGGTCTCTTGTTTATCACTCCAACAAAAAGGTACACTTTTTTGTGTTAGAGTGGTTAAAGGTTTGGCGATTTTGGAAAAGTTCTGAATGAATTGACGATAGTAGCCGGCGAGACCCAAGAATTGACGAATTTCTGTGGGTGTTTTCGGTGCCGACCAACTCTCTATCGCTTTAATCTTGGAAGGATCTACATGAATACCCTCCTCGCTTACCACGTGACCGAGGAAAATTACCTTCCGTATCCAGAATTCACATTTGGAAAATTTCGCGTAAAGCTTTTCGGATCTAAGAGTTTCCAACACTAGCCTCAAGTGTTGCTTGTGGTCTTCCTCGCTTCGGGAGTATACGAGGATGTCGTCAATGAACACGATGACGAATTTGTCTAAGAAAGGACGGCACACCCGGTTCATCAGATCCATGAACACAGCCGGTGCATTGGTTAGACCGAAGGGCATCACTACGAATTCGTAGTGTCCATACCGAGTCCTAAAAGCTGTCTTGGGAACATCATTCTCCTGGACTCGTAACTGATGGTACCCTGACCGGAGGTCTATCTTAGAAAAGTAGCTGGCTCCCTGGAGTTGATCGAAGAGGTCGTCTATTCTTGGAAGGGGATATCGGTTCTTAATGGTCAACTTGTTCAATTCACGATAGTCGATACACATCCGAAAGGATCCATCTTTCTTTTTGACAAACAGAATCGGAGCTCCCCAGGGTGAGGAACTAGGTCTAATGAATCCTTTACTGAGCAACTCATTGAGTTGACTGGATAACTCCTGCATTTCTGCCGGAGCTAAGCGATACGGGGATTTTGCTACGGGAGTAGCTCCAGGAATTAGGTCAATACGGAACTCGACCTGACGTTCGGGAGGAATCCCTGGAAGTTCTTCGGGAAACACATCGGGAAAGTTACAGACTTCGGGGATGCTCGCGAGGTCTCTAACTTCTTGTTTCTCGTTGATCACATGAGCTAAGAATGCAACACACTCCTTTCGAAGGAGCTTTCGAGCTTTTATGCAAGAAATGATATGAAGGTTGGAACTGGGTTTATCGCCATAGATTACGAGAGTTTGATCCGAAGGAAGATTGAGACAGATGGCTTTTTCGTAACAAAGAATGTCAGCATGATTGGGACTCAACCAATCCATGCCAATGATAACATCAAAGCTCTTAATGGAGACAGGCATGAGATCTATAGGAAATGAGTGATCATTTAGGGTAAGCGTACAACCTATGAATACATCGTTAGCGCTTTCTTTCTCACTGTTAGCCATCTCGACGGTAAATGTTTCAGTTAGTGGTTGAGGATTTGTTTTTAGATTACGTTTGAATGCATGACTAACAAAACTCCTTTCAGCACCCGAATCAAAAAGAATACTAGCATATGAGTTGTCGAGAAGGAACGTACCCGAAACAACAGTGGGATCAGCAACTGCTTCCTCCCGTCCCATGGTTAGAACCCTTCCAGTGTTATCAGTAGTTGACTTCTTGGGACATTTCCTTTTAAAGTGCCCAACTTCACCACAGTTGTAGCAGGCTTGACTAACACCAGCTCCCGATGATTGGTTGGCTGATTGGGTAGGAGTTTTGCAGTATCGAACTGTGTGCCCTTTCTTACCACAGTTGGTACAAGACAATTCTCGACAGGGACCAGGATGATGATGGTATTTGCACTTATCACACAGAGGGAGGTTACCAGCATATTTACTGGTAGGAGTTGAGGCTGTGGATCCCATGGCAGAAACAACAACAACATGAGTAGTAGTAGCAGCATGGACTGCTACCGTCTGTTGTTTCTTGGATGATCCTTGAGAAGATTGACCCTTCTTCTTCTTCCATAATTTCCTCTTTTCACCACTCCTTTGAGTCGGCTCAGAAGTGGTAGTGATTTCCTTAACATCTTCGTTGTGATCAATCAGAATTTGAGCTAAAGTCTTGGCACTATCGTAGGTATCCGGACGAGCAGCCAAAACATGACTTTTTATTGGTTGAGATAATCCCCAAATGAACCTTTCGATCTTTTTGTTTTCAGGAGTGACTAATCCCGGGCAAAGAAGTGCGAGATCATCAAATCGGGAAGTATATGCAGCAATGTCGGAACCTTTCATCTTCAGGTTCCAGAGCTCATGCTCTAATTTCTGCATTTCACCACTGGGGCAATACTCAGCAATGAGAAGTTCTTTCATGGCTTCCCAACCCATGGCATTGGCTACGGGTAAGGTCAGAGATTTGACTCGGCCATTCCACCAAGTCAAAGCTTTATCCACGAAGGTACAGGCTGCGAACTTGACTTTATCGGATTCCGCACAGGCACAGATTTCAAAGATGGACTCGATTTTCTCGAACCATCGAGATAAAGAAATGACACCTCCAGCGCCATTAAAGGATGTTGGTTTCGCATTCATGAAATCCTTATAGGAACCCCCTCTTTGGTGTCCCTGGCTACCCTCAGGGTTTTGAGATTGAGTACCACTACTTGAACCACTAGGGTTCATTTGTGACATAGCTGCTACCATCGCAGCGGTCATCATTGTCTGGACTGATGCTAGGTCAAACTGGGGAGGAGGTGGCGGAGAAGAAGGATTGTCGTTGTTCTTTGAGCTAGGTCTCTTTCGAGGAGGCATCTTGATCTAATAAGATCAAGAAAGAGAGGATGGTAAGTTCTCTACATTGAATCGATAGATATGACAGTTATATGATTCGAGTAAGCGATAAAGCAGGAAAGAGTTATCGAACAGATAATTTATCGCTAAGAGTGATCACAGAAAACCACTTGAATAATGATTACTACAGAGGATCAGGATAGAGAAATACTCCCATAGTATTTCAGGAATTGTTTACGACAATGATTCGATGTTTGGGATACTAGGGTAAGTTTTAGGCATGCCACATACCACAGTCACTCCCAAGCACATGTTGGCCGTGTCTCGAATGAATATAGTTGGCCAGGCTATATTGACCCTAGACACGACTACATAACTGCCCAGGTTTAACCGTAGTACACAACACCCATTTACTTATGTTCTGTTCTACTTGTGGTTACGGATGACGACGGTTCGGTATACTTGTATACTTTTGAAAATACTTGTAGTTTGAAGATACTTTTATTTCAGAGCACTTAGGCCCTTTAGTGTTTATAGTTTTATACCATGTAAGGTCTGGTATACTTCATTCACTATAAACAAGGGCTCTGATACCAATCTGTCACACCCCGAAAACCAAAGGCGGAATACATTTCCGGGGTTGACTACCATGTTGAGTATCAAATCCAATGTACATAGTAAGTAAAGTAAAACAAGCATTACATTACATAGTAACAGTTTTACAGTTGTTTCAAAAGTAAAGTTTGTACAGTTGTGATACATAGTATATATAGACAAAATGTAACGGGTCTTCATGTACACCGTCTTCAAGCAAAAGGATCTTCGGGTATCTGTTCTAACGCTGACCTGAGAACACAAGCGGTTTGAAAATCAGCATAAAGCTGGTGAGTTCATAAGTGGTTTTTGTTTGTGAAAATGTTTCGGTTTCCTTTCTGTTTCTAAAATGTTATGTACACCAAGAAAATCCTGTATTTTCTTAAAAGTTGGTTATTGTTTCATAATTGTAAAGTATAGTAAGTTTGTACACTGAAAACATGTTTACTCATGTGAAAATGTACAGTTGGTTATCTGACTGGTTAAACTGTTCTGTTTACTTATCGTGTGTAACCAGGAAAGTCCCATACTTTCCTTATTGTATGTTACAAATTGTAAAAAGATGTAATGTTATCCATTTTGTGACTCTTTCTAGTTATGTAAGTGATACCCAGGAAAGACCCATGCTTTCCTGCATGTAAGCTTCTAATGTAAACGATGTTAAAGATGTAAGAGATGTAATCGCGGTTAGGTTCTATGTTTTTCCCCAGGAAAGTCCCGTACTTTCCTGAATGTTAGCTACGGTATGTGAAAGATGTAAACGATGTATAAAGTAATTCATTATTACTGTAAGTAAATCTCTGTTATCCTAATTGCGAGTTCCATAACCATACAATAGACTGAAACCTGTGGCAATAAGTAGTCCACATGTGGCAATAAGTCGTCCACATACTTATGACTTTCGTCACCCTTGAACCATTTCGGTTCGGCTGTAGCTAGCAGCCAGGTGTGGGGTAGTCAGCCCCGTATAGATCTATACACTCAAGTCACGCTCTCTAAATACCAGAGATTCTGGTTATGGGTGTAGTCCTCCACTTGCGTAACCTGGGTGGAGTGTTCTCCGAGGACGTGTCTCCAATCATACATGAATAACAAATTTACTAGTAATAATATGAAAGTCCTCCACTCGTATAAGTGTGGGGAGTGTTACCGAGGACAAAACAGTGTACAGGTATTATATTCAAATGTTTTAATGTCATGCTTTTAACTAATAAAATGTGGAAAACCATTTGTGAAATACATGTAAAACATACTAGTTTAAAGACTTATTTCACAAATATATGATACGTGATCTGTATGTTCGACCTGTTATCAGTTGTAGTTATCAGATGTAAAAGCATAAAAATATGAAACACACATTTGACAAACATGTTTTGAGTACAAGAATTCCCTTGTACTTTGCTTATGTCCCCCCCTGAAAACAGTGAAAACAGTGAAAAAGGGTAGGGGTATGAACTCACCGGACTCGGAAACGTGTCGGTTTTGAATGCTAGACGTCGGTTCGGGGTTTGATTACTCGCAATGACCCTATGTAAAATGATATAATGTCCATATATATGCAATTAGAGATACTTTCACTAATCATATGGAACATTACACTCCAATGAGGTTAAACACCTCAAAACGAGCGTTCGGAGTGACCCGGGTGACGTCTTTGGATTTGTAATGACACTAGGGACTTGGGACTTGAGTTTACTCTCCATAAGTAAACATTTTAAAGAGTTTACAACAATGGAACACCCACATACATGAGTTTACGGCCGTAAACTCATGTGGGTGAGGTTTTGGTGTTTTAAAGGCTCAAATGTACTTAGGGATTGCTAGGAATGATTATCTAAACACCTTGGAACACTTGGAATGGATTCAAATCATTTAAAACATGAGTTTATGGCCACACTCATAGAGTTTACGGCCGTAAACTCACCATGGCTAAGGATAATTGATTTGAGCTATTTAGGGCAATCACATGTGATTCAAACTAATTTTCTAAGCATTGTTATGAATTTAGAACATCAATTAAGACATTTATTGGAGTTTACAGCCTAGAGGTATGTTCTAAGGCCGTAAACTCTCCTTTACCATTGAAAAAGATAGTTTTTGGTGTTTAAAACAATCACATGTGATTCTAGAAATTTGTACAAGCCATTTGGGTGTGTTTGATGCATCTTTAACATTGTTTTATGAGTTTACGGCCAAGGGTATGTTCCTAGGCCGTAAACTCCCATAAATCATACTTTTGATGTGTTTCAACCCTTTAAACCATTTTTAGATGCATCTAGATTTTACCACAAAGCCATTGGTTGAGTTTGGAAGCATTTGAACATGTTTAAAGGTATTAAATCACCCTTTTAGAGGAGTTTACGGCCCAAGAGTGTGTCTTGGCCGTAAAATCTTCTTTATTACACAAAAATCAAGTTTAAAGTGTTCCAAGTCTAGATTAGCAAGTCGAAGGTTCATGTCTAAGTCCCAACTAGGTTTTGGAAGGGTTAATTGGCTCAAATACCCCTTGCATATGAGTTTACGGCCCAAGAATGTTCCTTGGCCGTAAACTCATTTTTGTCCCTCTAAATCCATGTTCTACATGTTATAAGTTCTTTCCTTTAAGCCCTTATGTCATATCTAATGTCCAACTATGCAAAGGAAGGGTTTTAGGGCTTAAAAACCCTTGAAATATGAGTTTGCGGCCCATGAAGGTTCCATGGCCGTAAACTCATGAATGTTGTCCTAATTCATGTCTCAAACTCGAAATTGGATGCCAAATATGTTATAGATTAAGGCTAGGAAGGTACCTTAGAGATTAGAAGCCTTAATTTTGAGTTTTGATCTCTTAAACTTGGATTAGGAGAGAGGTGGGTAATGTTTAGTGATAATTTGAACAAAGGCTTCAAATGAAGTCCTAAACACATTTATATAGTGTTTAAGTTTTGGACACGGTGGAATTCTACCCGATACCGGTGTTAGACGGGGTTTTTGGTCGTACCCGATTTAGTTACCGTAACCCGATACGGTAAATTTTAGAATTATTCCGATCACTAAAGTTGGGTGTTAAAATGATTTCTAAATGTATTAAGACACCCATTAAGTCATTTTAAATGTGTACTAGATAATGACTTAATTAAACGGAAGATCGGAAATTGGAATCGGAACGATGATCGGTTGCGCGAATTGAATTATGAAAGAGTTACATTAAAATGATGCGGAAATTTCGGGTTGTTACATAGTGTCAAACTGATAGTTACTCTTGTGTGAGAGAGTGAGAGAGAGTATAAGCAGCATGTGTACCCTAGTGGCTTTGGGCATAATAGCCCAGGAATTCATGGCAATCCTTAGAGAAAAATATGGGTAGGTGTGGAAGGTAGTATCGACCCATACTAGTGAAAGAAGATGACCCACACATGTATTAAGGAAGTCCCGAGTTCCGAGGGATGAGTTGTTGAGAAGTGATCTGTTGAGGTATAATGTGATTATGTGTCGTGTTTCGGTTTAATTTATGTATGGTATAGCACTAGGGTTAGTTATAACCCGACCTCATGGTGCTACTCTTTTGGTTATGGTTGCTCTGGATGAGGGTGAAGTTGGTGCTTGTTTGGGCCCAAGAGACCATATCAGTTTAAGTGTCCAAGACCTTGTTAGAAGTAGTGTCAGTATGAATCGCATGACTCATGTAGGTAGCGAATGTGATGATCAACCCAAGGATTATAGCCTGAGGATGGGTGGTTGAATGATGAATGGGATTTCGTTCTCTACGACAGAGTTATATTCTTCAAGCCTCCCGTATTTGATAGAGAAGGGATCGAATGTGAGTCAGCCGATTTTTTTTTGAAACGAAAAAAAGGGAGGGTGTGTCAGCCGATTGATGGAAGAAAATGAGGGTGTTCTCCACCTCAGTTTCTGCCACAAGGAAGTATTGTTTTGTTCGTGGTGAGTTGTTTCTGTTTTACAACAAGGTAATATTTGAGGCTTAACTATTATTTTGGTATGGTGACCTAGGTGAAGATCGTGTCGCAAGTCAGATAAGTGAAACGAACTGGATTAAGCTTAGAATGAAAACATGGATTTTAACTATTATTTTGGTATGGTGACCTAAGGAACAAATTGTTAACAAATTTGCATTAAAGGGGCTAAAAAAAAATACCAAAAGTGTGAATGTTACAGTTTCAAACCATAGAATTAAAACATGGATTTTAACCGTTAAAACTCCGTAAACCATGGATTAAGCTTCCAAACACTTAATCAAACATTAGTAAAAAGCTAATGAAGAATAATCTTGCATAAGAAGCTAAAACTTCTTTCCAAAAAAAGAAGCTCAAACTTGAAAATCACTAATAAAGCCCTAAAATGCTTAGAAATGAGGAAGATGACACCTTAATGAGCTTCTACCATTCAAACCTTGTCACAATCCCATTTGATCACCCTAAAACCCTCTTTATGCTTGAAATCATCGGACCTCCTCTCTCTAGGGTTTGGGGTTCATTTTCGCCAAGAATGAGCTCCAAACATGAGTTTATTCTAACTCGAAACCATGTTGTGTTGAAGGATTCACCATGTCATGGTGGCTTAAATGGATCTGTTCTCTTTGTCACGTCGTGTACTCTTCAACATGTTGTAGTGAGGCTGGAAACAACCATTCCCTTTCCTTTATAATGCCACTGAACACCAATTCCATTCTACAATCAAAATAACATATTCTTATAACTTCTAAACACATAGTAAACACATATAATACATGTAATAACATTCTATAAATCCAAATATCACCAAAAGGACCAAAATGCCCTTGTCATCAAAATTAAATTCTATATCACAAATGTTTAAAAATCTTGGTTCTTACACATGAAGATTGGATAAAGATTGAGAGAATGAGGGTAAATATGTTAAAGATATGATTCCATGTTATAAAATGTATTTTCTCATAATAATCTCAATTATAATTAATGGAATATAATATGCATAGAATACAATTACATGGGCCAAATATCTTTATACAATGTAAAATACAACATAGGCCTAGTACTACATAATGATATGTATGCTAATATATATATATGTATGCCTATATATATATATATATATATATATATATATATATATATATATATATATATATATATATATATATATATTGGAGTTTCCCCTCTCTGTATAAAGGCTCTTCTTTTGGAGTTACAATCTTGAACTCTACATATATATCTTACATGGGATCACACATGGCGTCGACAATCCTTTTGGCTTAACACATACTTGTCTATCCTCATTGAGCATTTTTTTCTGAGGGGGAGTGTTAATTGCTGCTTCTTTTTTAGAGATAAAAAGTATGCAGTTTACAAACCACATCTATAAACATTTGCTAAAGAAAATATGGAGCAAACGTTTACAGTCTACAAGAAGAAGATTGTTTATTTTTAAAGTCTACAAGATGCTAAAATAAACTCAAAATTTAAATAAACTGGTTTTTTAAACTTAAAAGAGTTTTTAACACTCAAATTTAAATAATTCTAGTTTTACAACAATGAAATATAATTCATACAACCACAATAATAAAAAGATAAAATAGGTAAAAAATATATATATATATATACAATGATAATGCAATCAAAAGTTTCAACCATTCATACTCCATTCTTATTGATGACATAATAAAAAATATGATCACTAACACTCTCATTTTTTTAAGAAAAAAATTAATCACAATAATTATGAACATGTAAAACAATAATAGCCAATATCTTTTTTGAAGTTAAGTAACACATAGGTGGATTTAGGAGTAGTTTAGGATTAGATTAATTTGTCGTTCCAAAAAAAGTAACATGTTATGTCTATAGATATATGTGGAACCCAAGATTGTCTCTCAATAAGAGCCCTTCTGGAGAGAAGGGAGATCCCAACATATATAGTCACTTATAAGACTGTGTCGCACCGACGTGGGATACACTAACACTCTCCATTAGAACCGAATACTCGAGAATGATAAAAAAGAAATATGTGTTGGGCCGTTGGGGTGTCGGACATGGGTTCTAGTGACATTTAAATATATTTAGAGCACAAGATCAGGGTCGTTCCATAGGTTTCCCATGCACTGGCAAAGAAACTTACGTTGTATTTGATATATGTCTGACCGAGTCGGGTTAAACACTTTTTGCTGACTCGGCCAGCAAAAGTTTTTTGTTAAACAAATTTTGGATGTCTAACTCGGTAAGCAAGATCTAAGCGGAAAAGATGAAGGAAATCGTTTGAGTAAGAAAGAGAGAGAGACGTTTCCAAAAATACCCTTGCCCTACGTTCCCGGTGCCTCCTTCCCTGTTTATTCACTCTTTTAGTGTTGATTTTCTTCAGCTGCAACGAGAAAAAAGTGCGAGTCGGTGTTTTGCCTTCTTGAAAGAGCCATAATAGAGCGGAATCAAAGAATGATGGCCATGAAAAGGAGATGCACATGAACTGTAACATAGGTGTTATGCCTTCTCTAACTGCTTTGTCTTCCATTTAGAGAGTTGTATTTGCAGGTTAGGTGGTTGCACGATGACTAATTAGAAGGAGATGGAGGATGGGTTAGGGTGATGGTGTGACATCCCCAAATTCATGGTTATTTAATAAAAATTATTTATGCTTACGAAAATCAGAATATCCTTTTTAAAGAATAAGATTGCAGAATTTTTTCCCAAAAATACATGATAAATATATTATCAAAGCATTTTCGAAGAAATGCATTTTGTTTATATTAAAAATTTGGGATGTCATTGTCAATAAAGAAACACAATCATAAACAAACCTTACATTCATTTACACTAGTGATTTACATCTCCTTTAATCTCTCAGTGTAATATAGCTTCGTATCGACACCTTTGATACAAATAAACTGAGTGGGTCGGGTTGGGAAACCTGGTGAGTAAATAGGGATTTCAATCCCACAATGTTATATATATATATATATATATATATACACACACACACACACACAGACACTTGAACTCACAAAATATGCAATTTCATCTTATATAACCAATTCTTATCCCACCCCGTTGATCCTTACAACGCTACGATCCATGCTCTTGGATCTAAAATTAACCTCTTAACTTAAACCATACTCTCATATCAAGTATGTCTAATCCATACTGTAACACCCCAAATTCAGAAGGCCAATAAAGGAAAGAAAATCCCCAAGCCAAGAGGCTTACACGTCGAGTTCAGGGAGGAACTCGACGAGTGGGAGTGAATTCCATGTCGTGGATTAAGTGGCCAACTCAGCGAGTCGGGGGATTGACTCGGTGGGCTTGGCCTAGGTTGGGAAACCCTAATTTCGGGACTTGGTGCTCAATTTAAGCATCATATTCTCATTCCGTCAACCTCGTCTTCAACACCCAACCCCCAAACCCTCACCCACAAAACTCTAGTGCACCTTGTGAGTGTTTAAGCCACCTTTGTGTGATTTTTGTGCACTTGAAGAAGAAGAAGGAGAAGAAGGAAGTTGGAAGTTCAAGAAGGAAGAAGTAGATCCAGAAGATACACTCCAGTGGCTACATTTCTTGGTAATCAAATCTTCATCTTGGCTTTTAATTTATTAGATCTCTTCATAGTCCCTTTTATGAAGATTTTGGTCCATGAATGAGTGTGTGTGGGATTTTGACGTCCCAAAATAAGATCCTTTTAGATCTGAGAGTATTGTGGGTAGTTAAGGCACAAAAGTGGAAGCTTTATGCCATTAGAACTCCCCATGCAAAGTATAAGAGGTTGTTATGTGTGACAACCGTCAAAATTCGAGTTAGTTCTAGATTTGAATAAACTTAGTTACACATATAGGCACTACACGTATTAGACTTAGTAACTAGAAGCTAAGTTATAACCTAGTAGAATCTTGGAAACAGATAGAGACAATGGATAATGTGCTTGGATTTCACATTGGTATGTGAATTCTACAACTACTTAACTGTAGTGACTATCCATATTCGGGCTACTCTTTGACTCGAACAACATTTCATGAATCATATACACACATCATGCACTTGACCTAGAAGTGAGTTCAAAGTCTCATAGAAACTTAATTCAAACTTGAAGACTAGGACTAGTATACTTGATTCCTCAATTTCGCTTGAATCTCGGAATCACTCCATAGAATGCCAATAAACCGATAAAAATAAATTACAAACATTATTTATAACTATAAAAGAGTTATAATACCATAAGATAATTTGAAGTCTCAAATATTCAATTTATTTTGATATTCAAAGTTTATTAAACTTCAAAACCCTAAAGCCCTAAAACCTAAATTTTATAAAATTTGACATCGAGTATTCTATAAAAATAGTTATGAAACTTATAATATTATCTTAAAACAATTAAATTCAGGGAAATATAATCAAGGAAAATAAAATTTTAAGTCATTAACATTCATCCTTAATTTATAAGTCAAAAGTCAAGGTTTCATGAATAAAAACTTGATTTTAGTGCACATTTTATATAAAATTTAGATATTTTATAAAATAACTTAAATTTTATAAAACAAAATGAATGAGATAGGCTTATTATACTCAAAATTTCGGACCCCTCTCTTCCCATATATCTCTCTCTCACTCTCACTCTCCAACATACACACATCTCTCTTCTTTCTCTCTCTAGAAAACTCTCTCTACCTTCTCTCTAATTTCTTTTCTCCAAACACCACAAATATAGCCTCTTAACCACGAAATTATGGAGATTCATAAGCGTTTTTCAAGCCACAAATAAATTTAAGGTAAAGAACATACATCTCTTGAAGATCCACAACAATGATTTAAGCTATGCATGTGCATTTTACTTCAAAAACCGACTTCTACTTCATAATCTTCTTCAAACTTGTTTTATTTTTGTTAAAATGGTTTTTAGAACATCATGGATGTGTTCTAACACCATGCATGTATGATAAAAAAGGTTGCATGTTCATGATCTTAGTGCAAAAATCGATTTTAAGGACTAAAACATCAAACTCAA
Organism: Lactuca saligna; assembly: GCF_052625555.1. Lineage (NCBI taxonomy): Eukaryota > Viridiplantae > Streptophyta > Magnoliopsida > Asterales > Asteraceae > Lactuca > Lactuca saligna. The sequence goes on along the minus strand of NC_136425.1, from coordinate 147,723,879 downwards.
GTTAAGAGTTTTTGAGAAACAAAATTTTGTTCATAAATGCATGTATACATTTTGATAAGTTTTAATCTTTTGATCTCTGGAAACATGACTAAAATATGAGTGTATCATGATATATTTAAAACACTTGAATAGATTTACTCAAGAAAATGATGAAAACCCACTTTTCTAACCAATCATCATGCATGCATTCTGCCAGATTTCTTTACCTGACTTTAAGATGTCATATCTCACTCATTTATTAGCCAAAATTCGTGATTCTTTTTCTGGAATATAATATTTTGAGTTAGCTTTCAAACGCATCTGACCTCACTAGAAAATTCCAATATTTCGATTTTTACCAATCTTTACAAAAATGTTGCTCAAACAGCACTTTCCTTATGAACATTTGTTTTGTGTTGCATGTTCAAAGGACTTATTCATCACTAAAAATCATTCACAAATTATTTTTGAACTCTTAATATCATGTATTAATAGGTACAAAAAGATCTTGATTCAAAAGTCTTTGTAACATGTTGTAAAAATTGTCAAAGCAACATCAATAATCTTTACATAAATCACAAGAACCAAGTTTTCTCTATAATTTATTGAGCCTTTAGGCATGGTTTTCAACATCAAAAAAAAAAAAAAACAAATTTTCATGGTTATTAAATTGTATGAAGATGTATTTTGGAAATTTTCAGCTCAATATATATTTTCTTTATTTTTATATGAAAATAATAAGAAAATAGAGTGTTAAATCATATAAAATAATTACACTAGTAAATAAATTCTGGAAAAAATTTTGGATGATTCTTTAAGTTAATAAACATCTCCCATGAAGTTTCAATGACTTTTGTTACTATTTAGTATGGTTTTTAATTTTCTTTTTAATTAGCTCTAATAAATCATAAAACCACTTTAGTGAATGTGAAAATATTATTTCTTATTTTTCCCAGCTTTGACCCTGTATTTAAGACTCATAAAAATATTTTGGGAATTTTTCAAAATGTATATCTATTTTTCCATGTTTTTTGTGTCTACAATGGATTAAAAACAGGAAAAATAGTTTTACTCATCCAAAATTAATGAAATTTTACCAGAACATCATGTTGTATAGTAGGAGGTTACATAAATTTTTTTGATGATTTTTCTCTACTGTATACTATTTTTCTCATATTTTCTAAGGTTAAATACACTTAAACACACATACATACTCAAAACCGGATTATACAATATGAAAACCACTTTTGGTATTTTTCCGAGATTACTTACACTGTAAATAATGTTACAAAAATTTTTGGTAGTTTATTTTAACTGTTTATTATTTATTCTTCAATTAATGATTATTTAAGGGGATAAAACAAGGAAAAATAGAAATACCCACTAAAAAATATCTTTTATATTTTTCCCAGACTATTTATGTATAATAAAAGTTAAATAAAAAGTATGGGTAATTTTGGAAACTATTTTCTATTTGTTTCAATTTTTATTGGAACAAATGCTCAAAAATCATAAAATATAGTTAATCAGCTTGGAAATCCATTTTTATATTTTTCCTAGCTTAGTAATGTTTAATAACAGTAATATAAAAAGTTTGGGGAATTTTCTTAACTCATTACTATTTTTCATAAATTTATGGTTATTCAAGAAACTAAAATGGTGAAAAATAGTTAGACAAATCAAAAATTCAAGAAAATTTATCTTGAGGTCTTTGACTTCAATTAAAACTGAAATGCAAAGTTTGGGATATTTTAGAACTAAATTGGTTTAGTTTTGAATATTTAATCATTGGAACGCCTCTTAAAATGTTAAATATTAACATTTCAATAGTGAGAAATTACACTTCAATTGTTATATAACAATTGATTCATTGAAATTTAATTTTAACATAAAAATGTTTATAACTTATCAATATTAAATTTTGGCACACTATTGGCATAATTCTATTGTAGTAGTAAGTATACTAGTGTTAGATTTCGATTAGAGACTCACTAGCGAATACCATTATTGTAGGAATCGATAGTAGTACGAGTGGAGCATAGTCAAGGCACCATTTGCATCATCTCAATGCATATTGTGAGCATTCACGTACTCCCCTATTTTCAGTTTTTATGTTTTGGGGTGGAAAAGCATGTCCTAAACTATTTATATTCGTTGTATTTATTTAACTCGTATAAACTTGCTTGCTATATTTTGCATATTGTGAGTATTCACGCACTCCCCTATTTTCGGTTTTTAAATGTTTTGGGGTGGAAAAGAATGTCCTAAACTATTTTTATGTTTGTTGTATTTATTTTGACTTGTATGAAACTTGGTTGCTATATTTCGTATGTATGTGTATGTTACTTTAATTCATGAGGAATGTATCGTGGTTAAGTCCCTGGAATCTCTAGACACAACTCATTAACTCTTTTGAGCCTATGGTTATTATGGATAGCGCTATCAGGAGGTAGACAACTCCTCACTCGCACGATTCGCTTGAGTGCATTTTACCATTTTCTACACTATGTTTGCGATACACATAGTAGTCAATAGGGCACGATTCGGCCATTAGGCTTGGGTTGTGAACTCATGAATGGAAACTTGATGCACATACTATTCTTTATGCACATACGAAACTTGTATTCCCGTGTTAGCAACGACACTTGTATACTTATTTTAGCAATGAAACTTGAATACTGATTTTAGCAACGAAACTCGTTACTTATTATAGCAATAAACTTGTTTATTAATTATAGCAATGAACTTTGTTTCTCATTACAACAACGAACTTTTATTACTGAAAACTTATATACATGTTTTAGCAATGAAATTGTTTGCTCACTGTAGCAACGAAATTGATTGCTCATTTTAGCAATGAAACTTGTTTACTCGTTTGAGTAACGAACTTTATCTTTCATGAGAATATGTATGTTGCATCTTATTCGGGCAATATACTTTATTTCTCATGATGACAACGAACTGTGTTTACAAACTTATTTACTCCTTTTAGCAATATACTTTTATTATTGGAAACTTTTATCAAAACCTTGATTTCAACCCATGGAACCAAGATTATTTTGTTTATTTGTGAGTACTCACCAACTATTTTTATAGTTGACACTCGTTTTACATACTTTTTCAGGAATTATCGAGTAAGTGGCACTTAGGGACACTTCACTTTTTGGAGCATTCACATGTGTTGTATTTCTATTTTCATTGTAATTTCTTGTAAAAGTTGTTCAAACCCATTGTAAATTTGTAATGATTTTTAATACTATGGTTGGTGTTGTCTTTTAACTTTTGCTATGAAACCCTTTATACTGCCATGCCTCGTGTTTCCGCTTTAGCGGGGTGTGACATTATGGCCTTTTGAGCAAAAAGGCTCATGCATGAATGAAAAAGTAGTAGCTTTGCGTGTTATTCCGACCCAGATCTGGGTCCTGGATGCTTTGTGCTCGACTGGAATCATCTGAATAGATTTGGACATAGAGGGACTCGATGAGTCACTTATAGGACTCGACGAGTATGGCCGTTTTCTTGCCCCAAAAGCCTTCTGTTATTGGGTATGAGTTGAGTTGGAAGGGGACATAGTCGGTTTGGGTTCTTAGAGGACTAGAAGATCATCGTACTCGACGAGTTCAAGGAGGAACTCGGCAAATCCAAGGCAATCTCCCAACCCAAGAAGACGGACTCAACGAGTTGTTCATACAACCCGGCAAGTCATAGACTGGACATATTCATATGATGAAGATGGACTCGACGAGTTCAAAGGTGAACTCGGTGAGTCAGTTGAATAAGGTTCCCGATGTGTTTGAGGGTGAAGTCGACGAGCTCAAGGAAGACTCGATGATTTGGTTCATAATTTCAGGATCCTAAGCGTTAGGACTCGACGAGTTGGTGGAGCAACTTGGCGAGTCAAGTCAATCTGGAAGTGTTGAGTTTGACCATGGATCGTTGACTTTGAATTTTTCTAGAGTTGGCTTCGTTTGACTTCCAGTGCATTTTGGGACTAAGTCTTATGTTTGTATTGTAGCTCGGGGAGCTAGGGGGACAGTAGCTCGGGGGATTGTCAGATAGCAGCTAGAGGTGTTTCAGCCAGTCTTCAGTCGTGCGAGGTGAGTCTCCTCACTATGTGAATATGTATAAGGCCACAATGTCGGCCCATGTAGTTTATGAGTAGGAAGACTCAGGGGTTAGACCTAGGCATTGTATGCTAGTATGTTATTTCGGACCAAGGTACGATGTCGGGCGGGTGCCTGAGGAAGGTGGTTATGTGTATGTTATTCCGGACTAAGGTTCGATGCCAGGGTAAGCCCGAGGAATGTTTGCATGTTAGTTTATATTCGTTGTCTATGTGATACTTGTATGTGCCTGGTAGGGAGGTGAGTGTGGGCGAGGTCCCGTATCTCATCACTAGCAGAGTATGGATGGGGTTTTGTATCTCATTAGTAGCGGATAGGGGCGAGGCCGGAGATAGGAGAGAGGTGAGAGTGGGCGGGGGCCCGTATCTCACTATCAACAAGAGCGTAGACGGGGTTCCATGACTCACCAGTAGTAGGAGAGGGGTGAGGCCTAAGAATAGGATTGTAGTAGAATATTTTTAGATTATGTGTTATGTGTTATGTACATGTTTGAGTATGTTTAGCGGGCAGGGCCCAGAGACAGACGGGGCCTAAGTGTAACACCCGTAGATCCGGGCTAGTCAATTTAGAGGCAATAGGGGTCGAAAACGACTTTTCGAAAAAAGATTATTTAGAATAAATAATCTTAACCAAGTTGTAGAATATGTCACAAGGTTTCCGTACATATAAAGAACGCCGAAATCCGAGTTATAACGAAGGAGTTATGGCCCGCCGAAGTTTTACAGCAAAACCGGCACGGCACCGGGAGACGTAAATAGTGAATTTACGATAGGAGACTTTTTAGCCTTAGCAATATAAACAAAAGTCGTAGAATATGTTAAACTAAGAACATCGATAAAAAGAATGCCCAAATCTGACTTCGTATGAAGAAGTTATGATTTTTCTAAGATTCGGCTTAGCAGTGTACAGCCCGAAACTCGAATTTTAGTTCGAGCGGTTTTTGGCTTACGCGACCTAAATGAGAGTTGAAGATCTCATTAATAGGAACTCGACGGTAAAAAGACAGACGAAAACGGAGTCCGTATGAAGGGGTTATGAACTCTTCGCGGCCATTTAACAATCTAAACGCCTCCTACTGTTAAATTTGAGATCGGTCAAGAATTAGCCGACGGAGTCTAAACGAAAGTTGTAGATCTTGATTTTACCTACGCGTGGATATAAAGAACGTCGAAAACGGAGCTCGTATGCGAAAGTTATGATTTTTCTAAGTTTGAGGGCTGATACGCGATAGGGGTGACGTGGCACCACCAGAATTGGACACGTGGCACCACCAGAAGGCCACCACATGGACCAACTCGACGAGTCATGACTCAGACTCGACGAGTCCATCATATTTCTCCCCTATAAATAGAGGTGCCGGGTTCCATTCATTCTCACACCTTCCAACTTCTCTTTCTCTCTCTAAACTCTCTCTCTAAGCCTCCCTAACCCCCTAAAGCCTAGGGTAACTCCCTAGCACGAGGCGGAAGCCCCGGAGCGCCTGACGGCTCCGAGAAAAGAGTCTTTCGGCTCGGAAACGCTGCTCCAGCGAAGCCCGGTTTTGCGAAAAACCCGCTGTAAGTGAGCTATGCCTACGCTAACTTTAGTATAGCTTATGTTTTAATATAGTAACATTATTAGGAACTTATAATGAGTATTTGGGCTATTATTATGAGTTATATTGAGTGTTGTTTAACGCTTATATAATAATAATAATAGTCAGACTATTAATTAGTCACGGTTATCGTTAGACTAAACCCTAGTGGTACTGGTACTAGGTTTTATCGAAGGAATATCGTTTTGAGAGTATCAAAGCGCTGTCCGAGTGCTGAGTCACCACCTATTCAGGTGAGTGCATAGTCCCTTTCATCTTACACATAGATATGAAGTATTTATTATATAATTTACGTGTTGTGAGTGCATGGTCCCTTTCATCTTACACATAGATATGAAGTATTATAATATAAATTATGTGCTATGTGTACATATTCTCTGGATACTTGCTGTCTATGCTGAGTGAAAGATTTTTATACATGTTTTAAACGATTTAAACTGTATACGTATTTTATATCTACAAAACGTGTTGGGAAAAACATGGGTAGATGAAATGGTTGTTTTGTGATAACACGATGGGAGACATCAGTGTTGTCAGTGATCTAGTCATCTAGTGGAGTATAGATGACGACTATGGACGATACTAGACAGTCCAGTGGAATGATAGCAGTTTCGTAACATGTAGGTATTTTTGAACTACGTGCTCATTAGGTATTTTTGAACTGAGTGTGTTCACTACGTATCTTTGAACTGAGTGTGTTCACTAGGTATTTTGAACTAAGTGTGTTCACTAGTTACTTTTGAACTAAGTGTTTACCTGAAGTTTCGGACTACGTGTTCACCAGATATATTCTATAAGCCTTGGTAATGATGGACTTCGTGTCGATTCCTTAGGATGATCCTTAGGAATAAATAAACGAGGAATAGCTGATTCTTAGGGTAGATCCTTAAGACTAAAGAAGATAATGGGGATGGGTAATTGGGTTGATTGTTTGATTGTTTAAACATAATAATTATATTATTGTGGGTTGAAAACCCTATGTACTCACCTGGTTTCCCAACCTGACCCACTCAGTTTATGTATATCACAGGTGATGAAATGAAGTGACATTACACTGAGAGATTTAAAGAGATGTAGATCACTAGTGTAAATAATTGTAAGTTCTGTTTATGCTTATGTTTCTGTATTAACGATGACATCCCAAACGTTTTAAGATGAATAAAAATACGTTTCTTCGAAAATGTTTTAATAACGTATTTATCGTGTTTTTCTGGGAACAAATTCCGCAACCTTTTTATAAAATGAAGTACTCTGATTTTCATAAAGCATAAACAAAATCGGTCTTTTCTGGCCGTGATTTTGGGGATGTCATAGTTGGTATCAGAGCATTAGTTTAAGCGAACTAGGAATATGGATTTATTTCTAGACTTAAACTTAGAATGCTAAGCAATGATTGTGAGGAGTGTGTTTAATAAAATTTAGGTAATACACCTGAATAGACACAGGCACTAGCTTATTTAGGGATAATTCCTAACATGCTTTTATGTGCTAAGTGATTTATGATATGCATTATATGATCGGATCTATGGTCTGTTGCCGACCGGATCTAGAAATTTTATGTGCTCAGGTTTCTAAACGTTTAATTACGATATTAGAACTGGCATGTAACTTTTTGGAGTAATAAGGAGGAATACGTGTCTAATTGTTCCTCTATCTATATTCTCGTCTCGATACACCAAACGCTTTCTTTGGAGAATAGAATGTCATGATAAGGACTCATAGATAATTGAGTAAGTGGAGGAAATGAAAAGGCTTACGATAGTGAATGACACCTATCGGAAGATATCATAAGAGTGGTATCTTGCCTTTAGAATATGTCATGTTGTACGTTTAGAGGAGTACAATATGTTCGAAGTACACCTTCGATTGGCAGGATGATGGAATGATTGGCGTAATTCATGAACTTGACCCATCGTATGGTATTTCCACCGAGCTGAAGCAGAATTGATGATTGAAGATACGCATAGAAGAAGTCCTAGTAGAGCCTATGGAAAATTTTGTGATTGTTTGGACACATTTTTATGTGTTAATTTTTTTTTTTTTTGTGATAATAACTTGGGAAAACTACGAGACAATACTTGGGACGAGTATGAGTAGGTGTGAAAGGTAGTAGATGCATATACTACCGGAAGCACAGGACTCACGCTTGGGTCAGGGAAAGTCACAAGGTTACCAAGAAACTAGTAATTGATTTCGATTTATTCAATTGTGTTGTTACCATTGTTTCGGTAATGACTAAGACGATTTTTGATATTCCGAACCTAGTGGTCATATCGAATTGATTCCGACTACGATGAGTATGTTACGTGGTTCAGAGAACCAAGTTTGATGTAGCGTCCGACTTAAACCAAAAGATTGAAATCAAAGCGATCAATAGAAGTATCGCACTCGTTGTTAAAAGAAGATGGTTGCAAGAGATGCTACCTTTCTAGATGTGACTAGAATATGAAGGAAGGTATAGACTGTTCTAGAATTTGACTCTAAGATACCTAAGTCTGAGCATTGCAACATACGATGAGAGGTCATTAGAATATGACACATCGGTCCATTGTATTAATAAAATGTCACACCCCAAAACCAAGAACGGCGGAAACGTTCTGGGGCGGAGGACGTCATGTAAGTATCACAACACAGTAAATGTAAATAAGCAAACAACATCATCCATTGCATTAAATATATAATTTTAATACAAGTGTGTTCTGTACATTATAGACACCCAAAAATAACGTATATCAAAATAATAAGATGAGTCTTGAATGCGCTCCATCTTCTCAAAAGCTGGCATCTGTACCTGTCTACTGATGACCTGAGAATACAAGTTATTTTGAAAGAGTTTATCAGCATTAAGCTGGTGAGTTCATAAGTATTTTAGTGTCTGTATTTCTCATTCAAAAATGTTTGAACATGTATCAAGTATAAGTTTGTAATCGTTTGTAAAAGTTTAAATCTCTCAGAAAATCCTATATTTTCTATCAAAGAAGCCTTCTACCAAGGCCTGACTGTTTTATATGTTCAATTGATGTAAAAGTGTGTAATTTCCCAAATGTAACTATCATTTATCAAAATATAGTTTGTACATAAACGTTTTAAGTGAGGTTATCACTAAAAATATGTAATAGGTAAATTAATGTAGTACTGTAGCCTTTGTATTTTAAGAACTACTGCTGTACTAAACTACCTTAAACCGGATTTATATTAAGGCATTACGTGATAAATTGCACCATACTATCGACATGTAACAACGACATAATGAATGGTCGTAATAATGGAATGACGTTTGGCACCCGCAGACCTGCAGGTTCGGCTGTAGCTAGCAGCAAGGTGTAGGATTGTCAATCCAGTATAGATCTATACGCAAACTCAACGCTCTCCCTTCAAGAGAATTCTGGCTACAACTCGAGCCATGACAGTTAAGTCATGCTCCGATTTAAATCACAATAATAAAGTGTTCATGTATATGTACTGTTTCTCGTTCTAGTATATGTATATGTATTGTTTCTAGCATCATTGTATATGTATTGTTTCTAGTATATGTATATGTATTGTTTCTAGAATCATTGTATATGTATTGTTTCTAGTATATGTATATGTATTGTTTCTAGTATCATTGTATATGTATTGTTTCTAGTATAGGTATATGTATTGTTTCTAGAATCATTGTATATGTATTGTTTCTAGTATATGTATACGTATTGTTTCTAGTATCATTGTATATGTATTGTACTGCGTTACCCCGATGGTAACCAGCTAGGATGTACTGCTGTATATGAATTTGGGAGTACTTTTATGTCTATACATGTATATATTATATATAATTAATGTTGAAACGACCTTCGGATGGTCACCCGAAGCTCCACCAGACCACATCCAAATCGAGGAAAAGGAAATAGGATAGGTGGCTTTCCTAAGCTTTTTAAACATTATTTATACATCTATACTTATATAGGCATGCAATTTATAAGAAGTATAACAAGTTTAAATAAAACATTTGATAAGTAAAAATAGTTTGTAAAACATTTGAAGTGAAACAGTTGGATAAACAGTTTGAATATTTGTAAAAATCGTTGTTTTCCTAGTTATTAATCACATGTGATTAAAGGCAATCACATGTGATTGAAGCAATAACTATAAGTATTTGACTTGTATCCCCCCCCCCATAAAGTGTTTAAAACATTTAAAATCATCTCAAAGGTTGATTTAAGGGGTATAAACTCACTTGTGGTGAGTCGCTTGAATTGAGGTATCAGGTACCGTGCTAAGTGTCAAACGGAGACTTATTCACACGTACGAGCCTAGTTATCATATAATAAGCATATATATAACTAATTAGCCACATAATAACTTAACAAAGTAAGTTAACACATTTAGGAACATATAAACACTCTTAGGAGTGTTTAAGGTTCAAATGGTTGCATCTAAGTTGCTACGGGACAAGGCAAAAGGGTTTGAAGCATCAAATAGCCTTGTTTAGGAGTTTACCACCCAACAAACCCACATCTTGGAGTTTACGGCCGTAAACTCATGGGTTTATGGCCGTGAACTCCATAAAGGGTTGTTTAGGGTGTTTTGTGGTGCTATCTTGGTCCTAGCTCACTCCTAGCTTTGTTGGAACAACATGTAAAGTAGTTTAAGACCTTAGAACACTCCATATGGGAGTTTTCGGCCTAAAGTCCATTTACCCTAGAGTTTACGGCTGTAAACTCTTATGGGTGATGGATTTTAATTCATTTGAGGCACTTGCACATCAAGGATGGCTTCCATGATTTTACCTAAGGCTAATGGGGACAAGATGCACACATTTGTGTCCTAACTTGGAGTTTACGGCCCAAGATATGTTCCTTGGCCGTAAACTCAATTCAATGAGTGAATATGAAGTCTTTTGATCTCCTTTCAAGTCCCATGTGTTCAAGCTAAATGTCTTAAGGCCTTAGGGGTGTTTGGAAGGATTTTTGTCCCACAAAAAGGGGTTTACGGCCCAAGATCCTTTCTTGGCCGTAAACTCCTAAATCAATATCATTTTGGGAGTGTTTTCAAGTCCAAATCTAGTACAAGAACTAGTGGTTAAAGTCCTTAAGCATTTGGGGAAGTTTTAGGGCATTTAAGCCCTTGAAAAGGGGTTTACGGCCCAAGGGAGTTCCTTGGCCGTAAACTCCTAATAACTTGTGATTTTGATGAGTTTTTGATGTTCTAAACAAGCACAAGTATTAGTAGTTCAAGTCTCAAAGCTCAAGGAGGCAAGATAGGGCTTGTTTGCCCATTTGAAAGGGGTTTACGGCCTAGGTGTTCTTTGGCCGTAAACTCCTCAAATCTTGATGATTTTGGACCTTCAATGATGTTATAAGGCATATAGTAAGCATTAAACATGTTAAGGAAAGTAGACTCACAATCCGGGATGAAAACCCGAAGATCCGTCAGAGAGAATTGGCTTTTCTCTAGTTGGAATTGTGAATAATGAACTAATTTAGTTCAGAAAACTATTTATAGTCCAGAAATATTTTGACAGAAAATATTTTTATTCTGGAAGTCGGACTATACCATTGTGAAACTTACAGTGTTCAAGTTTCACGATCATAGGAGCATCCAATGTCTGGATATGTCCAGAAACGTAAACCCTAATGTACACAAACTTGTTCGGACAAGTCTGAAATTTACAGGAATTGGACTAGCTTCTATTGAATAGACGATGTTCGTACAAATGAAAATTTCGGGTTGTCACATAAAAGAACTTATCTTAAGTTTGTATCCAGAGAGGATCGAGATTGTGACTTGAAGGTCATAATTTGGAGTCTAACGTGAGATAGAGAGCGTACGCAAGATCGAGCACCGCCTGTAGTCAAGGAGTCTAAGAGTTAGATACATGTTCGAAGAAACCTCGAAGTTATGACTTAGGATGAATAGATAACAAATGGAGTCATCATGTGAGCCATGTTTCATTGATGATTCCAGGACGTAATCATCCTAAGGGGGAGATAATTGTAACGCCCGTAGATCCGGGCTAGTCAATTTAGAGGCAATAGGGGTCGAAAATGACTTTTCGAAAAAAGATTATTTAGAATAAATAATCTTAACCAAGTTGTAGAATATGTCACAAGGTTTCCGTACATATAAAGAACGCCGAAATCCGAGTTATAACGAAGGAGTTATGGCCCGCCGAAGTTTTACGGCAAAACCGGCACGGCACCGGGAGACGTAAATAGTGAATTTACGATAGGAGACTTTTTAGCCTTAGCAATCTAAACAAAAGTCATAGAATATGTTAAACTAAGAACATCGATAAAAAGAACGCCCAAATCTGACTTCGTATGAAGAAGTTATGATTTTTCTAAGATTCGGCTTAGCAGTGTACAGCCCGAAACTCGAATTTTAGTTCGAGCGGTTTTTGGCTTACGCGACCTAAATGAGAGTTGAAGATCTCATTAATAGGAACTCGACGGTAAAAAGACAGACAAAAACGGAGTCCGTATGAAGGAGTTATGAACTCTTCGCGGCCATTTAACAATCTAAACGCCTCCTACTGTTAAATTTGAGATCGGTCGAGAATCAGCCGACGGAGTCTAAACGAAAGTTGTAGATCTTGATTTTACCTACGCGTGGATATAAAGAACGTTGAAAACGGAGCTCGTATGCGAAAGTTATGATTTTTCTAAGTTTGAGGGCTGATACGCGATAGGGGGTGACGTGGCACCACCAGAATTGGACACGTGGCACCACCAGAAGGCCACCACATGGACCAACTCGACGAGTCATGAATCAGACTCGATGAGTCCATCATATTTCTCCCCTATAAATAGAGGTGCCGGGTTCCATTCATTCTCACACCTTCCAACTTCTCTTTCTCTCTCTAAACTCTCTCTCTCTAAGCCTCCCTAACCCCCTAAAGCCTAGGGTAACTCCCTAGCACGAGGCGGAATCCCCGGAGCGCCTGACGGCTCCGAGAAAAGAGTCTTTCGGCTCGGAAACGCTGCTCCAGCGAAGCCTGGTTTTGCGAAAAACCCGCTGTAAGTGAGCTATGCCTACGCTAACTTTAGTATAGCTTATGTTTTAATATAGTAACATTATTAGGAACTTATAATGAGTATTTGGGCTATTATTATGAGTTATATTGAGTGTTATTTAACGCTTATATAATAATAATAGTAGTCAGACTATTAATTAGTCACGGTTATCGTTAGACTAAACCCTAGTGGTACTGGTACTAGGTTTTATCGAAGGAATATCGTTTTGAGAGTATCGAAGTGCTGTCCGAGTGCTGAGTCACCACCTATTCAGGTGAGTGCATGGTCCCTTTCATCTTACACATAGATATGAAGTATTTATTATATAATTTACGTGTTGTGAGTGCATGGTCCCTTTCATCTTACACATAGATATGAAGTATTTTAATATAAATTACGTGCTATGTGTACATATTGTCTGGATACTTGCTGTCTATGCTGAGTGAAAGATTTTTATGCATGTTTTAAATGATTTAAACTGTATACGTATTTTATATCTACAAAACGTGTTGGGAAAAACATGGGTAGATGAAATGGTTGTTTTGTGATAACACGATGGGAGACATCAGTGTTGTCAGTGATCTAGTCATCTAGTGGAGTATAGATGACGACTATGGACGATACTAGACGGTCCAGTGGAACGATAGCAGTTTCGTAACATGTAGGTATTTTTGAACTACGTGCTCATTAGGTATTTTTGAACTGAGTGTGTTCACTACGTATCTTTGAACTGAGTGTGTTCACTAGGTATTTTGAACTAAGTGTGTTCACTAGTTACTTTTGAACTAAGTGTTTCCCTGAAGTTTCGGACTACGTGTTCACCAGATATATTCTATAAGCCTTGGTAATGATGGACTTCGTGTCGATTCCTTAGGATGATCCTTAGGAATAAATAAACGAGGAATAGCTGATTCTTAGGGTAGATCCTTAAGACTAAAGAAGATAATGGGGATGGGTAATTGGGTTGATTGTTTGATTGTTTAAACATAATAATTATATTATTGTGGGTTGAAAACCCAATGTACTCACCTGGTTTCCCAACCTGACCCACTCAGTTTATGTATATCACAGGTGATGAAATGAAGTGACATTACACTGAGAGATTTAAAGAGATGTAGATCACTAGTGTAAATAATTGTAAGTTCTGTTTATGCTTATGTTTCTGTATTAACGATGACATCCCAAACGTTTTAAGATGAATAAAAATACGTTTCTTCGAAAATGTTTTAATAACGTATTTATCGTGTTTTTCTGGGAACAAATTCCGCAACCTTTTTATAAAATGAAGTACTCTGATTTTCATAAAGCATAAACAAAATCGGTCTTTTCTGGCCGTGATTTTGGGGATGTCACACTAAGAGAGACAGATATGTATACCGAGTGGGGCTCGATGCCAGGTGGAGCCTGATGCTGGACGGGGCCCGATGTAGCGGGCTAGGCCTAGTGTTTGCATTATGAGTTTGTGTATGGTATTTGGTAGATTGGGGAACTCACTAATCTTCGTGCTTACTGTTCAGTTTTGGTTTCAGCTACTTCCTATAGCGGAGGAAAGAGCTCGGGATGTCTACATGGCACACACACCAAGAAGTTTAGTATGGGATGTTTACTCTGATAATAAGAACATGTTTTGAGATGATACTTTGATTTGATATAATTGTTTTCGTTAGGAATGGAATATTTTGGAAACTATGGTTTATATATTAAATTAAAAAAATGAAAATTTTGGCCTATATTTTTGGGATGTTACAAGTTGGTATTATAGCCTTGGTTTGAGGGATCGGGCACACTCTCGGGTGTGTCTGTACTCAAACTAAGGGATTGGTATTAGAAAATTTTCCAAAGAAAATCATTTTTTTTAAAAAAGCTTTGAGAAAAGAAAAAAGTTGTGAACAGAGAAAAGAACTTTGAAAAGAGAAAAGGGTGTGGTGCATGCAATCAGCCGAGCTCAACTAAGTTCTCCTAAATTACACATACAAGTTTATGCTATGATATGATTATGTGATCAACATGCTAGTGATCAACATGCTATTTTAGGGCTAAGGATCTAGGAAGGATGCCTTATATGCCTGTTATATGTGTTATTTGAGTTGCATGCTAGTACGGGTTAAATAGTGGTAGGATAGCCTGATTAGGTTATGCCTAATCATATGAGCTTATATCGCATGCTAGTGCATATTCTTGATATGCGAGTATGATTGCCTTAGGTTATGGGTAGACTTACCTTTCTGTCTGAATGCTACTTGCTTTGTTATTTGTGGTACTCTGAGTGATTAGAGTTAGCCATTAGGTGAATATGTCAAGTCACATGTGATCAGGGTTGAATAATCTCAGAGTGCTAGATTTGGCTCTGTTGCACAGCTCTCGTTTGAGTATAACCGTTGTAGGGATGAGTCCTTTACTCGAAGGATTATTAGAGCCTCTTCACATGTGATGGTATTCAGGTAGTGACTAATTGGAATTATGAAGATGCTTTCAGTAGTTGAGGACTAGGTGCAGGTTGGAGGTTACCCTAGAACAATCCTAGGATGAGAGTAGTGCTGGGAGTAGTAGTACTAGTAAGGGACTTGGTGGAGTCGAGGAAATCCTTGAGGAAAGTACGAATATATGTGGAAGGCAGTAGGGGCCCATACTACTGGAAGCAGAGGATTTGTACTCGAGTCAAGGAGGGCTAATATAAGACCAGGGAACTTGTATTGAGTGTGAAATTCCTCATTAGTGAGGAGTATTCTGATAAAAGTTATGCTATATTGCAGAATGGTGACGTTGCGTGAGAGACCTATAAGCAGTTCAGGTGTCGGTGATGGATCAGGCTCGTGTTCAGGAACCGAGCAGCTTAGGGAGCATATGAGAGAGTTTATATCAGTTGAGATTACATGCAATATTCTAGACCAGACTCCTGTGATCTTTGGTACGGTCAAGGAGGGTATACTGGAGATTTTGGATGAGAGGCTGGGAGCCTTTCGTGCTGAGATGGTGGCCATGATGGGGGCACATACGCTGACATTCAGAGAGTTCCGAGCTTGTGGAGCTCCATATTACCATGGGGATAGGGACCCCATTGCTAGCAGCAGGTGGTTGGGCGATGTTGCCAATGCTTTCCGTACGAGCCAGTGTCCCGAGGGGGACAAGGTCCGACTGTCTCCTGTCTTCTGAAGGACAGAGCATGGGACTAGTGAGAGGAGGTTGGTCATGCGATTGGTGATGATTCCGAGTTGGATGCAATGAGATGGAGTGATTTCTCGACCAGGTTTAGGGCCGAGCTTGCACCAGTTAATGAGGTACAATAATTAGCACAGGAGTTTTAGGACCTCCAGCAGACTACTGAGACAGTGGCGGAGATCACCGCCAAGTTTAGAGAGAGAGCCGTCCTTGTTCCGCAGTATGTGGCTGATGAGGAGATGAAGAAGGCATGGTACCACGAGATGTTGAGGAGCGACATCAGACAGTTTGTGAGTCGGTCCAGCTGCAAGACACTGGAAGATATGATCACTCGGGCCAGAGAAAGGGAGATTGATCTTGAGAATGAAAAGAAGAGGAAGCTAGCAGAGGTTCAGATATCTATAGGATCGTGAAAAAGGCCCAAGACATTTGATTCTAGATTGAGAGGTCATCAGGACCGAGGCCGTTGTGGCAAGCGCGGCAGTACACATGAGGGTGCGTGTAGGAGTGGCAATTGTGGTGATTCTGGTTGCTTCAAGTGCAGTCGGATTGGTCATTTTAGCAGGGATTGCACTGCTACCACCACCTAGGGTTCAGACCTGATATGTTTCCACTGCAGTCAGAGGGGCCACAAGAAGGCCCAGTGCCCAAGTTTGCTTTCAACAGGACAGGTGATGGCACTAACCCCTACGACTTTGAGGATCACCGACGGCCGTCAGGGTCGGGCAGCGGTGCTTGCGGCAAAGAGCAGGACGTACCAGTTGGTTTCAGAGGAGGTGCGAGAAACCCACGATGTGTTAGGTGTGTATCTTTTTTTTTCTCAGTCAGCTTATGTTATGATTTTATTGTTATGGTTCTACATCGGTATTGGTAAAGGTATTTCAGAATTTTGTGGCCTGCTTGTGATTGAGTTATATGCCATCTGCATACCCTAGGATTTCAGAAGATAGTTAAGGGTTGTTCCCTTTTTAGAGCAGATTACTTAGGATGCAGTAACTATAACATACATGTGTGGGACTCGGTAGTGTCTCACTAGTTTCGGGGGAGGAATCGTTTGGGAATAGATCTGTTAGATCACCAGCTATGGTAATTGTGGGTTGACCACAGAGTGGCCAGAGGATGGTAGGGAGAATTGGGAATTCTTCCAAGTTATGAGCTGTGAGGAGCTAGTCAAGTCGAAGTAGGGAAGAGCCACCCAAGTGGCCAATAGTAGAATTAAGTAAAAGACTTGGATGGTTTCGCAGTCTTGGTGAGGAAGAAAGCAGCTCAAGTGGCTGCATGGCTTGAGGAGCATGCAAGTTGGGAGTTGGGGAAACTCTCTAACCTTGAGTGCGTGTATTCGCGATTAGTTGATGACTGGTTCGGGGAAACCAGGTCGGAGGGCTTCTGGAAAGGTGCGAGATTAGTCAGGATATAAGACTGCGGGATACTTCCAACATTCCCCAGCAGCGAGTCAGTGAGGGAAGTGTTGTGAGACTACGGGTAAGTCATAGCATTCATTAGCAGCTTAGTTAGAGGAGTGTGGGCGATGACCCGTATCTAATAGTTAGCAGAGTGTGGGTGGGGGCCTGTATCTCTGAGTTAGCATGATAAGAATCAAGAAAGAATAGAAAATTGAGGTTAGAGGAGGAGTGGGCCTGCATAGAGCTGGATAGGTGAGACTTATGGGAGAGGTCGCTCCGAAGTATAGTTTGGGTGAGACCCGTGGGTGAGGCCCGTGTACCTATAACAATAGGTAGAACCTGGTAGAGACCTTAGGGTTAAGGTAGGGGATTGGGGATCCCATATCTTCTAGAGCTAGAGTGGCTAGGTTGGTAGAGCAGTTCAGGTAGTCGTTGTATCTTCAGAAGTCGATGAGAGCGACTAAAGGATTGTTCTTGTGTTTGGTAACCAGTAGGGGACCGGTTCAGGTAATGGTAGATCAGTTGGGGCCAGGGTGGTCTCGTTTCATCCGGAAGGCAGATGAGAGTCAGCATGATTTCAGGAAGGAGTGATGATGAGGGATTTGTGCGTAGAGCAGTCAGCTGATTAGGAGATGCTAAGTCGCTCACGGAGAGATTAAATCGTATCAGAGTGATTGATTTGACTATGTTGTGTAGCTCTCATTTGAGTCTTAACCATTGCAGAGATGGATCCGTACTCTAAGGATTATCTTATTCACACGTTGGGTGGAGCTTTCACTATTAGGGCATCGTAAGTGAATCATTCCGTGAGTGTTGGTGTGATGCCCGACACCGAGAGTGGCTAGGATTGCAGTTTTAGCTGAAAATTTATCCTTGATGGTGTTTGGAAAGGTTTGATGCTCTTGAAAAGTTTTCTTGAAAGGCCAGTAATAGCGCAGGGTAAAGGGTTGAACCCCTTGGATGTCAATTGTAAGTGCTCAGGTAGTACCAGGAGGATTATCGGGTGAGTAAGAGTGTTGTACTCAAAGGATGGTGGTGATGGGATTGTTCTCAAGATGATATGATCAAGGATTAGACCAAACATGTAAGGTATGCGATAATGGGAAAAGTCGTGGAAGGTTGCAGAGCTTTTTGTCGGAGCGGACTTCAAGGACAAAGTCTAGTTTAAGTGGGGGAGAGTTGTAACACCCCGAATTCAGAAGGCCAAGAAAGGAAAGAAACCCCCCCCCCCAGCCAAGAGGCCTACTCGTCGAGTCAAGGGAAGAACTCGATGAGTGGGAGCGAGTTCTGTGTCGCAGATTAAGTGGCTGACTCGACGAGTCGGGGGACTGACTCAGAAAGTCTATCCTGGGTTGGGAAACCCTAATTTCGGGCCTTAGTGCCCTATTTAAGCATCATATTCTCATTCCCTCAGCCTCATCTTCAACTACCAGACCCCAAACCCTCACCCACGAAACCCTAGTGCACCTTGTGAGTGTTTGAGCCACCTTTGTGTGATTGTTGTACTCTTGAAGAGGAAGAAGGAGAAGAAGGAAGTTGGAGGTTCAAGAAGGCGGAAGTAGATCCAGAAGATACACTCCAGTGGCTGCATTTCTTGGTAATCAAGTCTTCATCTTGGCTTTTAATTTATTAGATCTCTTCATAGTCCCTTTTATGAAGATTTTGGTCCATGAATGAGTGTGTGGGGGATTTGGACATCCCCAAATAAGATCCTTTCAGATCTGAGAGTATTGTGGGCACTTAAGGCATAAAGGTGGAAGCTTTATGCCATTAGAACTCCCTATGCAAAGTATAAGAGGTTGTTAAGGCCTTTTGAGCAAAAAGGGCCATGAATGGATGAAAAAGTAGTAGCTTTGCATGTTATTCCGACCCTAGAAGGATAGATCTGGGTCCTGGATGCTTTGTGCTCAACTGGAATCGTCTGAATAGATTTAGACATAGAGGGACTCGACGAGTCACTTATAGGACTCGATGAGTCAGGCTGTTTCCTTGCTCCAAAACCCTTCTATTATTGGGTATGAGTTGAGTTGGAAAGGGACTCAATCAATTTGGGTTCTTAGAGGACCTGAAGATCATCGTACTTGGCGAGTTCAAGGAGGAACTCAGCGAGTCCAAGGAAATCTCCCAACCCATGAAGACGGACTTGACGAGTTGTTTATATAACTCGATGAGTCATAGACTGGACACATTCATATGATGAAGATGGGCTCAACGAGTTCAAAGGTGAACTCGGCGAGTCAGTTGAATAAGGGTCCCGATGTGTTTGAGGGTGAACTCGACGAGCTCAAGGAAGACTCGACGAGTTGGTTCACGATTTCAAGATCCTGAGCGTTAGGACTCGACGAGTTGATGGAGCAACTCGACGAGTCAAGTCAATCTAGAAGTGTTGACTTTAACCATGGATCATTGATTTTGACTTTGTCCAGAGTTGACTTAGTTTGACTTCCAGAGGGCATTTTGGAACTAAGTGTTATGTTGGTATTGTAGCTCAGGGAGCTAGGGGAACAGTAGCTCGGGGGATTGTTAGATAGCATCCAGAGGTGTTTCAGCCAGTCTTTAGTTGTGCGAGGTGAGTCTCCTCATTGTGTGAATGGGTCTAAGGCCACAATGCCACTGTTGGATAAGGTGTCTAAGTCCATAACTATTTCTGGTATGTACTTGACACAGTTTGGCGTGGTCCATTTGGGTTGCATGGCATCATGCATTTGGATAGACTAAAAGGAGAGAAATAACACTTATGGTTTATTCATATATTATAAGTTCTAATATATTAATAATATTATTAAATTAGTAGTGATCAAGAATTAATTAAGAGATCAAAAGGTGACTAATTAAATATATGGGTTGATTGTGTAAATCATCCATAACTTGTATAGTGGGCAAATGTTTCATGGATTATCAAGTTGGGCTAAAACCCATAGGATACTCCATGGATGCTCCATGGTGTTTATAGAACCCATGGGTCATGGAAATGAAAAGTCATGACAATTAGGGTTACACCACTATATGTGAAAACCTAAAATTTCCATTCTATACGAACTTTATCAAGTCAATAGAAGTTATAACAGTCACAGTAAATTTTCAGACTTTTCCGTATAAGTATGAGTATTTCGGGATTTACACTTAAGGAGATATCAGTAGAGTGGATGCACTAGGGTTTTGTGCAACACTGTTATTCCAAAACTCTATTATATTAGAGTTCATTGCGGGAATAAAAATATTTTCTG
Organism: Lactuca saligna; assembly: GCF_052625555.1. NCBI lineage: Eukaryota > Viridiplantae > Streptophyta > Magnoliopsida > Asterales > Asteraceae > Lactuca > Lactuca saligna. The sequence continues at coordinate 147,703,398 of NC_136425.1, read as the reverse complement.
CCAAAAATCCCAGGACTAAAATATGATTCTTAACCAAATTATTTCATTAGTTACATTTTCAACTAGAGAAAAGTCATTTCTCTCTCACGGATCTTCGGGTTTTCATTCCAAATCATGAGTACCTTTCTCTAGTTGTATTATACATCTTATGAAGTGCTTAATAACATAGAAATCATAACAAAAACACAAGATTTGTGAGTTTACTGCCCAAGAACACCTTGGGGAGTAAACTCCTTTTCAAGGGTTAAACGATGCCTAGTCCTTTCCCCGTGATATTTAACCACCGTAGACTCCAAATTCAAAGGCCAAAGAGTGACTTAATCACTCCTAAAGCCTTGGACAATAGCCTTGAATTGTTTCTAGTGAATTAAGGGACTTTAAATCATCAAATGCCCATCCCCATGGGAGATTACGGCCGTAATCTCTAAGGGAAAAGGTCCTTGGGCCGTGAACATCAAGAAAGGGCACCAAAGTGTGCCTAAGGCCTTAATTAGCCTTAGATAAATGTCTAGAACATATCCTACATGAGCATGGGACTTGAAAGCATAAAAACATCCCTCTTTATATGATTTTACGGCAGTAAACTCAAAGGGAATTAGCCTTGGGGCCGTAAACTCCCCAAAGGAGTGTATAAGTGCCCTAAACCCTTCCAAGGATTAAACCACCAAGTAGAATTGCTTCTAGGGATCATGTAACACTTCAAAACACGTAATGACATTAGACTTAGTAGTTCACGGCCGTAAACTCAAGGGTTTACAACCGTATACTCCTTGTGTGGGGTTTATTGGAGAGTAATCTCATGTATGAGGTCACTTGGGACCCTAAACTCACTAGCCTTGTCCCACAACAACTTAGATGCAATCCTTAGGGATTATAACACTTATATAAAGTGTTTATTATGTTCTTGGATGTCTTACCATTATTAATTAGTAGTTTAAGACTAATTGGATACATATATGTGGTATCATATGTTAACTAGGGTTATAAAGTGTGCTCAAGACTTCACTTGTCACCTAGTGATTCTACATCTTCAGTTCATCCGTACCACTCACTACAGGTGAGTTCATACCCCTTAACCAATGATTTAAATGTTTTTAAATGCTTTATGGGGGGAATACAAGTTAAATACATATAGTTATTACATCAATCACAAGTGATTAATAACTACAAAACTAGTGATTTCTTATTGTTCAAACTGTTTATCAAACTGTATTGTTTCAAACTGTTTTACAAACTCTTTACTTATCAAATACTTTTACTTAAACTCTTTTATACTTATTATCAATTGCATGTCTATGTATGTATAGTTATATAAGAAATGTTTAAAAGGCTTAGGAAGGCCTGCCCGCCCTATTTCCTTTTCACGCTTGAGATGTGGTCTGGTGGGATATCGGGTATCCGTCCGAAGGTAATTTAAATATTAATTATATATCATGTGTACATATATAGTCATAAAGGTCCTTCCAGTTCATTCAGTAGCTTTGGGTAGCAAGGGTATACTTCCGTGTTCATACGTACCAATTACATCACTAGTAAGTTACCATAAGGGTAGCACAGGAGGATACTAATACTATAACCAGAACAATGAAACATACAATGAGTCAGTTCATTCATGAGTCAGTTCACGTAGTACTCACAGTACATTACTATACATGCTAGATAAAGAGATAACACACATTACAACTAGTACACACAGTACATTACTATACATGCTAGATAGAGAGAACATACATTATAGCTAGCACACGCAGAACATTTCAGTACAGACATGCTAGACAGAGAAAGATTACACTGTCAGTTAGCACATTCATTACATATACATTTATGCAGTTATGTGAACCATTGAGTGGGTCATGGAACTTCCTGCCACGACCGTTCTTGTATCCCGAATCTCCTTAATTGGAGAGCGTATGAGTTTGCATATAGATCTATACTGGATTGACTATCCTACACCTTGCTGCTCGCTACAGTGGGACTTGCAGGTCTACGGGTGCCAAATGTCATTTCTTACGGCGTCTTATATCATCGTTTTACTAGATTCGGTAGCAGGATACAGGTCGATCACATGTTATTTGGAACACCTTTTTGTGTTAAGGTAGTTAGTACCACGGTAGTCACTTATTACAAATACTACGGTACGATAATAATTTCCCATTACATTCACTTCGTGAATATTCACACGATGCACAGTAATGTAGTAACTATATTTTTGGTTAATGATAGTCAGAAGTGGGAAACACACACTCTAACAAGAGACATACACACGGACACGAGATGCCTTGGTAAAAGGCTACAGTTAGTAGGAAACATAGAGTTTTCTAGGAGAGTTCAAACATTATACAAAACATTGTACAAAACATCTTACAGAAACAACTTTCAAACGATTTCATACAAACTCAGACATTAATATACTTATGATCTCACCAGCATTAAGTTGATACTCGCTTTCAAAATAAATTGTATTCTCAGTTCACCACTAGACAGGTACATGTGCCAGTCTTTTGAGAAGATGGAGTTCGTTCAAGACTCATCTTTTATTTTGATATGTATATTTTTGGTGTCTGTAACTTTGACAGAACACACATGTATGAAATTATATTATTAATGTAATGGATGATGTTGTTGCTTGTTTACTACTTTTCATCGTTGTGATACTGAACATGACGTCCTCCGCACCAGAATGTTTCCGCCATTCATGGTTTTGGGGTGTGACAGATTGGTATCAGAGGATTGTTTATAGTGAATTGAGTATATCAACCCATATAAGATATACTAACTATAAATACATTGGGATTAAAATACTCTGACCAAGAGTTTATACTTATAAATAATAAAATATTTAATTAAGTATACGTTCCTGCATTCATACTAAAATCAGTGTCACTAGGACAGTACAAAAGAATTACGATTGTTGAACAACACAGGTGGACTTAGATGCATATAGTCAAAACTGGGAAGATATTGATGGGTTTTAGTCATAAGACATCCTATGTGCTCATACAAACCCTAATGCTTGGATCTAGGTTTCTCTATTGTACATGCTTTGAATCCAAGACTATAAACCCTAACTCTACCATATGGAAATCGATATTAACATATAATTAGGTTTAAGATGTTACCTTGATTGTTATGTAGCAATAACAATCCCAATCCCACCTTGAATTGACTTTGGAAGGCTTAGAGTCACAAGTGTCACTCCTCTAATGGTTCACAAACACCATAAGCAAGAGGATGAAGAGGAGAGAGGTTGGAGGCTGCAAAAAACCGTGTGAAACCCTAACACAAAGCTTAGCCACGTTTTTGAGCCTTAAGGGGTCTTTATATAGTTGGGCTATTAGGGTTATCTAACAAGGAAACCCTAATTTGGATGCTTAAGCCCTAAGCAACCAATAGACTCCTTTTAATCAAGCCCTTGGATGATTTCCTTATGGTCTTCCCCATAGAATTCGTCCAACCCTTTATACAAGGCAATCCATGGCCCAAATTGCAATTATCTTATAATTACAATTCCAGTCCCTTAAGGTTAATTAATCTCTTTTAGTCACAAAACTAATTACCAATTAATTATTGACTAATATTAATTAAACAATATGATTTCTCCTTTAATATATTATTCCCATAATATATTAATAAATCATATTTAATCCTTTCTCTCCATAATTCATCCTATCAAGTTGCTTTGGTGAAGGCAACCCAAAAGGACCATGCACCATCGGGTCAAGTACATACCAAAATAGTTATGGACTTAGATACTAATCCAACAGTCTCCCACTTGGATAAGTCTAATAACTATTATGCGTATGACTTCAGATCCTGATCTGCAATCGTAGCTTTCCAAAGCCGCTATCAACTCTGATCCTATCATCACGTGTCCTTAGATAAGGGATCATATATTCCTCCATTCTAGATATCGTCTGAGATATGATTTCTAATCATTCTCTTTGTACTATATCTCGATTTCCGATTTATGACAACTAACTAATTGAACAAATCAAATTAGCCCTAGCCCGATTGAGCATTTACGTTTGTCATCACTAAATCATTGAGGGGCCCAAAAGATATCGCTTTTATCCTACCTTGGATAAAAGGAACGGATAAACTTTGATACAATGCTTGCTTGCACTCACTAACCAAATCACACACAACAATATGTTTTATAACACCAAGTTACTAGTGCGTTTACATATTATCAATGTGCAACCGATTAGCAAGATACAACTCACACATCTCGGTTTCAAGAATATAAGATGTTATCGTCTCACCAATCACTCGTGATACAATTCATGGAGTGATCCAAGTGAGCGTGGTTTTAATCCAATGCTCAAATTCATATTCATAAGCACTCATGAACGTTGCAGCAAACATTTGCTTATGCCTAATACTCTTTTAGACAATCCACACACCAATTCATGACAGTCTTCATTCATATCTACTTCCAACATATGAACGACTGTGGCCCGTTCGAATAATTTGATTATTCTTAATAAACTCAATTATTCTGGAAGTCAAAACATGCAAAGTGAAACACAAGAATAATACTAATCCCATATGGCCTCAACCCTTTGAGCATAAATAAAACACCTTTTATTTATCACCATATCGATTACTCATTATTTGTCGTTTCGGGTACTCAACTTCTTACTTGAATTATTACACTTGTCCCATGCTCCTAGCATGCACACAATGTTTACCTATGGTTCTTACTTTGTGAAATAGATCACATTGAACACATTTCCAATCATTCTCATTTCACAACTCCAAATCCTTTTTCATAAGTGAAAGAATATCAAATTCTTTCTACTTATAGAATATGCTAGACTCTAACATCCTATGCAATTATTCTTTCGTAATGTCACTGCACCAAAGTCACAAAGATTATTGCCAATGATATTACAAAGTCCTCTATTGGAGATTGTTACAAGACAATTCCTTAGATACGATGTCTCTCACTCAAAGTACATTCCTTTGAACATCCTTTTGCATAAAGGTTTCTAATCTAGTCATAAATTTTTAATATTTACTTCCCAGTATGGACACGCTTCCATATGTTCCATATGACGACTCATTTCTTAATAGAATCTTATCTATTCATAATAATGTCAATATGGTCCATCCAATACCATGCTTCCAGCTAATCACAAGCAACCAATCCTCGTCGAACTTTGGATTGTCCTTTCATAGTTGTTTAATTATTTTAGTCAAAACCAATTCTAGTCCTTTTTCCCTCTAAATGCGCTAGACATTTGGAAAATCTTAGAATGGTCAAACATTAAAGCATTTGCAATCGATCCTATACCTGAAGCGTATGGGACACGATGCATAATGTTTTATTTGCTATGTTCTCAAAATTCGAATTGTGAAAAGGAATTCTGTAATCATAATCGAAATTTTAAGAACACACTATGTACCTTTGACTAAATTTATTAACATTTCTCAACCTAAGCCTTTAGATTTGAAATAAAGCATAATATTCTCTCCCTTAATTATAGCAAAACAACTATACAACCCTTACGACTTTGCAAGGTATAAATCTTGTTTTCTATAATTAATATTGCCAACTTGCAAAACTTTCCATAATAATCATACAATCATAACTTTTATGCTCCCACTATCATGATGATTATTATAAAACATAACACTTATGCTCCCACTAGCTTCGACATGTATTCATAAACATCTTAACTTTCAGAAAACAATACCTATTGAATTTCTTAAGTCCATGTTTCTAATACTTAATGCTTTGATAATCTTTTATCAAGGCCTCTTAAGCTTATACACCTTTGCTTTAGATAGTTCATATGTGTGTCTAAACTATTAAGGCTAATTGCCAAACCTCACAATTCAAATCATGGAAAGGGATACTGTAACCATGATCGAATTCGAGAATGCAATTTTGCAATCACTATCTTTTTAAAATCTTTCTTAGTGAAAGCATTTCCTCACAATCATTTTCATGAAGGAGAAAATCTTATGACACTTAGATTTAAATGGTGTATTTGTTCCTATCCATGTGAATTTGTTAAAACCAAAGTTTACGACAAATTCAAACTCATATGGACTGAACTTTCTTAATCTTGATTTCTTGCCTTATGGTAGCACAGCTGCCCACCACGTCTTCCAAGTAGTTAAGCATCTCACCTTTTTCATATCAATGTACCTTTCATTGATCAAGGTGCTTTACCTTTTATGCGTTCAAAATGAGAACTCATAGAACTCACATGCATAATTAACTCAATTTGAATGGCATAGAAACAAAATAACGTCAACACGATAGGTTGTAAACCTCAACTCGTGTGCTAGTGATGATCGATAAGGTTTATTTGATTTGTTCTTGAAACCTTTCAAGACCATTAAGACTCCCACTGACTCCTTGACATATAAGATTCTCTTGTCAATAAACATTTGTTGACAACCAAATATTCAAGAGTTAGTGTAGTTTTTATCAAAACACTTCATAAATTGGTCCTAGTTGGCCTTTGTTTTATCCAAGACATCACAACTTTCCACATTTGATGAATGTTATAAACCTTTAATACTTTTCACTCATTATCACAATCTTAACTTTAAGACTTGTTGTTGGAACGAAGTATGATAGACTTCTTGATTTAACCATTTCTTCAATCCTTGATTCCTCTTCTTAAACATACAATTGTACTAAGACTTACTTAGACGATCAATTGAGATATGGTTCTTAATCATTAAGACCCATTATAAAGCATAAAAGCTACTCTCCCTTCTTCTTAGAATGGAGAAACTTTTATCTTTCTGCCTACTTGATTCTTCTTATTCGTTCTACTATTGACCTAAACCCTTTAATCAATTCAGAATTACACTTAATCTTGTAAGTGTAATCATATTTACTAAGCCTTTAGTAAATCATGACGAATATCTTTGTTACTCTAATGGTGAACTTGATCAACACACAACTTTGTGTACTCGATCTCCTAGTCCTTCACTTGACACTTTGTCAACGAATTTGTCTAATTTCCAAATATGAAATTTCTCATTCATCATGCAACCAAGTTGCGTGATTCCAAATTTCAGTCCAATTGAAATTTGGGCGATGAGAAACTCTCCCTATTTGGTAAATTCTCGATATTTCCATAAATAACATAACTAAGAATCATATCCATTCGTTGTAGAAATATGCAAACATCAATTTCAAAACGATTTCATTGCAAGGAAGTAAACAAATAAATAAATAAGTCAAACAAAATTTATTTTATTTATAAAAGCAGCGGAAAAACATTTGTCCTTACAATGCAAAATCTATTGAAGACTATGCAAAAGGAAAACTTCTAACAACTCTATCATAACTATCTAAGCTCAAAATCCAATCTTCAAGTCCATGCGATCGAGATCCATCTCTTGTGATTAGATTCATCTTGCTCTCTTATCAAGCTTCCTTTCTTTTCACCGATCCTGCAAAACATTGAAATGCAATCTTATCACATCATGTATTAAGAATCAATGAATAGGAACTTAACGGAGTTAGATAGTGGATTTTACCTGAAGCGTAGCCATACTTTTGACTCTCCCATCTCTTAGATCTCTTAGGTAAATAGGGCAACTTCGTCTCCTATGCCCCTTCTCTTGGCAATAAAAGCAATTTGACTCTTTTGGAACAACACATGGAACTACTTCAGACATCACCTTTCTCTTATGATCAAAATTTTCGATCATTGCATGTCTTTCATTGCCATTGTCTATATCCATAGAGGTCTTGAAGGCGGATTCACCAATCAACTTTGCTTTTCTATTGCGCCAAACCATTGTTGATTCAGCAGCAATAAGCATATAGGTGAGATCCATAAGGGTCACGTCGTGGTTCATCATATAGTACTCTCTTACGAACTCACTATACGAGTTAGGAAGTGACTGAAGAACCCAATCAACAGCCATCTCTTCACCGACAACAGATCCCATCATTCTTAACCTATCAATGTGTGACTTCATCCCTAAGACATGTGCACACACCGACTTTCCTTCTTTATGTTTACTTACCAAAAGGGCTTGAGTGATATTGAACCTTTCAATTTTACAATCTTGTGGGTTAGGGAGAATAATTGGAGGAGGAGGAAGTGAAGCATGATTTCTTGTTCCTCGATCGAATTGTGGAATATCATCTTCATGTGGAATGCTTGTTCCACGGCATTTGGGAAGACCATAGTTGTCGAACTTTGACATCTATAAAACGGGAGAAAACAAATTCAAGTTAGTTGATCGATTGAGTCCTTAGTAAATCACCCAAATGAGATACAAAGGCTAGAACCCAACACAATACGCTACAACCTAGAAGAGGGATGCCGTAATCTAGTTGCAGAATATTTGCAGGTAAGTGAATGACGATTCACTAATTTCCACCATGAAAAACGAAAAAGAAATTTAAGTTTTAAATCTATGAAAACTCCTAGATCCTTTGAGATTCATTGAACATTTCAATGGCATGTTTAAATCTCGATATGCCCCTCTTGTTTGTGACTGGGATGACGAGGATCACAAAGCGGGTTTGAATAACCATGCAAACTTACATGGTGCCCTCACATGTTACAATCACCTATTCGATGTGTCGGTAAACCACACACGCTCCACCGAACTATGACAAACACTGAGTCACCCTTTACTACCTTTGCTTAGAACCATTTAGTGTGCCGGTAAACCACACACACTCCACTAACGTCTTCGTAAGGGCACAAAGTGTAATTTCAAGGAATTGCATCAATTCATTTTGCCTAAGTAACTAAGATTAGGAATTTGTAAAAACATTTAGTTACTTTGTATTTCATTATACTTATAATGGAAGGTTTTGTCCTATCCTACCCGTTCGGCTAACGACCCTCCACTAGTCAAGAGTGCGGTGGGTAAGAGTGGATACCCATTCAATCGCCATATTATAGGCAATTTCCTTAAACACCCCTTATACACCAGCTTCGTGAATGAGGCCTACTAACGGTAAGACTGACTTTTACTCATACATATATATATAATGTTAGACCTTTAATGTTATATGTATAGTATAGGGTGTATTTTACACTTTTAAAATACTAGGTGATCAAATTTAACAATTATACTTTTAATTCAATTAAATTGTAAACCTAAACTTTTATGGATTTATTAAACCTCATTTAATTATACACCTTAATTAATTAATAAAACCATAAGGGTGTAAATTGAACTTTTCAAAACATTACTAGGGTTTTAGAATTTAACATTCCTAATTAAACTCTTAATCAACTTTTAAATTCCAAAACTTGAGGGCAAGTTTTGAAGCATTTCAAAACATTAGGGTTAGAATTTAAATATACATCAAAATTAAACTTTTTAATCAAAATTTAAATTCCAAAACTTGACGGCAAGTTTTGAAACCTTTTTCAAAACATTAGGGTTTTAACTATTTAAATTTCAAAACAACAAAACTTTTGGGTTCAAATTTACACTATAAAACCTAAAGGAGAAAAATTAAAACTTTTTCACAAGATAATTCAAATCTAAATTACAAATAATCAAACTTTATCTAATAAAACAAGTGATTATCTAAATTTTAACAATTATCTTCTATTTAGGTATGGATAATCACCTAATATTGAAAAAATTCAGATTTTATCACAAAAACATGTTTATGGTAATTATCCAAAGGCAAAACAGGAAGAAAATCGCGAATCTGAGCTGTCAGACCCTTTGACTCGTCGAGTCTGGACCTGGACTCAGCGAGTTCACCAAGTGACTCGGCGAGTCAAACACTCAGAAGCTCAAAAAATCGATTTTCAGTGCTTATTTCGATCAAATATGCATCAATACAATAGAAACCAATCAAGGCTCTGATACCACTGATGGGTTCTAGTCATAAGACATATTATGTGCTCATACAAACCCTAATGCTTGGATCTAGGTTTCTCTATTGTACATGCTTTGAATCCAAGACTATAAACCCTAACTCTAGCATATGGAAATCGATATTAACATATAATTAGGTTTAAGATGTTACCTTGATTGTTATGTAGCAATAACAATTCCAATCCCACCTTGAATTGACTTTGGAAGGCTTAAGGTCACAAGTGTCACTCCTCTAATGGTTCACAAACACCATAAGCAAGAGGATGAAGAGGAGAGAGGTTGGAGGCTGCCAAAAACCATGTGAAACCCTAACACAAAGCTTAGCCACGTTTTTGAGCCTTAAGGGGTCTTTATATAGTTGGGATATTAGGGTTATCTAACAAGGAAACCCTAATTTGGATGCTTAAGCCCTAAGCAACCCATAGACTCCTTTTAATCAAGCCCTTGGACGATTTCCTTATGGGCTTCCCCATAGAATTCTTCCAACCCTTGATACAAGGCAATCCATGGCCCAAATTGCAATTATCTTATAATTACAATTCCAGTCCCTTAAGTTTAATTAATCTCTTTTAGTCACAAAACGAATTACCAATTAATTATTGACTAATATTAATTAAACAATATGATTTCTCCTTTAATATATTATTCCCATAATATATTAATAAATCATATTTAATCCTTTCTCTCCATAATTCATCCTATCAAGTTGCTTTGGTGAAGGCAACCCAAAAGGACCATGCACCATCGGGTCAAGTACATACCAAAATAGTTATGGACTCAGACACTAATCCAACAAATATAGCTTGATCAACTATATTATCCGAGGGTTAACTAGCATGTGCCTAAGTGTAGTTGTGTGGTTGCAAAAAGTCTAAAATCTTACCAACAATACCACAATGAGAGTACTAGAAGATAACATTAAACTTAAAATACTATAGGATTATTTTACAATTACTATACGTTACTTATGTGCTAGATTCTTATACCTCCCTTCTCGCATAGATTTAATGGCTGGATTCCACATTCCCGGAGACCCGTACTTTCCACCTAATGGAAATGTTGGATGGCTTGAGGCAGAATCCGATGATGAGCATCAAATCCCTTTGGATGATCATCAAGTAGAAGGCTTCTCGGATGGATCTGACTCTGAGCCCGAAGTCAATAACCTACCTCAAGTAGGTCAAGCCCCAAATAACAACCCCCGACCCGTATTTCAAGGACCCACACCTCTATGGGCAACAAACTTGAATACATGGAGCCATGAACCGGGTCAACCCATTCCCTACAATGGAGACAGAAATTTCTACAACCTCACTAATGGAGGTTCTACTGACAGAGTCCTACCCATCATGGTTCGTAGGATTTCTCGGAACACGATACTGGGTCAATCATCTATCAATCGAATCTTGGAGATTGATGCCAACACTGGTGTTAACACTATCCGCATTTGCCAACTAGAGTCTGCTCATGAAGGGACTCTGGTCCATAATGCAGCTCTTCAGAGGGAACTCACTGAAGCACGAGCTGAAGTCAGAAAACTTCGAGCTCAGCAAGCAAGGGCTGATAGGCGTATGAGGGACCTAGAACACCTTCTGTCAGGATCAAGGACTCACTCTGGAAGTTCTCGTTGCCGATAGATCCTTATCAACTTCTCTTTTTGGATATAATCTATTTATGTAAAACTTTCGTCTATTTTCCTATCTTGTAAATCATAGGCCTGTTAGGTCTTGGTGAGGTTGTAATTCTGTCAAAATTTTCCCATTTTTGTTGATATAAGGCCTCTTTCTATAGGCCATTTTTCCCGAACTTTTTACATCAGTAATACCAGTAATATTGACAGGTACCTAATCTTATGGGAATTATTATCCAAATATGATCATCTATTAGTTTAGATCTTCATTCAATCGTATTGTTGGGCTATCGGGAGTTAGTCCATGAGTCATTCTCATAAATTCTTCCATTGAATTCTTATCAATGCTTCCATCTTCATAAACTTATAGATCAAAGATGCCGCCTCGTAGAAATCCAAGGAGAAACCCAAATAACGAAACACAACCTCCTCTACTTCCACAACCACCTACTCCTCAGTTCAACACGACAACTCTAAATGCTGTCGGAGTTGCGGTTGTGGCTTCCGCCATGGCCTAATATCATTCATCTGGTTCCACTGGAGGAGGAACCCTTGTTCAGTCTGTTCAGATGGAAGATCCTGTGCGCTCAAGAGAGTGCTCCTATAAGGACTTCACGAACTGCAAGCCATTTTCCTTCAAGGGGACTAGCGGATTCATTTCCCTCTCGCAATGGTTCGAGAAAACCGAATCGGTTTTCGAAATATGCTCTTGTCCCGAGGAGAGAAAGGTGAAGTATGCTGCTTGCACCTTTGAAACTAAAGCCCTAACATGGTGGAATGGCCATGTTAAGTCACTAACTCTTATGGTGGCTAATGCGATGGGCTGGGAAACCTTGAAAGACCTCATGATTGAGGAATACTACCCGAGGGGAGAGATCCAAAAGCTGGAAGAAGAGCTTTGGAGCCTAACCATGAAGGGCTCCAACGTAGTCGCCTACACCGCCAGATTCTGCGAACTGGTGGCCCTCTGTCCCAACATGATTCCTTCAGAGGGAAAAGAAAAATCGGAAGATACATATGGGGACTGGTGCCCCCATACCAGGGAAATGTTTTGGCATCACACCCCACTACATTTGATAGTGCCAAGCAATTGGCACAGCGGCTCATCGACCATGGGGTTCGTACCACAGCCGCAACAACTACCCTGGCCATCTCAGAACCTACAAGAACCGCTGATTCTAAGCGGAAGTTTTGGGATGACAAGAAGAAGGCTAAGGCTGCCAAGAAGAGACAGGTCGTGGCAGTATATGCTGCGATAACACCTGCCGCTGCTACTCCGATAAAGCAGTATGCTGGAAGTTTGCCTAAGTGCAACAAGTGCAACTTCCATCACGGCGGCGCCTGCCGGGTGATGCAGTGTCTGAACTGCAATGGGAAGGGGCACACAGCCCATTTCTGTAAAACTCCGGCGAGACCAATCAACCAAGCCCCCGGTGCTGGAATGAGCCAAACTTGCTATGGATGTGGCGAGGTAGGCCACTTCAAGAGAAACTGCCCAAAAGCAGGGTTTGCCGGTGGAGCGGCAAGCGTTCTGGCCATAGGCCATGAGGAAGCGGTTGCCGACCCCACAGTGTTCATTGGTACGTTCCTCATTGATAACTCTTATGCATGCATTCTATTTGATAGTGGAGCGGAGAGGAGTTTCGTGAACTAGGAATTTGCTCACTTACTTAGGAAAAAATCACGAGCACTTAATGAACCGTTCACTGTGGAAATGGCTAATGGAAAGACAGAGAGCACTAGCAGTATATTCGTAGGGTGTACCCTAACTTTAGATAACCATTCATTTTCTATCGATCTTATGCTAGTCTCAATTAAAAGTTTCGACGTCATTATTTGCATGGATTGGTTGAGTCTTCATCATGTCGATATCATGTGTTACGAAAAGGTTGTTCGCCTTAATCTACTGTCTGGCGAAACCTTAGTAGTTTATGGCGACAAACCCGGCACGAACCTTCGTATCATCTCGAGCATCCATGCTCGGAAATTCTTACGAAAGGAATGTATAGCATTTCTTGCTCATGTGGTCGATGTGAGTCAAGAAGCAAAGGACATTCAGAACATTCCAGTAGTACGCGACTTTCTCGACATCTTTCCAGAAGAACTCCCAGGATTACCTCCGCAACGTCGAGTCGAGTTCCTAATCGAATTAGTTACAGGGGCTACCCCAGTAGCCAAATCGCCCTATCGTCTAGCACCTGCAGAGATGCAAGAACTATCCAGTCAACTTAACAAACTGCTCAGCAAGGGCTTTATAAGACCAAGCTTCTCACCCTAGGGAGCTCCAGTCTTGTTCATCAAGAAGAAAGACGGATCGTTTCGCATGTGCATCGACTACAGGGAGCTCAACAAACTAATGGTCAAAAATCGTTATCCATTCCTCGTATCGACGATTTGTTTGACCAACTGCAAGGGGCGAGCTTCTTTTAAAAAATTGACTTAAGATCCGGATATCACCAATTTCGAGTGCTAGGGGATGATGTTCCGAAGACAGCTTTCCGAGCTCGTTATGGGCACTACGAATTCGTAGTGATGTCGTTCGGATTAACAAACACGCCCGCGGTATTCATGGACTTAATGAATCCGGTGTGTCGTCCTTACTTGGATCAGTTCGTCAACGTTTTCATTGATGACATACTTATCTACTCTCGTAGTAAGGAGGAGCATAGTCAACATCTGCGACAAGTCCTCGAAACTTTACGGATGGAGAAGCTCTACGCGAAGTTCTCGAAGTGCGAATTTTGGATTTGAGGAGTCGAATTCTTAGGGCACGTGGTTAGCAAAGAAGGAATACACGTGGACCCTTCCAAAATCAATGCCATTGAGAACTGGTCAGCACCAAAGATGCCTACAGAAATTCTTCAATTTCTAGGCCTCGCTGGCTACTATTGCAGGTTCGTTCAGAACTTCTCCCGCATAGCGAAACCTCTCACAACACTGAACTAGAAGGGCGTGGCCTTTGACTGGGAAGAGAAGCAGGAAAGAGCATTCCAAACGCTCAAACGAGCCTTGTGCACCGCACCAATACTATCCCTTCCCGAAGGAATAGAAGACTTCGTAGTCTATTGCGATGCATCAAATCAAGGGCTCGGATGTGTTCTGATGCAGTGGGGTAAGGTCATCGCCTATGCCTCGAGACAGCTAAAGACACATGAAGTTAACTACACAACCCACAATATTGAACTAGGAGCAGTTGTGTTTGCTCTGAAGATCTGGAGACATTACTTGTACGGAATGAAGAGCACTATCTTTATAGACCACAAGAGCTTACAACACATCTTCGACCAGAAGGAACTCAACATGAGACAACGACGGTGGGTCGAGCTACTCAGTGATTACGAATGCAAAATTCATTATCATCCCGGTAAAGCCAACGTAGTAGCTAACACCCTAAGTCGGAAGGAATATTATGGTCGTAAAGTCAAATCATTGACTATGACTATCCATTCCCACTTGTCCACCCAAATTTAGGCAGCTCAGCTTGACGCATTGAAGCCTGAAAATGTGACTGATGAATCCCTACGAGGGATGGATAAGAACTTGGAGGTTAAGGGTGGCGGAGCTTACTGTTTCATGGACCGGATCTGGAACCTGAACCTAGGTGGTTTCAGAGACTTGGTTATGAACGAGGCGCACAACACTCGTTATTCCATGCACCCGGGATCGGATAAGATGTATCTGGACCTCAAAAAGTTATACTGGTGGCCTAACATGAAAGCAGAGATTGCTACCTTTTTGAGTAAATGCCTTACTTGCGCAAAGGTCAAGGTCGAATACCAAAAACCCTCTGGTGTTTTACAACAGCCGGAGATACCATAATGGAAGTGGGAACGGATAACTATGGATTTCATAACCAAGTTGCCAAAACGACGGGTGGACTTGATTCCATATGGGTCATCGTCGATAGACTAACCAAGTCTGTACACTTCCTACTGATCAAAGAAACAGACAAGATGGAGAAGCTTACAAGGACTTATATTAAGGAGATTGTAAGACTGCACAGTGTTCCCTTATCCATTATCTCGAACAGAGATAGTAGATTCACTTCGAGGTTCTGGCAGTCATTACAAAGTTCCTTACGAACTAGGTTGGACATGAGTACAACCTACCATCCACAGACCGACGGGCAAAGTGAGAGAACTATCCAGAACTTGGATGATATGTTGCGACCCTGTGTGATCGACTTCGGGAAAGCATGGGATACTTATTTATCCCTTGTCGAATTTTCCTATAACAACAGTTATCACACAAGCATTAAGGCTGCTCCATTCAAGGCCCTCTATGGCCGAAAGTGCAGATCCCCTCTGTGTTGGGCTGGGGTGGGTGATACCCAGTTAGATAAATGATGTTTTTCTCAAAGCACTCTCACAGGTCCAGAAATCATACGGGAAACGACGGAGAAGATCGTTCAGATCCATGAACGATTGAAAGCCTCTAGAGACCAACAGAAAAGCTACAGTGATAAACGTAGGAAACCATTGGAATTCCAGGTGGGAGACCGCGTTCTATTGAAGGTCTCACCCTGGAAGGGCTTGATATGCTTCGGAAAGCATGGAAAGCTAAATCCAAGGTACATTGGGCCTTTTAAGATTCTCACAAGAATCGGCCCTATAGCTTACAAACTTAACTTGCCGCGCGAACTCAATAACGTACATCCTACCTTCCACGTCTCGAACTTGAAAAAGTATATGTCCGACGATACTCTTGTTATTCCACTCGACAAGATCGAGATCAAAGAGGGCCTTAACTTCGTGGAGGAACCAGTAGAAATCAAGGACCGAGAGGTCAAGCAAACAAAACAAAGTCGTATCCCAATAGTGAAGGTTCGCTGGAACGCCAAACGAGGACCTGAATTCACTTGGGAACGAGAGGATCAGATGAAACTAAAATATCCTCATCTTTTCGCTTAGTTATTTGTAACTTCTTATTTGCTTAAATTATAATTTCAGGACGAAATTCCTTCTAACGGGGGGATGATGTGACAACCTGAAATTTCCATTCTGTACGAACTTTATCAAGTCGTCACAGTAAATTTTCATACTTTTCCGTATAAGTTTGAGTATTTTGGGATTTACACTTAAGGAGATATCAGTAGAGTGGATGCACTAGGGTTTTGTGCAACACTGTTATTCCAAAACTCTATTATATTAGAGTTCATTGCGGGAATAAAAATATTTTCTGCCAAAAATCCCAGGACTAAAATATGATTCTTAACCAAATTATTTCATTAGTTACATTTTCAACTAGAGAAAAGTCATTTCTCTCTCACGGATCTTCGGGTTTTCATTCCAAATCATGAGTACCTTTCTCTAGTTGTATTATACATCTTATGAAGTGCTTAATAACATAGAAATCATAACAAAAACACAAGATTTGTGAGTTTACTGCCCAAGAACACCTTGGGGAGTAAACTCCTTTTCAAGGGTTAAACGATGCCTAGTCCTTTCCCCGTGATATTTAACCACCGTAGACTTGTATGCAAGTGTTGTTAAGGCTAGAAATCATCCAAGAACACCAAGATTTAGGTGTTCACGGCCCAAGAAGTTCTTGGACCGTGAACTCCAAATTCAAAGGCCAAAGAGTGACTTAATCACTCCTAAAGCCTTGGACAATAGCCTTGAATTGTTTCTAGTGAATTAAGGGACTTTAAATCATCAAATGCCCATCCCCATGGGAGATTACGGCCGTAATCTCTAAGGGAAAAGGTCCTTGGGCCGTGAACATCAAGAAAGGGCACCAAAGTGTGCCTAAGGCATTCATTAGCCTTAGATAAATGTCTAGAACATATCCTACATGAGGATGGGACTTGAAAGCATAAAAACATCCCTCTTTATATGAGCTTACGATAGTAAACTCAAAGGGAATTGGCCTTGGGGCCGTAAACTCCCCAAAGGAGTGTATAAGTGCCCTAAACCCTTCCAAGGATTAAACCACCAAGTAGAACTGCATTTAGGGATCATGTAACACTTCAAAACGCCTAATGACATTAGACTTAGGAGTTCACGGCCATAAACTCAAGGGTTTACGACCGTAAACTCCTTGTGTGGGGTTTATTGGAGAGTAAACTCATGTATGAGGTCACTTGGGACTCTAAACTCACTAGCCTTGTCCCACAACAACTTAGATGCAATCCTTAGGGCTTATAACACTTATATAAAGTGTTTATTATGTTCTATGATGTCGTAACATTATTAATTAGTAGTTTAAGACTAATTGGATACATATATGTGGTATCATGTGTTAACTAGGGTTATAAAGTGTGTTCAAGACTTCACTTGTCACCTAGCGATTCTACATCTTCAGTTCTTCCGTACCACTCACTACAGGTGAGTTCATACCCCTTAACCAATGATTTAAATGTTTTTAAATGCTTTATGGGGGGAATACAAGTTAAATACATATAGTTATTACATCAATCACATGTGATTAATAACTACAAAACCAGTGATTTCTTACTGTTCAAACTGTTTATCAAACCGTATTGTTTCAAATTGTTTTACAAACTCTTTTACTTATCAAATACTTCTACTTAAACTCTTTTATACTTATTATCAATTGCATGTCTATGTATGTATAGTTATATAAGAAATGTTTAAAAGGCTTAGGAAGGCATGCCCGCCCTATTTCCTTTTCGCGCTTGAGATGTGGTCTGGTGGGATATCGGGTATCTGTCCAAAGGTCATTTAAATATTAATTATATATCATGTGTACATATATAGCCATAAAGGTCCTTCTAGTTCATTCAGTACCTTTGGGTAGCAAGGGTATACTTCCATGTTCATACGTACCAGTTACATCACTAGTAAGTTACCATAAGGGTAGCACAGGAGGATACTAATACTATAACTAGAACAATGAAACATACAATGAGTCAGTTCATTCATGAGTCAGTTCAAGTAGTACTCACAGTACATTACTATACATGCTAGATAAAGAGATAACACACATTACAGCTAGTACACACAGTACATACTATACATGCTAGATAGAGAGAACATACATTACAGCTAGCACACGCAGAACATTTCAGTACACACAGGCTAGACAGAGAAAGATTACACTTTCAGTTAGAACATTCATTACATATACATTTATGCAGTTATTTGAACCATTGAGCGGGTCATGGCACTTCCTGCCACGACCGTTCTTGTATCTCGAATCTCCTTAATTGGAGAGCGTATGAGTTTGTATATAGATCTATACTGGATTGACTGTCCTACACCTTGTTGCTTGCTACAGTGGGACTTGCAAGTCTACGGGTGCCAAATGTCATTTCTTACGGCGTCTTATATCATCGTTTTACTAGAGTCGGTAGCAGGATACAGGTCGATCACATGTTATTTGGAACACCTTTTTGTGTTAAGGTAGTTAGTACCACGGTAGTCACTTATTACAAATACTACGGTACGATAATAATTTCCCATTACATTCACTTCGTGAATATTCACACGATGCACGGTAATGTAGTAACTATATTTTTGGTTAATGATAGTCAGAATTGGGAAACACACACTCTAACAAGAGACATACACACGGACACGAGATGCCTTGGTAAAAGGCTACAGTTAGTAGGAAACATAGAGTTTTCTAGGAGAGTTCAAACATTATACAAAACATTGTACAAAACATCTTACAGAAACAACTTTCAAACGATTTCATACAAACTCAGACATTAATATACTTATGATCTCACCAGCAGTAAGTTGATACTCGCTTTCAAAATAACTTATATTCTCAGTTCACCACTAGACAGGTACAGGTGCCAGTCTTTTGAAAAGATGGAGTTCGTTCAAGACTCATCTTTTATTTTGATATGTATATTTTTGGTGTCTATAACTTTGACAGAACACACATGTATGAAATTATATTATTAATGCAAATGATGATGTTGTTGCTTGTTTACTACTATTCATCTCTGTGATACTGAACATGACGTCCTCCGCCCCAGAATGTTTCCGATGTTCATGGTTTTGGGGTATGACACTATATAAGGATCATAATGTTCACCAAAATCGGACTTAAGTAAGAGTGAGAGGGCATAGTTGATTTCTAAGTGTGTGACATTTCTCTTAAGTCATTCCAAAAGCATTTGGTGTTGTGTGAGAAATTTGAGGCATCACACTTGGGGTGCTAGGCTCACAAGGTTTTCAAGGAATCCAAATTACTATAAGATATGTAGTTCTAGCTAGCTTTTATGTTTAAAATGCCTCCCCATGTATGCTAGATAGGATTAAGAACCTTGGAAATCAAATTTGGCATGTATTTTAGACAAACATAGATCCAAGGTTACTAGGGTTGCATGTACACCTTAGGAGTGTTAGAATGCTCAAAACCTTACAGTAGTATCAAAGACTAGGCTTGTTTGTTTGATACTTGATGAAAAATAGCGGAAAAAAGTTAAAATTCTTACTGTCTGCATAGGGGACTCGCCGAGTCCATGGGGGGACTCGATGAGTCCAGGCGAATCTGCAACCAACTCGACGAGTCAGTTCTTGCACTCGACAAGTTGATCAAGCAGAGTGCATATTTTCAACGTTTGCTGCTAGAAATGTGTTGGATTAATGTCTAAGTCCATAACTATAATTGGTAAGACTTCACCCGACCCGGCATGGTCCATTTGGGTTGCATGGCATCATGCACTTGGATAGACTATAATGAGAGAAATAAGACACTTATGGTTATTAATATATTATAAGTTCTAGTATATTAATAATAAGAATAATAAGATTATTTAATTAGTATTGATCAAGGATTAATCTAGGATTAATTAAGTGATCAACAGAAGACTAATTAAATATATGGGTTGATTGTGTAAATAATCCATACTTGTATAGTGGGCTAATGCTCCATGGATTATCTAGTTGGGCCAAAACCCATATGATGCTCCATGGATGCTCCATGGTGTATTTGAACCCATGGATCCAAGGAAATGGAAAGTCATGATAATTAGGGTTTACCCTAATTGTATAACTATATAAGCATCTTATTCTTGAGGAAAATCGGCCACTAGTATCATTCTAGAGAGGGCTAGCCGATTTCATGAAGTGTAGAATTCTCTCTAAGTTATTCCAAGTGTTTATGGTGTTGTGTGAACCATTTGAGGTGTCACACTTGGGGCACTAGGCACTCAAGCTTCATGAAGACATTCTACATCAAAGAGGTATGTATTCTATCTTGTTATATTGATAATTTTGTATGCTAGATTAGGATAATACCTTGGATGTTCATATTTGCATGTATAATAGAGAAAACATAGATCCAAGGTATTTAGGGTTGCATGTACACTTAGGAGTGTTAGAATGCTCATAACCCAACAGTGGTATCAGAGCCTAGGCTTGTTTTCTTGTTATACTTGCAATAGAAGTTGAAAAATCGAAATTGGTGCTGTCAGCCCAGCAGACTCGCCGAGTCCATGAACGGACTCGACGAGTCCAAGGAAAAATGCATCCAACTCGCCAAGTTATGTTCATGCACTCGACGAGTTGGACCCCATACAACATATTTTCGAGGTTTTTGGCTAGAAATGGACTAGGAACATTACCCTAAGTTGTTTTTGAACTTATAAACTTGTTTTTTTTAATGTGGTAATGTTCATGCTAATCCATTTTCAAAGATAATTGTCAATAGATTCATGTTTTGTATTAGTTTAAAGGTTAGACTAATTACATGAAAAAGTTTGATTTGAATTATCTTGTTCTTATGAGTTGCTTAGATTAATAGAAAAGTTAATTGAAATAGTTGTTTTCAATCCATTTCAATCTAAGAGTTGAGTATAAAATGTGTTTGTGTAACTTGTCCTCAAGTTACATGAAGAGTCACATTAAAGACTCATAAAACTCATAAAATTGGCAAAGGTTACAAAAAATGAAGAGTCTAGTTTTAATTAATTGGAGTTATGACTCCATAATTTGTCCTCAAGTTATGGAGGACCAAGAGTCTCTTCATTAAATAAATAAATAAAAAAATAATGTAACCTTAATTAATTCCATAAGTTATAAAAAAAATAAAGAAAAGTTAATTCTTTTATTAGTTTAAAGTCTTCCATAAGTTATGGAACTTGAAGAGTTTTTTGGATTAAAAACTACTTTAAATACATAAGTTACGGAATTAATTAGTTTTGAATAGTTTCAAAACTTGCCCTCAAGTTTTGGAATTTGTAAAGTTTTCATTTATGAATACTTTAATTCCAAGTTAGCCCTTAGAATTTTAAAAGTTAAAATTCAACCCTTATACTTTATAATATTATAAGTTAATAATATATATATATATATATATATATATATATATATATATATATATATATATATATATATATATATATATATATATATATGTATAAGAGTAAAGTCGGTCTTACCGCTAGTACGCCTCATTCACGAAGCCGGTCTATAAGGTGGGTATAAGGTTGTTGCCTATAAAATGGCAACTTAATGGGTGTCCACTCTCACCCACCGCTTGCTTGACTGGTGGAGGGTCGTTAGCCGAACGGGTTTGACAGGACTATAATTCTCCCTTCATTAAAAGTATTAATGATAAATACTAAGTAACTAAACTATTAATAATACCCAATCTTAGTTACTTAGGAAAATGTGAATAAGGTGCTAATCCATGAAATTACACTTTGCACTTTGTTTAAGTCGGTTAGTAGAGCGTGTGTGGTTAACCGGCACACTAACTCGTATTTAACAAGGTAGGCAAGGGGTAACTTAATGTTTATCATAGTATCGATGGAGCGTGTGTGGTTAACCGACACATCGATTGAGGGGTAAACACTTAAGGGTACCAAGTAATTTGCATGGTTACTTCACACCTTGTTTTGTGATCCTCGGCATCCCAGTCACAAAACCTGAAGGGCACACTCGAGATTGAAACATGCCATTGAACAGTTCAATGAATCTCAAAGATCTAGGAGTTTCAAATCCAATTAAAACCTAATAATCTATTTCGTTTTTCATGGTGGAAATTGGTGAATCGTCATTCACCTACCTTCAAATTGTTTTATAGCTTGGATTACGGCATACCTCTTCTAAGTTATAAAATAGTTTGTTGGGTCCTAGCCTTAATGTTTCATATTGGGTGTCATATTAAGGACTTTAAGATCAACTATCTTGAATATTGTGACATCCCCAAAATCACGGCCAGAAAAGACCGATTTTGTTTATGCTTTATGAAAATCAGAGTACTTCATTTTATAAAAAGGTTGCGGAATTTGTTCCCAGAAAAACACGATAAATACATTATTAAAACATTTTCGAAGAAACGTATTTTTATTCATCTTAAAACGTTTGGGATGTCATCGTTAATACAGAAACATAAGCATAAACAGAACTTACAATTATTTACACTAGTGATCTACATCTGTTTAAATCTCTCAGTGTAATGTCACTTCATTTCATCACCTGTGATATACATAAACTGAGTGGGTCAGGTTGGGAAACCTGGTGAGTACATAGGGTTTTCAACCCACAATAATATAATTATTATGTTTAAACAATCAAACAATCAACCCAATTACCCATCCCCATTATCTTCTTTAGTCTTAAGGATCTACCCTAAGAACCCGCTATTCCTCGTTTATTTATTCCTAAGGATCATCCTAAGGAATCGACACGAAGTCCATCATTACCAAGGCTTATAGAATATATTTGGTGAACACGTAGTCCGAAACATCTGGTAAACACTTAGTTCAAAAGTAACTAGTGAACACACTTAGTTCAAAATACTTAGTGAACACACTCAGTTCAAAGATACGTAGTGAACACACTCAGTTCAAAGATACGTAGTGAACACACTCAGTTCAAAAATACCTAATGAGCACGTAGTTCAAAAATACCTACATGATATGAAACTGCTATCGTTCCACTGGACCATCTAGTATTGTCCATAGTCGTCATCGATACTCCACTAGATGACTAGATCACTGACAGCACCGTGTTATCACAAAACAACTATTTCATCTACCCATGTTTTACCCAACACATTTTGTAGATATAAAATACATATACAGTTTAAATCATTTAAAACATGTATAAAAATCTTTCACTCAGCATAGACAGCAAGTATCCAGACAATATGTACACATAGCACGTAATTTATATTAAAATACTTCATATCTAAGTGTAAGATGAAAGAGACTATGCACTCACAACACGTAAATTATATAATAAATACTTCATATCTATGTGTAAGATGAAAGGGACCATGCACTCACCTAAATAGGTGGTGACTCAGCACTCGGACAGCGCTTCGATACTCTCAAAACGATATTCCTTCGATAAAACCTAGTACCAGTACCACTAGGGTTTAGTCTAACGATAACCGTGACTAATTAATAGTCTGACTATTATTATTATTATATAAGTGTTAAACAACACTCAATATAACTCATAATAATAGCCCAAATACTCATTATAAGTTCCTAATAATGTTACTATATTAAAACATAAGCTATACTAAAGTTAGCGTAGGCATAGCTCACTTACAGCGGGTTTTTCGCAAAACCGGGCTTCGCTGGAGCAGCGTTTCCGAGCCGAAAGACTCTTTTCTCGGAGCCGTCGGGCGCTCCGGGGCTTCCGCCTCGTGCTAGGGAGTTACCCTAGGCTTTAGGGGGTTAGGGAGGCTTAGAGAGAGAGTTTAGAGAGAGAAAGAGAAGTTGGAAGGTGTGAGAATGAATGGAACCTGGCACCTCTATTTATAGGGGAGAAATATGATGGAATCGTCGAGTCTGAGTCATGACTCATCGAGTTGGTCCATGTGGTGGCCTTCTGGTGGTGCCACGTGTCCAATTCTGGTGGTGCCACGTCACCCCCTATCGCGTATCAGCCCTCAAACTTAGAAAAATCATAACTTTCGCATACGAGCTCCGTTTTTGACGTTCTTTATATCCACGTGTAGGTAAAATCAAGATCTACAACTTTCGTTTAGACTCCGTCGGCTGATTCTCGACCGATCTCAAATTTAACAGTAGGAGGCGTTTAGACTGTTAAATGGCCGCGAAGAGTTCATAACTCCTTCATACGGACTCCGTTTTCGTCTGTCTTTTTACCGTCGAGTTCCTATTAATGAGATCTTCAACTCTCATTTAGGTCGCGTAAGCCAAAAACCGCTCGAACTAAAATTCGAGTTTCGGGTTGTACACTGCTAAGCCGAATCTTAGAAAAATCATAACTTCTTCATACGAAGTCAGATTTGGGCGTTCTTTTTATCGATGTTCTTAGTTTAACATATTCTACGACTTTTGTTTAGATTGCTAAGACTAAAAAGTCTCCTATCGTAAATTCACTATTTACGTCTCCCGGTGCCGTGCCGGTTTTGCCGTAAAACTTCGGCGGGCCATAACTCCTTCGTTATAACTCGGATTTCGGCGTTCTTTATTTGTACGAAAACCTTGTGACATATTCTACAATTTGGTTAGATTATTTATTCTAAATAATCTTTTTTCGAAAAGTTGTTTTCGACCCCTATTGCCTCTAAATTGACTAGCCCGGATCTACGGGCGTTACAAATATCTCCCAAAAGATGTCTGGTTTAGACATTTATGATCTTCCCAAATCTCTTGAAACAAGCTTTCCTAAATGAAGATGATGTCCCTTGGAAATCATACTTCATTCACCTCCTCCAATTATTCTCCTTAATCCACAAGTTCTTAAAAAAAAAAAATTAAGGTCACTCGAACCCTATTGGCAAGTGAAGGTCTAGGTGTGGTCACATCTTGGAGATGTAGTCACATATTGACAAGCCGGGAGAGTTGGGTGTCAAAGTCTTGAAAAAGTGGTGGTTCAATCACTTTCTAAGTTACATAGTGAGTTCCTTTGGGACACCTGTGAAACAGACTATGACAAGACCCTTAATGATCATATCTATTTGTTAAGATCAACTTCCTCAAAACTGGATGGACATTGACAATAGTGACACAGGAAATCCAGAAAAGCATTCTCTTCCCAATGGAAAGGGATCGGTCATAGTTAACTCGGTTGAACAAATGGTAAAGAGAAAAGCTAAGTCTGTGATAGTCCCGTGTACCATTATCAAAGGGTCCATATGTTTATATTGCCAAAGAAAGGGTCATTAGTTGCGAAGCTGCCAAATTTACCTAAGGATGTTAAAGTCAATAAGATTGACTCTACTTCAGGTAAAGTCCACTAATCTAACTCTGTTAAGTTTCTATTCTGAGATTCCTGATACATGATGTGACTGGGTCACATGGTAATGTTTTAAGAATCAAAGAAAAAGTAAAGGAACTTAAAGAAAGAATATGCTGAATCTGATCGCATAGATGGATTTCTATCGCGTAGTTTGAAGATCGGATTCTTGAGCTACTTCTTAGGAGTTATGAGGTATTGCTTAGGAATAGATAACAACAAGTTTTCATATGGATTGTAAGGATAAGTTTTCCGCATAGTTTTAAAATAAAAGAAAATTTTGATTTTATTTATTTTAAAATATCCTTACAATGGCATTTGAGGAAAAAAAATTGTTGCTTATATGATTCCATTAATAGCAAGAGTGGAAATATGAAATTGATTCCTTCATTTGTGGTAATGTCTAAACTTACCAAATAAGAAAAGATTCTCATCACCAAGTCTCAATTGGACCGAAACTTGGAATCATGCAAGTTGTATAGCATGATGAATGAGAACTTTCAAGTATTGGAAAAATTAAGACTAATTACTTGTTCACATGGATGTGTGAGTCAAGTAATGGACTAAGGGATCGAGTACATAGTCATGTGCACTGATTAAGTCCACCACAAAAGATATAAGGCTATTCGTCATAGTTTACTAAAGCTCAGTAAAAATGATTATACTTACAAGCTTAAGTGTAACTCTGAGACATTGGAAAAGGTTCTAATGCATGGCAGAGCGAATAAGAAGAATCAAATTAGGCAGAAGGATAGAAGTTCCTCAAATCTGAAAAGATGGGAGAGTACTTTAGTATCAGTTTGTGATCATCTTAATGATTAAGAAACCATATCAAAATTAGTTCTCTAAGGAAGTCTTAATGCATTCTTATGACTAAGAAGAAGGGATCTTGAATTGTTGAAATGGTTAAATCAAGAAGATGAGTCATACTTCGTTCCAATACAAGTCTTAGAGTCATACTCCAAGATTATTATTTGAGTGACATCTCTTTAAGAAGGTTTAAAAACACTTGTCAAATGTAAGAGTAAAAGTTTTCTACTCTTGTACATTTGCCATTGGTAAGTTGTGATGTTTTGGATAAAACAAAGACCAACTAAGGCCAATTGTGTGAAGTGTTTATCTTGATTAGAATCTACACTATCTCTTGGATATTTGACAAGGGAGTCTTATAGGTCAAGAGGACAGTGGGAGTCTTAAAGGTCTTGAAAGTCTCAAGAACTAATCAAGAATAAAACCTGAAGTTCTTCTCTAGCACACGACTTGAGGTTTATAACCTATCGTGTTGACATATCTGTGCCCATTCCAGTTAAAGTTGGCTTTGCATATGAGTTCTTAGAGTTCTCAAGTGGTTGCACAACAACTTGGAAGCAATGGCAGGCCCTTGAGCTGCCAGGTGGCAAGAAGTTAAGATTGAGTTCAGTCCATATGAGTTTGGATTTGTCATTATCCTTGTCTTGTGACTATGGTTTTGACAATTCACATGGATAAGAACACATACACCAATAAATCTAAGTGTCATAAGGTTTCTCTCCGATTCATGAAAATGATGGTGAGGAAACACTTTCACTAAGTAGATTTTAGTTAGATACCAATTGTGATATTTTCATTCTCAAAGTCGTTAGTGGAGCGTGTGTGGTTTACCGGCACACTAACCTGGACTTGTGAGAAGTGGCAAAAAGGTCTAACCATTATGATTACGGCATCCCTCTTCATAATTTCTTAGACACACGAGTGTGCTATCTAAGGGAATGTGTATGTTTTTGATAAAGTTTTATCAAAACAATCCAGTATCAGAAATCTGAACTTTGGTAAGAAAGTCAATAAAGTATTGATTTCTAGAAGTCCAGCTGATATCTGAGTACATGTCAAAGCTAGTGGGAGCATAAGTGTTATGCTAATAATCATCATGTTAGTGGGAACATGATAATTATGATAAGTATTGCAAGTTAGCAATGTTAATTATAGAAAACAAAAGGTTTCAATTGGGAAAAGTTGTTTTGCTATAATTAAGGGAGAGGAAATTATACTTCATCTCAAATCTATAAGCTTAGATCGTGAGGTTTTAATCATTTAGTCAAGGATATATATGAATTTCATGATGGAATGGCTCAACATAAGGAAATTCTGTATATGGGTCCATTATTTGCGTTCGAAAATTCGATTATGATTACGGCATCCCTTTTCATAATCTGAATTATGAGAACTTGGCAAATAGAAATGGAAATGTTATAGCAAAAGACTGGTTTAGTCTTTATGTGAGACATCATGAATCGTGTCCCATATGCTTCGGATATAGGATCGATTACATGTGCTATATTCATCCTTTCTAAGAAGTTTCCAAATGTCTGTGGCAGTAAGAAGGGAAAAGGTTTAGAACTGGATACGACTAAAAGGATTAAACAATTGTCGAGGACAATCTAAGGTTTACCAAAGATTGGTTGCTCAAGGACAATTGGAAGTATAGTGATAATTCTGGAAGGACCATATTGACATAATCTGTAAGGAGGCAACTCTTGTTCAGAAGTTATAGTCAAAATGAATCTGGAAATGTTTCAAAGTCAGATATTTCAATCTGTGTAAGATTAAGGAAACTTAATGCAAGAAGGATGTTTCCAAGGAGTTGATCTCCTTTGGAATGCTCAGTAATGGTTGTTGTCAAGTCTTTCTGACTTTGTGCATAATCATTACAAGAGTAACAATGCATATAAGTTTAGAATCTAACAGATTTCAGTAAATGGCATGAATTTGGAATTCTTGCATTTGCAGTAAGGATTTGGGAGTGTGCAAAGAGAATCATTGAAGTTATGTTCAATTGATCTAGTTCACAAAGTAAAGATCATAGAAACATAGTATGCATACTTGGTGTATGGCATGACTAGTGTTTAGAAAACATAGTGTACATGCTTGGAGCATGGGACAACTATTGTTTTAAATTCAAGAATAAAGTTGATAGCTGAAATAGTATACAATGAATAATGTGTAATCATATGGTGATAAATAAAAGGTGTTGTATTTATGTTCATAGGTTTTGATACCATATTGGATTCAATTATTATTGTGTTTCACTTTGCATGTTTTGACTTCCCGAATAAACTAGGTTATTCTTCCGGAATGACTAAGTTATTCAAACCATCCACAGTCGGTCATATGTTGGAAGTAGATATGAATTAATACTGTCATGGGTTGGCTTGTAGAGGTCTAAGGTGTTGGACAAATGGCTACAACACTCATGAGTGCTCAAAAGTTCTGAGTATTGGATTCAACCCGCGCTCATTGGAATCACTTCATGGATTTTATTACGAGTGATCAAGAGACGATAATATCTTATATTCTTCAAACCTAGAGATATGAGTTGTTACTATGAGTTGGTTGTACATTGATTGCACGAAACCGCATTTGGTAACTCGGTGCTATAAAACGTGCCTTTATGTATGATTCAACAAGTAGTAGAACAAGCCATATGAGTCGAAGTTTATCCATTCCTTTTACCTTCGGGATAAAAGCGATATCTGTGGGCCCCTCGATGATTTGATGATGACAAATGGAAGTGCTCGGCCGGGCCAGGACTGATTTGATTTGTTCAATTAGTCAGTCGTCATAAATCGGAAATCGGGAAACAACAAATGGACAGAGAGAATGATTATAATCCATGTCTCAGTCCATATGATATCTAGAATGGAGGAATATATGATCCCTTATCTAATGGACAAGTCATTAACAAGGTCAGAGTTCATCTACAAGGTCAGAGTTCCACAGAAGCTTTTGAGAGCTACGATTGCCAGTTGGTTCCTGAAGTCATACGCAATAATAGTTTTAGACTTATCCAAGTGGGAGACTGTTGGATTAATGTCTAAGTCCATAACTATAATTGGTAAGACTTCACCCGACCCGGCATGGTCCATTTGGGTTGCATGGCATCATGCACTTGGATAGACTATAATGAGAGAAATAAGACACTTATGGTTATTAATATATTATAAGTTCTAGTATATTAATAATAAGAATAATAAGATTATTTAATTAGTATTGATCAAGGATTAATCTAGGATTAATTAAGTGATCAAAAGAAGACTAATTAAATATATGGGTTGATTGTGTAAATCATCCGTACTTGTATAGTGGGCTAATGCTCCATGGATTATCTAGTTGGGCCAAAACCCATATGATGCTCCATGGATGCTCCATGGTGTATTTGAATCCATGGATCCAAGGAAATGGAAAGTCATGACAATTAGGGTTTACCCTAATTGTATAACTATATAAGCATCTTATTCTTGAGGAAAATCGGCCACTAGTATCATTCTAGAGAGGGCTAGCCGATTTCATGAAGTGTAGAATTCTCTCTAAGTTATTCCAAGTGTTTATGGTGTTGTGTGAACCATTTGAGGTGTCACACTTGGGGTACTAGGCACTCAAGCTTCATGAAGACATTCTACATCAAAGTGGTATGTATTCTATCTTGTTATATTGATAATTTTGTATGCTAGATTAGGATAATACCTTGGATGTTCATATTTGCATGTATAATAGAGAAAACATAGATCCAAGGTATTTAGGGTTGCATGTACACTTAGGAGTGTTAGAATGCTCATAACCCAACAAAATGGACTAGAAACATTAACCTAAATTGTTTTGGTGTTTTAAAAGTTGTTTTTGATGGTGTAATGGCTGTTCTAATCCATGTACAATGACTATTATCAAAATTCCATATTTATATGTGTTCATATGTTCTTGAAATTTTGATATGAATATTCATGTTCTTATGAGTTCTTACAAGATCATAGGAATTATGTGCTATTGATTGGTAGTTAATTCATGATCATGATGTGTTTTAATGGAGTCCATAACTTGTCCTCAAGTTATGGATAACCAAAAGTCACTTTGTAATAAATCCATTAAAAGAACACATAAGTTACAAAAAATGAAGAGTCTTTATTTTTAATAAACAATAACTCATAAGTTATGAATTGAAAAGTTAAAAAAACTTGCCCTTAAGTTTTGGAACATGTAAATTCATCTAGTAAACTTTAGTTCCAACCCTTAGAATTTTAAAAGCTAAAATTCAACCATTATACTTTATAATATTTTAAGTTAATAATATATATATATATATATATATATATATATATATATATATATATATATATATATATATATAAGATCAAGTTGTTTTACCGTTAGTAGGCATCATTCACGAAGCCGGTCTATAAAGAGGTATAAGGCTGTTGCCTATAAAATGGCAGCTTAACAGGTGTCCACTCTTACCCATCGTTTCCTTGACTGGTGGAGGGTCGTTAGCCGAACGAGTAGGACAATGACTTAAAAAATTATCATTAAAAGTATAATGATTATTATAAAGTAATAAATGTTTTTTAAATTCCCAATCTTAGTTACTTTAGGAAAATGTGAATAAGGTGCTAACCTATAAAATTACACTTTGCACTTTGATTAAGTCGTTAGTGGAGCGTGTGTGGTTAACTGGCACACTAACTTGGACTTAACAAGGTAGGAAAAGGGTGACTTAAAGTTTTTCATAGGTCGATGGAGAGCGTGTGGTTAACCAGCACATCGATTGAGTGGAAAACATTAAGGGTACCAAGCAATTTGCATGGTTACTTCACACCTTGTTTTGTGATCCTCGGCATCCCAGTCACATAACATGAAGGGCACACTCGATATTGAAACATGTCATTGAAAACTTCAATGAATCTCAAAAGAATCTAGGAATTTCTGAAAACCAATTAAAACCTAATAATTTATGTTTCATGGTGGAAATTAGTGAATCGTCATTCACCTACATTTCAAATATGTTATGGCTTAGATTACGGTATCCCTCTTCTAAGTTATAATATATTGTGATTGGGTCCTAGACTTAATATTACATTTGGGTGTTTTATTAAGGAATATCTTTATATCTAATATAAACTTGTTTTCTTCTTTTCAGATGTCTTCCAACAATGCTGCTTCGGGCTCAAACCCTACCGGCTCCTTCTCTCTCATGAACCTTTGTGGGAGAGTCATATTTGATGGATCCAACTTTATGGATTGCATCAGGAACATCAGGATCGTCACTCAGTATGAGGACAAGGAATATGTCCTTGACAAGGAGCTTAAGGTACCCGAGCCGTCTGCTTCTCCTGAGGAGGTCGCTGAATATATGGCACATGAAAGAGATGCTACAAAAGTGGCATGCATCATGTTGGCCACTATGACAGTCGAGCTCCAAAATTCCTATGAGGACTAATACCCTTTTGAGATGCACCAGGACTTGATGGCCTACTACCATTAGAGTGCTCAACAAGATAACAACCTGAATGAAGGATGGTGAACCCATCACCGGCCACTTGCATAAAATGAAAAAGTATGTGGACCGGTTGCTGACACTTAATGTGAACTTCCCCGAGGAGTTGGCAATAGATATCATTTTTCACTCCTTACCCTCATGTTATGATCAATTCCGCATGACATACCACATGAACAAGGAGGAAGTTACCCACAACAAACTTCAAGGACTCCTAAAGACCGTTGAAACTGGTCTTAGAGGTAAGTTGGTTGTTACCACTTCTACTCCTACTCCAAACTCCCCCTATCCTGGCAATCGAGAAAAGTAGAGGGAAAAAGAGGAAGAACCCTTCGAAGGGTACCAAGGTTAAGACCCTTGAAGGTGTTGGATAAGGTGTCTAAGTTCATAACTTATTTGGTATATACTTGACCCGACCCAGCATGGTCCATTTGGGTTGCACTTCACCCGAACAATTTATATGGATAATCTTATGAGAATAGTATGTTTATGATTTATTAATATATTATAAGTTATAATATATTAATATGAAGTCATTTTATTTAATTAGTTTTAGTCTTAAATTAATTATGAATTAATTTAGTGATTAAAAGGAAGACTAATTAAACATGGGCTATTGCATTTTATATAATGTGGGCTTAAACTCATTAGGAATGAGCTAAGCATGCATGGGGGTCCTTGGATGATCCATGGAGCTTTTAACCCATGGATCCTTGGAAAGGAAAAGACATGGGTTATTAGGGTTTGCCCTAATCCTCCACACTATATAAAGATGCACGTACTGCAAGAAATGGAAACTAGTTGTGTGAGACTTTGTGGTGGCCGATTTCTACATAACATATTATTCTCTCAAGGTTTTTCCAAGTTTGTGGTGATTTGCGCTTCCACTTGAGGCATTCACATTATTGGTGATAGGCTCTCAAACTCCAAGCAAACAACTACTATCAAAAAGTATGTCATTCTTCTAGTGTTTTATGATTCTAGTTCTTCATGCCATGCTAGTTAGGATGTAAACCCTGAGAATTATTATTTGCATGTATTTTAGTAAAAACATAGATCCAAGGTTTATTAGGGTTGCATGTACACTTAGGAGTGTTAGAATGCTCAAAACCCAACAATGGTATCAGAGCCTAGGCTCGTTTTCTTAAATACTTGATGCAAATTGCTGAAAAAATGTCGAAAATCTGCATTATGCACAGCTGACTCACCGAGTCCTTCATGGAACTCGCCGAGTCCATGCATATATTCAACCAACTCGTCGAGTCAGTTCATGCACTTGACGAGTTGGCAGGCCTGAGTGCAGATTTTTGAGTTTTGGTGATGGAATTGGTCTAGAATCATTACCTTCAACTGTTTTGAACTTATAAAACCTATTTTTGATGTGGTAATGATGATGGTGGACCAATTTCAAAGTTATAATCAAAGTTTCAAGTTTATATATGCTTATATTGATTCTTGAAAGTTGTTGATTATGAATGTTCATGAACTTATGAGTTTTGATAGATCATAGGAATTGTTTGCAAATTGTTTGATAGAATAATTCTTGATCTTTATGACATTAAATGAACTCCATAACTTGTACTCAAGTTATGGAATTCCAAAAGTTTTTCTTTTAAATGTTTTTAAGAAGTCATAATTTACACTTTTGAAGAGTTTTTCCTAATAAATGTTTTTATGAACTCCATAACGTGTCCTCAAGTTATGGATTTCCAAGAGACTCTTCATTAAAAGTTTTAAACACTTAATTAAAACTCATAAGATATGAATATCCAAAAGTTTATGAATTGTTCAAAACTTGCCCTCAAGTTTTGGAATTTGTAAAGTCTCACACAAACTTTAATTCCAAACCCTTAGAGTTTTAAAAGTTAAAATTCAACCCTTATACTATTATAAGATTAAGGGTTAATATTTATATATATGTATAATATCAAGTCGTTTTACCGTTAGTACGCCTCATTCACGAAGTCGGTCTATAAGGGGGGGGGGGGGGTATAAGCTTGTTGCCTATAAAATGGCAGCTTAATGGGTGTCCACTCTCACCCACCGCTTCCTTGATCGGTGGAGGGTCGTTAGCCGAATGGATTGGACAATGACTTTAAATTCTCATTAAAAGTATAATGATTATTATAAAGTAACTAAATATTTATTTTAATTCCCAATCTTAGTTACTTTAGGAAAAGTGTGAACATGGTGCTAGCCCATGGAATTCACACTTTGTACCTTACCAAGTCGTTGGTGGAGCGTGTGTGGTTAACCAGCACACTAACTTAGACTAGTAAGGATCACAAAGGGTGACTTAATGTTTATCATAGATCAATGGAGCGTGTGTGGTTAACCAGCACATGGATTAGGTGATAATATTAAGGGTACCAAGTGAATTGGTATGGTTATTCACACCTTGTTTTGTGATCCTCGGCATCCCAGTCACAAAATTTGAGAGGGCACACTCGAGATTGAAACATGCCATTGAAAAGTTCAATGAATCTCAAAAGATATGGGAATTTCAAATCCAATTAAAACCTAATAAATTATTTCGTCTTTCATGGTGGAAATTGGTGAATCGTCATTCGCCTACCTTCAAATATTTTATAGCTTGGATTACGGCATCCCTCTTCCAAGTTATAAAATACTGTGTTGGGTCCTAGCCTTAAAATTTCATATTGGGTGTTATATTAAGGATTTTGAATCAACTAACTTGATTTTCTCCCATTATAGATGTCTGGTTCTGACAACTATGATCTTCCTAAATCTCTTGGAACAAGCTTTTCTCTTAAATATGATGTCCCTAGACATCATGCTTCACTTCCTCCACATCCTCCAATATTCTCCCTAACCCACAAGTTTAAGGTCACTCAAGCCCTATTGGCAAGCATAGTCTATGTGTGCTCACATCTTGGAGATAAAGTCACATATTGACAATCCGGGAGAGTTAGGTGTCAAAGTCTTGTGAAAGTTGGATGTTCAATCACTTTCTTGGTAACATAGTGAGTCCCTTTGGGACTACTATGAGACAGACTATGACATGACCCTTAGTGATCTTATCTATTTGCTTGGTGCTGCGGAATCAGCAATGATTTGGAACACTAGTAAAGCAAATTTTGTTAGAAGATCAACTTCCCAAACCTTAAATGGACATTGACAATGGTAGCATTGGATATCTAGAAAAGGATTTCTCTTCCCAATGGAAAGGGATCGACCATAGTCAACTCGGTTGACCAAATGGTAAAGAGAAAGGCTAAGTCTGACATAGTCTCATGTGCCATTACCAAAGGGTCCATATGTTTAATTGCCAAAGGAAGGGACAATGATTACGCAACTGCCATATTTACCTGAAAGATCATAAGATTGATCAAGTCAAGAAGTTTGACTCTACTTCAGTTAAAGTTAACTGTTTAACTCTATTAAGTTCCTATTTGTTGATTCTTATTACATAATGTGAATGGGTCACATTTTGATGATTTTTAAGAATCAAAGAAAAGATAGGAAGCTTAAAGGATGTATATGTTGATTCTGATTGCGAAGATGGGTTTCGATCGCATCGTTCGGTGATCAGAATTTTGAGTTGTTTCTTGAGAGTTATGATATATTACTTAGGAATAGATAACATCAAGGTTTTCATATGGACTGTAAGGGTAAGTTTTTCCGCAAAGTTCTAAAATAAAAAAAAAGTTTTTAATTTTATTTATTTTAAAAATATCCTTACAATGGCATTTGTGAAAAAATGTTGGTTATATGTTTCCAGTAATAGCAATATTGGAAAGTGGATTTGATTCTTTCGTTTGTGGTAATGTCTGAATTTACCAAATGAGGAAAGGTTCTCATCACCCAATGTTCAATTGGACCGAAACTTGGAATCATACCAGCTGTATTGTATGATGGATGAGAATTTTCATCTTTGTAAAATTAAGACTAATTGCTTATGTGAACAAGGATAGGACTAAAGGGATCGAGTACACATGCTTGTGCACTGGTCAAGTCCACCACAAAGATTGATAAGACTATTCGTCATGATTTGCTAAAGCTTAGTAAATATGGTTATACTTACAAGTTTAAGTATAATTCTGAAGCATTGAAAAGTATTCAATGTGTGACAGAACGAATGGGAAAGAATCAAATTAGACAGAAAGATAAAAGTTTCTCAAATCTAAAAAGATGGGAGAGTACTTTGGTATCGTGTTTTATGATCATCTTAATCATTAAAATACCATATCACAAATTCATACTCTAAGGACATCTTAGTGCATTGTTATGACTAAGAAGAGGGGTCATGAATTGTTGGAATGGTTAAAATCAAGAAAATGAGTCATACTTCATTCCAAAACAACTCTGAGATTCATACTCCAAGATTGTAACATTGAGTGACATAAAGTAAGGTTCAAAACACTTATCAAATGTAGTGTAAAATGTTTTCTACTCTTGTACATTTGAAATTGGTAAGCTGTGATGTCTTGGATGAGATAAAGACCAACTAAGACCAATTGTGTGAAGTGTTAGTCTTGATAAGAATCCGCACTATCCCTTGAATATTTGTTTTGTCAGGGAATGGTTCTTGACTAGGGAAACTTATATGTCAAGAGGACAGTGGGAGCCTTAAAGATCCGGAAAGGATTTCAAGATTTAATCAAGAGTAAAACCTGAGTTTTATCACTAGCACACAACTTAAGGTTTGCAACCTATTAAGTTGACATAATTCTTGTTTCTGTGTCTGTTCCTATTAAGTGGACTATGCATGTGAGTTTTGTTAGTTCTAAACTGTATGCATAACAGCTTGGAAGCATTGGTGGGCCTTGTGCTACTAGGTGACAAGAAATTAAGAATGAACAAGTTCAATCCATGTAAGGCTGAATTTGTCACTAATCTTGTCTTGTGATTATGGTTTTGACAAATTCACATGGATAGAAACTCATACACTATAAAATCTAAGTGTCATAAGGTTTCTCTCCGATTCATGAAAATGATGGTGAGGAAATGCTTTCACTAAGAAGATTTTAAGTAGATAGCAATTATGATGTTTGCATTTTCAAAAGTTGTTAGTGGAGCGTGTGTGGTTAATCGGCACACTAACATGGACTTGAGAAAAATAGCAAAGGTCTAAACAATTGAGACTATGATTACGTCATCCCTTTTCATAGTTCTTGAAACTGTTTAGACACACATGTGAGCTATCTACATAAGGGTGTATGAATCTAAATTTTAGAAGTCCAACCGATTTCTGAATACATGTCAAAGCTAGTGGGAACATAAGTGTTATGCTAATAATCATCATGTTAGTGGGAGCATGATAATTATGATTATTATTGTTGCAAGCTAGTAATGTTAATTATAGAAAAACAAAAGTTTCAATTCGTGAAGTTGCAGGGGTTGAAAAATTGTTTTGCTATAATTAAGGGAGAGGAAATTATACTTCAATTTGATTCTAAAAGCTTAGATTGAGATTTTAATCATCTTTAGTCAAAGATATATATATATATATATATATATATATATATATATATATATATATATATATATATGTATGTATGTATTTTATGTTGGAATAGTTCAACTTAAAGAAATTCCATATATATTGCGTTATCAAAATTCGATTATGATTACGGCATCCCTCTTCATAGTTAAATTTTGAAAACACGGCAAATAAAAAATATTGTAGCAAAAGACTGCTCTAGTATCATGTATTTATGTGAGACATCATGAATCGTGTCCCATATGCTTCAGATATAGGATCGATTCATGTGCTATAATATTCATCCTTTCTAAATTTTCCAAATGCTTAGGGCATTAAGAAGGGAAAAGTCTAGAACGGGATATGACTAAATTGATTAAGAAATTGTCGAGGACAGTCTGAGGTTCGCCAAATATTGTTTGCTCAGGGACAGTTGGAAGTATGATATAAATTGTTGGAAAGGACCATATTGACATATTCTAAAAAGTGGTAACTCTTGTTCAGAAGTGATAGTCAAAATGGGACTATGGAAATGTATCCATAGGTGGAAGTTATTCAATCTGTGTAAGATTAGAAAACCTTAATGCAAGAAGGATGTTCAAAGCAATGTACTTTAAATATGATACTTCGTTTCCATAGAGTTGATCTTCTTTGGAATACTCTGTAATGACTATTGACAAGTTTTGTGACTATGTTCATTATCATTACAAGAGGAACATTGCATAAAAGTTTAGAATATAATAGATTTTTGGTAAATGGTAGGAATTAGGAATTCTTACATTTACAATAAGGATTTGGGATTCTGAAATGAGCATCATTGGAGTCATGTTCAATTTATCTATTTCACAAAAGTAAACATCATAGACAAACATAGTGTGCATACTTGGAGTATGGCAAAACTATTGTTTAGAAAACAAAGTGTACATGCTAGGAGCATGGGACAACTGTTGTTTTATCTAAGTATTAAGTTGATTATTTGAAACATTATACAATGAATAATGTGTAATCAATATGGTGATAAATAAAAGGTGGTTCTATTTATATTCAAAAGGGTTCTGAGACCATATTGGATTCGATTATTATTGTGTTTCACTTTGCATGTTTTGACTTCCAGAATAGCTAGGTTATTTTTCAGAATAACTAAGTTATTTAAACACTCCACATTCGTTCATATGTTGGAAGTAGGTATGAATTAAGACTGTCATGAATCGAGTTTGTAGATGGCTAAATGTGTTTAGACATAGCAATGGTTGCCACAACATTCATGAGTGCTCATAAGCTATGAGTATTGGAATTAACCCACGCTCACTTGTATCACTTCATGGAATTTATCTCGAGTGATCGTGAGATGATAATATCATATAAGTCTTCAAACCTAGAGATATGAGTTGTTACCTATGAGTTGGTTGTGCATTGATTGCACGTAAACGCATCAGTAACTTGATGTTATAAAACGTGCCTTTGTGTACAATTCAACAAGTAGTAGAACAAGCATATGAGTCGAAGTTTATCTGTTCCTTCTAGAAATAGAAGCGATATCTAGGCCCCTCGATGATTTTGTGTTAACCCATGTACTGGGCCCGGTCAGAACTTAATTGATGTGTTCAATTTAGTTCTTTGTCAAACAAATCGGAAATCGGGAAACAAACTGCTGGATAATAAGTACGACGTTGTTCCATGTATTTTTCCGGCTGATATCATGAGAACAGAGGATTATATGATCACTTATCTAAAATGGCGCTTCATAGTTCAACAGAGTTTTCTAGAGCTACGATTGTTGGTTGGTTCCTGA
This sequence comes from Lactuca saligna, assembly GCF_052625555.1. Taxonomy (NCBI): domain Eukaryota; kingdom Viridiplantae; phylum Streptophyta; class Magnoliopsida; order Asterales; family Asteraceae; genus Lactuca; species Lactuca saligna. The sequence continues at coordinate 147,664,257 of NC_136425.1, read as the reverse complement.
AGTAACATACGCAAATACAGTTATTAGACTTATCCAAGTGGGAGACTGTTGGATAAGGTGTCTAAGTCCATAACTTATTTGGTATATACTTGACCCGACCCGGCATGGTCCATTTGGGTTAAACTTCACTCGAACAATTTATATGGATAATCTTATGAGAATAGTATGTTTATGATTTATTAATATATTATAAGTTATAATATATTAATATGAAGTCATGTTATTTAATTAGTTTTAGTCTTAAATTAATTATGAATTAATTTAGTGATTAAAAGGAAGACTAATTAAACATGGGCTATCGCATTTTATATAATGTGGGCTTAAACTCATTAGGAATGAGCTAAGCATGCATGGGGGTCCATGGATGATCCATGGAGCTTTTAACCCATGGATCCTTGGAAAGGAAAAGACATGGGTTATTAGGGTTTGCCCTAATCCTCCACACTATATAAAGATGCACATATTGCAAGAAATGGCAACTAGTTGTGTGAGACTTTGTGGTGGCCGATTTCTACATAGCATATTATTCTCTCAAGGTTTTTCCAAGTTTGTGGTGATTTGTGATTCCACTTGAGGCATTCACATTATTTGTGCTAGGCTCTCAAACTCCAAGCAATCAATTACTACCAAAAGGTATGTCATTTTTCTATCGTTTTATGATTCTAGTTCTTCATGTCATGCTAGTTAGGATGTAAACCTTGGAAATTATTATTTGCATGTATTTTAGAGAAAACATAAATCCAAGGTTTGTTAGGGTTGTATGTACACTTAGGAGTGTTAGAATGCTCAAAACCCAACAGAAGGCTCCCCTTCAAGTGGAAAGAAGAAAGGTTTTGTCACTCCTTCTTCTGACCCAAAAGAGGCTGAATGCTTCTATTGCCATGAAAAGTCGCATTGGAAGTGGAACTACCCAAAGTACCAACAAGATATTAAGGATGGAAAAGTGAAACCCACCCATGCAGGTATTTACACAATATTGTCTAATAACTCACCCTATTCTAACTCTTGGGTCCTTGATACAGGTTGTGGAATTCACATATGTACTGATTTGCAGGAACTAAGAAGAAGTGAGAATGTGGAGCATGGAAAGATAAACTTGATCATGAGGAATAGGAAAGCTTCACCTGTCACCAAGATTGGAAATTTTGCTTTGTTTCTAAGTAGTGGGTTTACATTAGATTTGAATAAATGTTGTTACTCGCCTGAAATGGTAAGAAATATTATTTCCTTTCATGCTTTGTACAAACAAGGTTTTACCTTTTCTTTTGATAATGAAGTTGGTAGAATAAATGCTTTCTTTAATAATGTTCTTTATTTTAAAGCATTACCTTGTGATGGTGTGTATGAAGCTGTGTCTGTTGAAGCTAACCTAGGAAATAATGTGTTGTGTATTGATTCATCTAATAATAATAACTTGGATAAAGCATCATTATGGCATTGTCGTCTTGGACATGTAAGCAACAAATGCATAGGTCAACTCCAAAAGGATGGAATCTTGGAGTCATTTGACCTAAATTCAGATGATAGTTGTGAATCATATTTACTTGGAAAAATGACAAAGTCACCCTTTACTGGTTCTTGTGCAAGGGGTGAAGGTTTGTTGGATCTAGTGCACACAGATGTGTGTGGACCCTTCAAAACTGCCACAAGGGATGCTAATCGTTATTATGTGACTTTTACAGATGATTATAGTAGATATGGATATGTGTAATTAATCATCCATAATTCAGAGACTTTTGAAAGGTTTAAAGAGTTTAAACAAGAAGTCGAGAATCAATTGGGCAGGAACATTAAGATGCTTTGATCCGATCGAGGTGGTGAGTATCTTAGTACAGAATTCCTCGACTATCTTAAGGAATGTGGGATTATCTCACAATTGACACCTCCCAAGACACCATAGTTGAATGGTGTGGCTGATAGACGTAATCGAACCTTGTTGAACATGGTTTGTTACATGATGATTCAAGCTTCGCTACCAATCTCATTCTGGGGGTATGCCTTAGAGACTGCCACCCATATCCTTAACTTAGTCCCTACAAAGAAACTTACCAAAACTCCTCATGAGATGTGGACTGTATATGTTCCTAATCTAGACCACATCAAGATTTGGGGTTGCGAGGCTTTCGTGAGGCGTGAGTCTCATGATAAGCTCGAACCTCAAAGTGAGAGGTATATTTTTCATCGGCTGCCCACATAAATCCTTTGGTTACCTCTTCTACAGACCTAGTGAGAATGTGGCCTTTGTAGGAAGGATGGGTGTCGAGAGAGAGAGAGAGAGAGAGAGAGATAGGGAGAGAGAGAGAGAGAGTTCATAAGCCAAGGAAACAGTGGGAGGCAAATTGACCTTGAAGAAATTTAAGAAACAAGTGGTAAAGGAAATTCAAACCCTAGTAGTCAACCTGAGGAAGAAACTCCTGTTGATCCAATTGACGATTCTGTACCTCTGAGGCGTTCCACAAGGATTAGGAATGCACCTTAGCACTACTATGGTTTTCATATTACTGCGGAAGGTGAGACACTTATCAGTGATGAGACACTGGTAAGTCTTGATGAACCTAACAGCTATGCGGAAGCCATGGCAGGCCCCAAGTCTGCTAAATGGAAAGAGGTAATGGACAACGAGATATAGTCCATGTATGAAAATCAAGTTTGGAACTTGTTTGACAATGTAGTAGGTCGCAAGACAGTTGGGTGCAAATGGATCTTTAAGAAGAAGACCGACATGGATGGTAATGTACACATTTATAAGGCACGGCTGGTTGCAAAGGGCTTTGCTCAAACTATGGGAGTTGATTATGATGAGACCTTTTCATCGGTAGCATAGATTAAGTCTATTAGGATCCTGATAGCCATTGTTGAATTTCATGATTATAAAATATGGCAAATGGATGTCAAAACTGCCTTCCTTAATGGAAGTTTGGCTGAAGATGTTTACATGTGTCAGCCAGAGGGTTTTGTCAGTACAGAATACCCTAATAGAGTGTGTAAGCTTGATGAATCCATCTATGGATTGAAACAAGCACCTCGCAAATGGAATCTTTGTTTCAATGAGAAAGTCAAAGAGTTTGGCTTTTCGAGGAGTGAAGATGAATCTTGTGTATATGTCAAGGCTAGTAGGAGTATATTTATCTTTTTGGTACTGTATGTGGATGACATACTACTCATAGGAAATGACATCCCAACCTTGCAGGAAGTGAAGTCCTGGCTTGGGAAGTGTTTCGCTATGAAAGACCTAGGTGAAGCTGCCTATATTCTAGGGATAAGGATTCTGAGAGACCGAAATAAATGACTAATTGGACTTAGTCAGAGTACCTACTTGGATAAGGTGTTGAAGAGGTTCAACATGCATGATTCCAAGAAAGGAGAGTTACCTATCCAGAGTAACGCCAGATTTAGTAAGACTCAAAGCTTGAGTACCAAGGCTGAGATAGCAGAAATGAGTTGAGTACCTTATGCTTCAGATGTAGGCTCGATCATGTATGCTATGACTTGTACTCATCCTGATGTGGCTTTCACATGTAGCATGGTCAACAGATATCAGGTGAACCCTGGCAAGGCTTATTGGACTGTGGTGAAGAACATTCTCAAATACCTTCGGAGGACTAAGGATTGGGTCCTTACCCTCGGTGGGAGTGATGACTTGAGAGTTGTAGGGTATAGTGATGCTAGCTTCCAGACTGATAGGGATAATTTCTGCTCACAGTCGGGATGGGTCTTTACCTTAAATGGAGGAGAAATTACTTGGAAAAGTTCCAAGTAAGAGACAGTGGCTGATTCTATTGGATTAGTATCTAAGTCCATAACTATAGTGGTATGTACTTGACCCGATGGTGCATGGTCCTTTTGGGTTGCCTTCAACAAAGCAACTTGATAGGATGAATTATGGAGAGAAAGGATTAAATATGATTTATTAATATATTATGAGAACAATATATTAAAGGAGAAATCATATTATTTAATTATTATTAGTCAAGAATTAATTGATAATTAAGTTTATGGCTAAAAGAGATTAAATAAACATAAGGGACTGGAATTGTAATTATAAGATAATTGCAATTGGGCTATGAATTACCTTATATTATAAGGTTGGACGAATTCTATGGGGAAACCCATTAGAAATCGTCCAAGAGTTATTAAAAAGGGGTTCATGGGTTGCTTAAGGCCTAAGCATCCAAATTAGGGTTTCCTTGTTAGATAACCCTAATAGCCTCACTATTTAAAGAACCCTTATGCCCCAAAAACGTGGTGAACTTGTTCTCTAGGGTTTCCACACGTTTTGGGCAGCCTCCTTCTCTTATCTTCTTCATCCTCTTGCTCTTGGTGTTTGTGAACCATTATAGGAGTGACATTTGTGACTCTAAGCTTTCTAAAGTCATTACAAGAAGGATTTGGGATTGTTATTGCTACATAACAATCAAGGTATGATCTAAACCCTAATTCATATGTTATATTGATTATCATATACTAGATCTAGGGTTTATAGTCTTGGATGAATTGCATGTACAATATAGAAACCTAGATCCAAGCATTAGGGTTTGCATGAGCACATAGGATGTTCTTTTGGCCAAAACCCATCAGTGGTATCAGAGCCAAGATTGGTTTCTATTGTATTGATGCATATTTGATTGAAATCAGCACTTCAAATCGAAATTTTTTGCTTCTGAGTGTTTGACTCGCCGAGTCAGATGTACTTGACGAGTCCAGGCCTAGACTCGACGAGTCAAAGCGTCTAACAGCTCATGTTCGCGATTTTCTTCCTGTTTTGGCTTTGGATAATTATCATAAACATGTTTTTCTTATAAAATCCGATTTTATACATATTTATGAGTATATCCTTGATTAAACAAAAGATAATTACGAATTGATTAGATAATAAATTCCTTATACGATAAAGTTTGATTATTTGTATTAATTGGGTAACTTATTTTGCAAGAAACACTACAAGAAAAATAGCCTTTTACGACGTGCAAACCACGACACTCGGTGATTTATGTTACGCAAAGGAGAGTGACATTAAAAGAGTGTCGTCTATTCAAAAAATTTAAGGATTTAGGTCACGCATTATTGCGTGCCCTTAAATAGTGTCTCATGTAAAAAAATTAAAAACACGGAGGGCACTCGTGCGTCCTCTGTGAATGTCGTTTTATATTTTTTTAAGAAACGCGCGTCTCTAAGAGGGAAAATGAAATCCCCAAATTTTTTAAACACCCGCCTTCTTCTCCTACATTCATTTCCATATGACTCTCATATCTACCCTACATCGTCTCCACCTCTCACCCACATCCACTGCCTCACAAAATTTTCACAAGCTAACAATTCCATAGCCTACTAGCGATTGAGGGTTATTTTCACATCTGCTCTACTTCCCATCGTCCATCTACTTCTGCCCTAGATCCGACGATTGAAGATTACAAATATGTGTAGGGTTTTATTTTATTTTAAGCTTCCAGTTCTCCTGTTTCCGTGGTGATCGACCGGTGGTGAAACGATTCAGCGCCAAAAAAAGAAGCGGCTCTCCATTCTCTTCTCGAATGAGATTTCTAAGGATTTACATCGGTATCTCAAACGACTTCAACTCTTTTCACATATTTCTTCCCATCTGATTTTATGATTTCAGATTTCTTATTGGCGACTCATTTCCTCTCCCATCGAGTTTGAAATTTTCACTCAAGGAAGTAATGGCAGCGGAAGATGATGAAGGGCCTTCAATGGTGCTTTGTTTATTACACTATGGTAGCGGAGATGACGGTGTTGTTGATAGCCCTAAACAATAGTCATCTTAAAAGAAATTATCAAAGAGAAAGGTACGTATCAGTTCTAGAGTTCTTATATAAAATTAGGTCAGCTGTACCCTTCTTATATAAAATTAATGAAATCGATTTTAAAAGCAAGCCATAATATTGATTTTGAAATCGAGCCCCAGATTTCGGAATATAGCCCTGCCTGTTACCATTAAAATTTACCCCTGCTTCTGATTTTTTAGCTTCCTGGTCTGGCCGACTCATAGAACTATTCCACAAAAACCCTTTGACTTCCGAAACATCACCCCCATCCTTGTTCTTTTCCATAACCTTGTTACTTTTCCAACTTTGCCCCTGTTCAATCTTTGAATCATTAGACTTTCCTTTCATTGGTTGAATATTCCCATAATACCCCTGCCCATTTTTACCTCCTGTCTTCCCACCTCTATCAAAACTAAATTCCAAATTTTCCTGATTATTCCCATTATACCCTTAATAGCGAATTCCAGCAGAAGCCCCAGAATTTCCAATTTTCGGATAATTCCCTTTTTGCCCCTGCTTGCGGTTTCCAGCAAAAACCCCTGAACCTTCATTTTTCGAGAAATTCCCTTGATGCCCCTGACTCGAAAACTGTTTTTCCCCCCCTGTAGCTTCTTTTGAAAACAAATTTCCATTATTTCCTTTGGTTTTCTTCACCACATCAACAAACCCATCATTTTGTTCCTTAACTTCTTTAGTGCTGGCAAGAAGCACTTGCATAAGATCCACAGTAGCTCCTTCTTTTCCTTTCTCTATTTTACTTCTCTCCTCTTCTTCTTTCATCTGAATAGCAGTAACATCAATCGAGATTAGTGGAAATTGGTTTTTATTTTTTATAGTTGATACTTGAGAAAACCTTATATGTTTTTTTTATTTTGTGAAAATTAATTCCAGGTGAAAACAGAAAATGGTATGTTGTGTTAGAAAATGACAATCATACCCTTGGTCACAGTAGTCTCATATCATTATTTCCATTCTCACCTTCACTCCAATGCCCATTATTAGAAGAAATCAATGAGCTCCTTGCCAGCTGCTGCTGCTGGAAGTCAGTCTGATAATGAGATGAAAGATGATTGTTGCCAACCATCCTTGAAGGATTTGCAGCATAAAGTTTCTCTTGGTCATGCCATACACTTTTATATAGTTCATGGTTCTACATAAAGTGAAAACTTTTGCTTCTAGGTCATCCAAATGTACAATGTGATTTTTTTTAACATCAAGTACAAATGTAGATTTTTCATAACAGCAGTGAAAATCTTAATCAGTTGAATGTGTGTTTCATAACATCAGGTACAAATTTACAATGTGATTTTTTTATTTAATTACAGGGTAATCTTATTCCGGAAGGCCATAAAGTTCTTATCTTTTCCCAGAGTTGCATAATGCTTGATATTATTCAGTTTTGTTTCAATGCCTAACTAAATTGACTATGTTTCTTGTTCTTTTTCTTAACCAAAGTTTATCAACTTTGTGAATATTATTCTGACTTGTTTTGATATTTAGTTTTGATATTTTGTTCTTAATGTTGGTTCTAACTTCTTGTTTTTTCTTTTTTTTTTAAACAGTTACAAGGGACCTGAATAGGGGTTTTCTGAATTTGTAGTGATGGCTGCAGACACTGAAGATTTTGAAATGATTTCCCATATTCAATTCCTTACTAAATATAAGGTATATTTCCCATATCCCATATTCTATTCCTTACTAAATATAAGGTATGACACCTGAAATTGTACAAGGGAGGGGCCATGATAAGGCCGCTGATTGGTGGAGTGTTGGAATTTTACTTTTAATAAATCACTATTAAATTCCCATTACTTTTAGCGTGAGGGTAATAATGTAATTTTGTTCGACCTTGTATCTTTGCAGCCTTCGTTTAGAGGTGGAAACTTTTTGATATTGATATCACAATGCTAGTAACAAGTGTTCAACCTGATGATCATAAGCTGGAAGAACTTGTGGTTCGTGAGGTATATCAGACATTCAAGGAATCGTAAGGCGTAGATAGCATTTGTATTTTCATTTGGTATAACTTTCTGTTTAGCTCCTTTTACCTGTTTACTTTTTTTTTCTGTCCACTCATTGGTTTTTATTCTTCTTTTACCCAGTTCCAAAGATCTACATGATGGATTGCACAGAAAATGACTGTAGTTCACTACTCAAGTCATCAAATAAGGTACTTGATATCCCTTGATTTTGGCTAGTGTATGTATTTGTAAATTCAATTAAAAGTTTTGATATGTGTATATCATGTTCCATGTTAGAGGCATGGGATATCATGTTTACATCTATGAAATGTTGACTACATGTTCATCTCAATGGTTTACTTAGATTTCATGTCTTGTATCTGTATCAGTTCTTAGTAGAACTTTTTTTTAACAATGGAGAAGGATGGATAAGCCAAAAAGGAATCACGGGTGGCTATGATTCTGTTTTCCATCAGATCTATAGTCATATTGTAAAAATCATACCTTGAGCTATAGAACTCAAACGGACCCTAAACCAGTTCCCAAAGTTCACAAATTGAGTTGGCTAACTTTCTTAAGCAGCCCAACTTCACTGGTAAGGACTTTATCTATGTGCAAGAATGGAATCTTTGCTGTTAGGTCTGATCCGGGTCTGTTCTGATATGTCATTTTGTTTTCATCATTTATAAGGCTTGGAAAAGGATCTAGAGTGATTCCAAGTTTCTATATGTTCCTGATATTATGAATTTAAGATCTGGAGCAGATGGGGTGTTATTTCCAATTATAAGTTGGTTAGAATTGATCCAGACTCCAGATCAGTGGGCAGTCACCAGCTTTTACTAGTGTTGTGATTGTCCACAATGTGAATTTTATATCCGGAGCTTGGGAAATGCTTTTCATTCAATTCCAACTCTGAGACTTTCATTTGTATGTCCTTTACTTCTCTGAATTTTGGTATGGACGAATTCTACTCACAAGTTGGGTAGAATTGGCCAACCTCACTTGACTGTCTTGTTGGAGATAGAAGTGATACACCTTTTTGTAAAATTCATATTTAATTCATCCTTTGGAGTTAGAAGGAGTTCTTTATAGTTATGGAATCCTGAACAATCATAGTTTTCTATAAAATTTAGTTAAAGCTATGTTTCTGTTTTAGATTTTGGAGTAAATCCGTTTTGAACAGCAGGTCTGTTTTAGAGACCTTGCTGTGATTACTCTTTTCTCAACTCATAGCTTCATTACTTCTTTCTAACCTTTAGTCCTTCTAAGATGGGTTTTAAAATTTTAAAATTTTTACAAGTGTGCTATTGAAAATGAAGATAAACCCAATTGTGCTACTGAAAATGAAGATCTTGTTCAGGTATCTCAATTTCCAGACATACCCTTTTGGGTTTTTCACTTTCCTGAAATACCCTTTTTGATCTTTTACAATTTCCAAAAATACCCTTCTTGGTGCCTAGGAGTTACAGTGTTACCAGTTGCAGTTGTATAATATATATATATATATATATATATATATATATATATATATATATATGTATATAGGTTGCAGGACAATGGTGAACAGTCAAGATTCGTATGCACAACCAGTTGCAGTTGCAGCCACACATGGTGTGGTGGATGTGTACCATGCATACGGTGGGGCTGCAAGCAGACAAACCCTTCCTGTTCAGGTTACTTATGCTGAAAACTATGGTACCCAGCAAGATCCCTACTCTTCTGCACACACATCATATTACACACATCATAATCAAAAAGTTTATAACATCAATTCCGATAATATACTATATTCACTATTGTTATTGTGGCCTTTCAGGTTTTGTTTAAGAATCTGAATGTTGATTTGTAGGAAGTAAGCCCATCATCCCTTCTTATGGACAAAGTGAGAGAAGTTGAAGGAAGCCCTGATTTTTCCAACAAGATGTCGGGTCAACTCAATAACCACCAATGGTTGGAGAAGTTAAAAAAACAAAGTATTATCTTATTGATTAGCGATTACTGGTGTTGAGCTTTAAGCAATTTCAGGCCCTCTATTTATTAATCTTTTATAAGCTAGATTGTTGTTTTCTTTCCTTTTTATAAGTTGAATTGTGGCTAGAAATTATAGTCATCTATTCAAAGAAGGTGTTGGAATGTGAGTTCAAATTTATGACCCTTTTACATATAAATTTGATTAACAGATTGTACAATGAAATGCAAAGAATAATTATGGGAAGGAGGTTAAGTATTAATCTCATGAATGCTGCAAACGTATTTGTTTCTCTCAATTCACCTTTTAAAGGACTTGGCACGTGTCTATATTACAGAACCTGTAAGTTTTTTTTTCCTTTCTTTTATGGGTAAACTACAGGAAATAACCTCCTACTTTATTACTCTGTATAGGATGTATATGTAACAATTCTTTACACGTGATATCAAACAGGAAAATGAGGTATCTAACTAAACTAACTACTTCAATTTTCATATACTTCAATAAAAAATTAAAATATATTATGTTTGTTAATGATTTTGTATTGCAGGTACCTTTTCAACACTTTGCTGAGAAAATTGGTGGCTATCTTTTGAATAGGAGGAGTTAGTAGGTATTTAGACATGCATACCAAAGATAACATTTTGTACAGAGAGTTCTTGGCACATAGGAAGCTAGATAATGCAATTGTATATAAATGAGTTCATTTTTTTTATAACATTTACTCACTACTGGAATAGTTATTTGTATTTGATATATTAGTGAAATGAATTATCTTTGTTATTTATGGTATTTTATTTTGTATTATGAGATTTTTAATGTATTATTTAACTTGAAAATTAGAAAAATCTATAAATAATATTCTTTTTTAAACATTTAAAATTATGATACGCAAAAATGTGTGTCATCTTCATTTATGACATGGCCTTTCTTGACAGTGGCTTTCTTGATACGCATTGCGTGTCATTAACACGCGCATCATAAGGTTACGACACGTGAATGCGTATCGTCTTCCTTTATGACAGGGCCTTCCTTGATACGCATTGCGTGTCGTAAACGCGCGTCGTAAATGAGCGTCGTAAATGCACGTCGTCTTTCTTTATGACAGGGCCTTCCTTGACGCGCATTTGCGCGTCGTCTTAGCCTTTTACGACGCGCAATGAGCGTCGTAAAAGGCTGTTTTTCTAGTAGTGAAATTGAAATTAGGTCAAATATAGATAATGATGAAATTAATTGTTTAATTTATATTATTTGTTATTTGATCATTGTGTTATGAAAAGTTTCAATTTTTCCCTTTAGGTTTTATAGTTTGAATTTGAACTTAATAGTTTTGTTTTTGAAATTTAAATAGTGAAAACCTTAATGTTTTGAAAAAGGTTTCAAAACTTGCCGTCAAGTTTTGGAATTTAAATTTTGATTAAAAAGTTTGCTTTTGAAATATTTAAATTCTAAACTCTAATGTTTTTAAATGTTTCAAAAACTTTCCCTCAAGTTTTGGAATTTAAAAGTTGATTAAAAGTTTAATTTAGAAATTTTCAATTCTAAAACCCTAGTATTAGTTTTGAAAAGTTCAAATTACACCCTTATGGTTTTATTAATTAATTAAAGTGTATAATTAAAAGAGATTTAATAAATCCATAAGTTTTGGTTTACAAGTTAATTGAATTAAAAGTATAATTGTTGAATTAGACCATCTAGTATTTTAAAAGTGTAAAATACACCACATACTATATATAACATTAAAAGTCTAACATTATATATATGTAGGAGTAAAAGTCAGTATTACCGTTAGTAGGCCTCATTCACGAAGCTGGTCTATAAGGGGTGTTTAAGGAAATTGCCTATAAAATGGCGATTAAATGGGTATCCACTCTTACCCACCGCACTCTTGACTAGTGGAGGATCGTTAGCCGAACGGGTAGGATAGGACAGAAACCTTCCATTATAAGTATAATGAAGTATAAAAGTAACTAAATGCTTTCACAAAATTCCCAATCTTAGTTACTTTAGGCAAAAGTGAATTGATGCAATTCCATGAAATTACACTTTGTGCCCTTGCGAAGACGTTAATGGAGCGTGTGTGGTTAACCGGCACACTAAATGGTTCTAAGCAAAAGTTGTAAAGGGTGACTCAATGTTTGTCATAGTTCGGTGGAGCGTGTGTGGTTAACCGGCACATCGAATAGGTGACTGTAACATGTGGGGGCACCATGTAAGTTTGCATGGTTATTCACACCCGCTTTGAGATCCTCGGCATCCCAGTCACAAACTAGAGGGGCATATCGAGATTTAAACATGCTATTGAAATGTTCAATGAATCTCAAAGGATCTAGGAGTTTTCATAGATTTAAAACTTAAATTTCTTTTTCGTTTTTCATGGTGGAAATTGGTAAATCGTCATTTACCTACCTTCAAATATTCTGCAACTAGATTATGGCATCCCTTTTCTAGGTTGTAGCGTATTGTGTTGGGTCCTAGCCTTAATATCTCATTTGGGTGATTTATTAAGGACTCAATCATTCAACTAACTTGAATTGGTTTTCTCCTGTTTTGTCAATGTCAAAGTACGACAACTATGGTCTTCCCAAATCCCGTGGAACAAGCATTCCACATGAAGATGATATTCCATGATTCGATCGAGGAACAAGAAGTCATGCTTCACTTCCTCATCCCCCTCCCGTTGTTCTCCCTAACCCACAAGATCGAAGAATTGAAAGGTTCAATGTCACTAAAGCCCTATTGGAAATGAAACATGAAGATGGTAAACCCGTGTGTGCCCACATTCTAGGAATGAAATCACACATCGATAGGTTCATAATGTTGGGTGCATCATTCCCTGATGAGTTGGCTATAGGCTGGGTTCTACAGTCACTCCCTGAATCATATAATGAGTTCAAAAGAAAGTATTATATGATGGATCATGACGCAAACCTCATTGGCCTAACTTACATGCTCATTGCTGCTGAATCAGAGATGATTTGGCAAAGCAATGGAGCGTATTTGTTGGGAAAGTCAACCAACCATGCTTCCGAGGACCTTATAGGAGAACCGACCTACGTTTGCTGTCAAGAGAAAGGGCGTTGGATACGAGTCTGCCCTAAGATCCTGAAGAGCCCAGAAGATGGGAGAGTCAAAGAGTATGGTTGTGCTTCAGGTAAAATCCACTATCTAACTCTATCAAGTTCCTATTCATTGATTCTTAATACATAATGTGATAATATTGCATTTGAATGTTTTGCAGGATCAGTGAAAAGAGAGGAAGCTTGATGGAAAAGCAAGATGAGTCTAATCACAAAGAAATGGATCTCGATCGCATGGACTTGAAGATTAGATTTTGAGCTTAGAAAGTTATGATAGAGTTGTTAGGAATATTCAATTACATAGTCTTTCAGTTGATTTTGCATTGTAAGAACAAATGTTTTCTGCTGCCTTTATGAATAAAATAAATTTTGATTTGACTCATTTATTTATATATTTATTTCCTTGCAATAAAAATCGTTATGAAAAAATTGATGTTTGCATATTTCTACAACGAATGGATGTGATTCTTATTATGATAATTGTGAAATGTCAAGAATTTTCCAAATAAGGAGAGTTTCTCATCAATTGGACAGAAATTTAGAATCACGCAACTTGGTTGCATGATGAATGAGAAATTCCATATTTGGAAATTAGACTAATTCGTTGGCAAAGTGTCAAGTGAAGGACTAGGAGATCGAGTACACAAAGTTGTGTGTTGATCAAGTCCACCACAAGAGTAACAAAGATATTCGTTATGAGACTAAGTGTAATTCTTAGTTGATTGAAAAAGTTCAAATAGCAGAACAAATAAGAAGAATCAAGTAGGTAGAAAGATAAAAGTTTCTCTATTATAAGAAGAAGGGAGAGTACCTTTTATTATGTTTTATGATAGATCTTAAAGATTCAGAACCATATCTCAGTTGATCCTCTAAGTGAGTCTTTGTGCAATTGTATGTCTAAGAAGAAGAATCGAGAATTGAAGAAATGGTTGAATCAAGAAGTCAATCATACTTCGTTCCAAAACAAGTCTTAAAGTTAAGATTGTGACATTGAGTGACAAGTCTTAAGAAGGTTTATAACATTCATCAAATGTAGAATTCGGAAAAAGGTTTTCTTATTCTTGCACATTTGAAATTGGAATGTTAGGATGTCTTGGATAAGACAAAGACCAACTAGGACCAATTTTATGAAGTGTTTTGTCTTGATAAAAGCTACACTAACTCTTGAATATTTGTTTGTTAAGAAATGTTTATTGACAAGAGAATCTTATATGTCAAGGAGTCAGTGGGAGTCTTAATGATCTTGAAAAGTTTCAAGAACTAATCAAGAATAAACCTTATCGATCATCACTAGCACACGAGTTGAGGTTTACAACCTATCGTGTTGACATCATCTTGTTTTATGTACCGTTCCAATTGAGTTAATTATGCATGTGAGCCCTATGAATTCTCATTTGAATGTATAAAAGGCAAGGACCTTGATCAATGAAAATTACATTGATAAGAAAGGATGATCTGCTTAACTACTTGGAAGACATGGTGGGCAGCCGTGTTACCATAAGGCAAGAAATCAAGATTGAGAAAGTTCGGTCCATATGAGTTTGAATTTGTCGTAAACTTTGTTTTGACAAATTCACATGGATAGGAACACATACACCATTGAATTCTAAGTGTCATAAGATTTTCTCCTTCATGAAAATGACTGTGAGGAAATGATTTCACTAAGAAAGATTTTAAGAAGATAGTGATTGTGAAATTGTATTCTCGAATTCGATTATGGTTACGGTATCCCTTTCCATGATCCAAATTTTGAGATTTGGAAATTGGTCTTAATTGTTTAGACACACATATGAGCTATCTAAAGGAAAGGTGTATAACCTTGATAATAGATTATCAAAGCATTAGGTATTAGAAACATGAACTTAAAAGAAATTCAATTGGCATTGTTTTTCTGAAAGTTAAGCTGTTTCTGAATACATGTCAAAGATAGTGGGAGCATAAGCATTATGTTTAAAATAATCATCATGATAGTGGGAGCATAAATGTTATGATTGTATGATTATTATGGAAAGTGTTTCAAGTTAGCAATATTAATTATAGAAAACAAGAGTCACACTTTGCAAAGTAGTAAGGATGTAAAGTTGTTTTTCTATAATTAAGGGAGAGAATATTATGCTTCATTTCAAATCTAAAGGCTTAGGTTGTGGAATGTTAATATTTTGGTCAAAGATACATATTGTGTTCTTAAATTTCGATTATGATTACAGTATTCCTCTTCATAATTCAAATTATAAGAACGTAGCACATAAAATATTATGGCAGAAGATTGATAAAGTATTAAATCTTCATGTAAGACATTATGCATCATGTCCCATACGCTTCAGGTATCGGATCGATTGCAAATGCTATAATATTTTACCATTATAAAATTTTCCAAATGTCTAGCGCATTAAGAGGGAAAAGGACAAGAATCCGTTTTGACTAAGATAATTAAACAACTATCAAAGGACGATCTAAAGTTCGCTGAGGATTGATCGCTTGTGAGTAGTTGGAAGTATGCCATTAGATGGAACATATCGACATTATTATGAATAGATAAGATTCTATTAAGAATGAGTTGTGATATGGTAAGTATAGAAAGGTTTCTATATTGGGAGTTAGATATTGAGAATCTATGTCTAGATTAGAAACTTTATGCAAAAGGATGTTCAAAGAAATGTACTTTGAGTGAGAGACATCACATCTATGGAATTGTCTTGTAACAATTTCCGATAGAGAGCTTTGTAATTCATTGGCAATAGTCATTGTGACCTTAGTACAGTGACATTACAAAAGGATCATTGCATAAAATGTTAGAATCTAACATATTCTATAAGTGGCAAGAATTTGATATTCTATCACTTGTGGAAAGGATTAGGAGTTGTGAAATGAGTATGATTGGTAATGTGTTCATTTGATCTATTTCACAAAGTAAGAACCATAGGTAAACATTGTGTGCATGCTAAGAGCATGGGACAAGTGTGGTAATAATTCAAGTAAGAAGTTGATTACCCGAAATGACAAATAATGAGTAATCGATGTGGTGATAAATAAAAGGTGTTTTATTTATACTCAAAGGTTTGAGGCCATATGGGATTAGAATTATCCTTGTGTTTCACCTTGCATGTTTTGACTTCCCAAATAATTAAATTGGTGCAGAACAATCAAATTATTCGAACGGACCACAGTCGTTCATATGTTGGAAGTGGGTATGAATGAAGATTGTCGTGAATTGCTGTGTGGATTGTCTAATGAGCATTAGACATAAGCAAATGTTTGCTGCAATGTTCATGAGTGCTTATGAATATGATTTGAGCATTGGATTAAACCCACGCTCACTTGGATCACTTCATGGATTTTATCACGAGTGATTGGTGAGACGATAACATCTTATATTCTTGAAATTGAGATGTGTGAGTTGTATCTTGTGAGTCGGTTGCACATTGATAATATGTAAACGCACCAGTAACTTGGTGTTATAAAACATATTGTTGTGTGTGATTCGGTGAGTGAGTGCAAGCGAGCATTGAGTCAAAGTTTATCCGTTCCTTTTATCTAAAGTAGGATTAAAAGCGATATATGTGGGCCCCTTGATGATTTAGTGATGACACCTGAGCGCTTGGCCAAGCCGGGACTAATTTGATGTGTTCAATTGTAGTCTGTTGTCAGTCGTCATAAATCTGAATTCGGGAAATAGCACATAGACAGAGAGAATTATTTAGATCCATGTCTCAGTCTATACGATAATATCTAGAATGGAGGAATATATGATCCCTTATCTGAAGGACACGCGTATCTAATAAGATCAGAGTTGACGGCGGCTTTAGAAAGCTACGATTGCAGATCAGGATCTGAAGTCATACGCAGAATAGTTATTTGACTTATCAAGTGGGAGACTGTTGTATTAGTGTCTAAGTCCATAACTATATTGGTATGTACTTGACCTGATGGTGCATGGTCCTTTTGGGTTGCCTTCACCAAAGCAACTTGATAAATGAATTATGGAGAGAAAGGATTAAATATGATTTATTAATATATTATGAGAACAATATATTAAAGGAGAAATCATATTGTTTAATTAATATTAGTCAAGAATTAATTGATAATTAAGTTTGTGGCTAAAAGAGATTAATTAAACTTAAGGGACTGGAATTGTAATTATAAGATAATTGCAATTGGGCTATGAATTACCTTATATTATAAGGTTGGACGAATTCTATGGGGAAACCCATTAGAAATCGTCCAAGGGTTATTAAAAATGGGTTCATGGGTTGCTTAGGGCCTAAGCATCCAAATTAGGGTTTTCTTGTTAGATAACCCTAATAGCCTCACTATTTAAAGAACCCTTATGCCCCAAAAACGTGGTGAACTTGTTCTCTAGTTCCACACGTTTTGGGCAGCCTCCTTCTCTTCTCGTCTTCATCCTCTTGCTCTTGGTGTTTGTGAACCATTAGAGGAGTGACATTTGTGACTATAAGCTTTCTAAAGTCATTACAATAAGGATTTGGGATTGTTATTGCTACATAACAATCAAGGTATGATCTAAACCCTAATTCATATGTTATATTGATTATCATATACTAGATCTAGGGTTTATGGTCTTGGATGAATTGCATGTACAATAGAGAAACCTAGATCCAAGCATTAGGGTTTGCATGAGCACATAGAATGTTCTTTTGGCCAAAACCCATCAGATTCAACTTGCGAATCGGAGTATATATTAGCAAGTGAGGCAGCAAAGGAGGCAATATGACTGAAGAACTTCATTGGAGATCTTGGAGTAGTACTAGCTGTAAAGGAGCCTATGGAAATTTTTTGTGATAGTGAAAGTGTCGTTTCCTTAGCGAAAGAACCAAGGGATCATGGAAGATCCAGAAACATCGATAGAAAATACCATTTCATCAAAAATCAAATAGAAGGACTCCTCGTGGCAAAGAGGGTATCATCGGATGAGAACTCGACAGACCCCTCATGAAGGGATTAGGTAGGGTTAAGCATATTCAGCATGCAAGGCGCATAGGGCTGAAGGATGATATTAGTTTTAGTAGTTAGATAGCTCTAAAAATTTTCAAGTGTAATTGATATTTGATGATGAATAACAGGTGTGTTTATTTATGAGTAAAGTGTTTCTATCTTTTGTCAATCAGTTACTATTATTTCTTTTGCATGTTTTGACTTCCAGAATATTTATGTTGTGTATTACATATTATTCAAATTCTCCACAGTCGGTCATATGTCGGAAGTAGATATGAATCAAGATTGTCATGAGTTTGGCTTGTAGCAAAGTGGTGCTACAACACTTCATGAGTACTCAAAAGTTCTGAGTATTGGACTCAACCCACGCTCACTAGTATCACTTCATGAAATTTATCTCAAGTGATCGTGAGACAGTAATATCATATAAGTCTTCAAACCTAGAGATATGACTTGTTGCCTATGAGTTGATTGTACATTGATTGTACAAAACCGCATTGGTAACTCGATGTTATAAAACGTACTTTTGTATGTGACTCAACAAGTAGTAGAACAAGAATATGAGTCGAATTTTATCTGTTCCTTCTTGGATTAGAAGTGATATATGGTCCCCTCGATGATTTTGTGTTGACCTATGTATCGGGCCCAGTCAGAACTAAATTAATGTGTTCGATTAAGTTCTTTGTCAAACAAATCGGAAATCGAGAAACAAATTGTTGGACAATAAGTAAGACATTGTTCCATATATTTGTCCGACTGATATCTAGAACAGAGGATTATATGATCACTTATCTTAAATGGCGTATCATCATCATCTCAGTTCCGAGAGACCTTGAAAGAGCTACGATTGCTGATCGGTTCCTGAAGTCATACTTGCAGTTATAGTTATTAGACTCATCTAAGTAGGAGACTGTTGGATAAGGTGTCTAAGTCCATAACTATTTCTAGTATGTACTTGACCCGGTTTGGCATGGTCCATTTGGGTTGCATGGGATCATGCATTTGGATAGACTAAAATGAGAGAAATAACTCTTATGGTTTATTAATATATTATAAGTTCAAATATATAAATAATATTATTTAATTAGTATTGATCAAGAATTAATATAGAATTAATTAAGATATCAAAAGGTGACTAATTAAATTTATGGGTTGATTGTTTAAATCATCCATAACTTGTATAGTGGGCTAATGTTTAATGGATTATCAAGTTGGGCTAAAACCCATAGGATGGTCCATGGTGTTTATAGAACCCATGCGTCATGGAAATGAAAAGTCATGACAACTAGGGCTTACATGGTGTAACCCTAATTGTAACACACTATATAAGGATCATCATGTTCACCAAAATCAGACTTAAGCAAGAGTGAGAGGGTATAGCCGATTTCTAAGTGTGTAGCATTTCTATCAAGTCATTCCAAAAGCATTTGGTGTTGTGTGAGACATTTGAGGCATCACACTTCGGGTGCAAGGCTCACAAGGTTTTCAAGGAATCCAATTTACTATAAGGTATGTATTTCTAGCTAGATTTTATTTTTAAAGTGCCCATGTATGCTAGATAGGATTAAGAACCTTGGAAATCAAATTTTGCATGTATTTTAGACAAACGTAGATCCAAGGTTACTAGGGTTGCATGTACACCTTAGGAGTGTTAGAATGCTCAAAACCCTACAACCGGCCCATGTACTTTATGAGCAGGAAGACCCGGGAGTTAGCCCTAAGCATTGTATGATAGTATGTTATTTCGGACCAAGGCCCAATATCGGTGGGTGCCCGGGGAAGGTGGGTATGTGAATGTTATTCCGGACCAAGGTCCGATGTCGCGGTAAGCCCGATGAACGTTTGCATGTTAGTTTATACTTATTATCTGTGTGATACTTGTATGTGTCTGGTAGGGAGGTGAGTGTGGGCGAGGTCCCGTATCTCATCACTAGCAGAGTATGGACGGGGTTTCGTATCTCATTAGTAGTGGAAAAGGGCGAGGCCCACGATAGGAGAGAGGTAAGTGTGGGCGGGGGGGGGGGGGGGGGGTATCTCACTATCAAAAAGAGTGTAGACGGGGTTCCATGAATCACCAGTAGCAGGACAGGGGTAAGGCCTAAGAACAGGATTGAAGTAGAATATGTTTAGATTATGTGTTATGTGTTATGTACATGTTTGAGTATGTTCAGCGGGCGGGGCCCAGAGACAGGCGGGGCTTAAGAGAAACAGATATGTATACCGAACGAGGCTCGATGCCAGGCAGGGCCTGATGCTGGATTCATCCGATGCTGGACGAGGCCCAATGCAGTGGGCTAGGCCCAATGTTTGTAGTATGAGTTTGTGTATGGTATGTGGTAGATTGGGGAACTCACTAAGCTTCGTACTTACAATTCAGTTTTGGTTTTAGGTACTTCCGGTAGCGGAGGGAAGAGCTCGGGATGACTGCATGGCACACACACCAAGAAGTTTAGCCTGGGATGTTTACTATGATAATAAGAACATGTTTTGAGATGATACTGTGATTTGATATAATTGTTTTTGTTATGAATGGAATGTTTTGGGAACTATGGTTTATAAATTAAATTTAAAAAAAAAATGAAATTTTTAGCCTGTATTTTTGGGATGTTACACATACTCTCGGATCGATAACTATACTCATTCCATACTCTTGGACTAGGGACAATTAGCCATGTCTTAATCTATGCTCCTGGATTAATGACAAGTAACTATGTCCTCTCCATACTCTCGGACTAAGGACAAATGACTAAGTGTAATCCATGCTCTCAGATCAATGACAAGTGTTAAAGTTCTACCCTACATGTATATCTCACCCGTACTTGTAAGAATATACTACCCGATATTCCTTTTAATTAATTCAGGTTTATTCTGTATCCTAAATCATCATATATTATCATATATGCTCTTAACACATATTTCAGGCAATATCAAATATTTCACATACAAACATACATTTAACACTTTAATCAATACTTGTATTAAAATCATGTTCATGAAAGGGACTATGCACTCAGATGTAAACTCTTTAACATGTATTTAACTATTTGACAAATAAATAATACTTTAATTACTACTTGTATTAAAATCATGTTCATGAAAGGGACTATGCACTCACACATAAACTCTTTAACATATATTTAACTCTTTAATAGATATATATAATACTTTAAGTACTACTTGTATTAAAATCATATTCATGAAATAGATTATGCACTCACTTGTTAAAGTGATGACTCGAATCCAGACAGCGCTTCGCTTCTAACAATCATTTCCTTCGACGAAACCTAGTATTATTACCATTAGATTTTAGTCTAATATTTATAGTGACTATTTACGAGCGAATGTTTTATAAGTGTTAAACAATACTTTTCAATCACTATGCACAAATATGGGCCAGACATGAAACACCAGAGGACAAGACCATTTTGGCATTATAGCACTTCTGAAATCCAACAACCCTATGCGGCCCTTCAAACCAGATTCCCCATACCGCGAGTAGTTAAAAGATATTATAATAACACTTTGTATAGTATACTTTAATTTTTATATATATATATATATATATATATATATATATATATATATATATATATATATATATATATATATATATATATATAGTTTATAAGTTCATAATAACGATAATAAATTTAAACCTAAGTTACACTTAAAGTAGAGTAAGCATAACTCATTTAGTGGGAGGTTTGACTAAGAACCGGGCTCTGCAGGGGCAGAACTTCCGAGCCAAAAAGCTCTTTTTCTCGGAGCCTTCTGGCGCTCCGAGGTTTTCCTCTAGCACTTATAAGTTACTAGGGCTTTGGAGGATGTTTATAGAGAGGTTAGATAGGTAAAGAGGGGTTATGGTGTGAAGAAGAATGGTAGCCCTCGCATCCCTTTTATAGGCCAGACTCCTCGGTTACGGTGGGCATACGCTCGCATGTACATTGGGTGTTCCTTGGTACGCAGGGCATACCAGCATACACTACGCGTATGAGGGGCACATGTTGTGTTTCGGATGGGGCAACGTGGTTGATCAGGAGCTGTGTGTTGCGAGACCGCAGGGCGTACATGATATGTACGTAGGGCATACCCTGTACCCTCGCAACAGCCTCATCAATCTTCTAAATTCCGTAACTTTTGCATACGAGCTCTATTTTCAACGTTCTTTATATCTATGTGTAGGTGGAGATGGACTTTACAACTTCGTTTAGACTTTGTCGGCTAATTTTGAATTTATTTTTTAGAGTTATATTTTAATATACATGTACAGGTAAAGACCGTTAAAGGTTCATAACTTTGTCATTCGACGTCCGTTTCGTCTATATTTTTATCGTTGAGCTCCTATTAATGATATCTTCGATTCTCATTTAGGTTGTGTTAGCTAAAAATCGGTCGATCTGAAATTCAAATTCCGGGTTGCATATTGTTATGTCAAATCTTAGAAAAATCATAGCTTCTTCATACGAAGTCAGATTTGGGCGTTCTTTTTATGCACGCTCTCGGTTTAACATATACTAAAACTTTTGTTTAGATCCCTAATACTAAAAAGTATTTTATCGTAAACTCACTTTTTACGATTCCCGGTGTCGTGCCTGTTTTGCCGTAAAACTTCGACATGTCATAACTTCTTCGTTATAACTCGGATTTCAGCGTTCTTTATATGTACGAAACACTTGTGACATTTACTATAACTTAGTTAAGATTGTTTATTCTAAATAATATTTTATTAAAAAGTCATTTTTAACGCTTATTATCTCTATATTGACTAGCCCGAATACGCGGACGTTACAGAGGGTGACGGCGAAGATTATATAGGGTGGGACTGACTCTTTAGGTATATGGAAACGTGAGAATTAACATCCAAAAACTCTTTATGTGAGGGTTGGGCTTTTAGTTCGTACGGGTTCCTTTCTATGAACTTTATATTGAAAATCAGATAATACAATATAAATCAACCTTCCTATAATACAAATACTTAACCATTTTTCTATTATAAAACCTAAATTTCAAGAATTATATATTAAAGTTTAATCATACAATATATAAATCAACATTCCTATAATACAAATACTTAACCAATTTTTTATTTGGATTTTTAAATGATTTGTGTGTAATTTACATTTTGTATGAAATTTTGTATGTTTTTATAACTCTTCATCAACTTCATACATCACTATATAAAGCAGCATGGTAAAATAGTCAATTTTCATCGGTCATCACATTCAGTCAGATGTACAATCAAACAATATGGTTTCTTACTCAATGAGGATTTCTTACCCAGATAGACATTTCCCAGTCATCATTTTCTGCATCAGCAACTATCACACGGGACCTTAATGTTGCCCTAATTGTATCGATAAACAAAAAATTGTAAAACAAAAAAACTAGTTTCTTATATAAATAAACTATATCCGTAAAAACGATGCTCCTATATATACTATACATACATGAGGGCATAACAAATTAGGTTTCAAATACAAAAATTTAAGGTACAATGATGTTGGAAAAATCTTATATCGAGTAATTAAATATGTTTGTCCAATTAACTATTATTAACTTTGTGGTATAATGATGAAGCAAAAGTACATAACATGTGAATGTGCCAAAACTATACAAATATAGAGCACATTAGCACCTGAACAACTAAAACACCAACAAAAAGGCTAAAAAAAGTCAATTAAGAGATTTGAGAATGACACCAAAACTGAGAGTAGAACCAACTATGACAACAGACTTTTGGGAAAACTATTTTGTTATACCACTTATGGAAATGAACTTTATAAAAACACAAGTAGACTAAAAAATCAAGCAACATAATTTTATTGATTTTAAACTAAATTTGAATGCATCCACCTTCAACTCTTGAGAATAACATTAGCCAAACCATAACCTTTGTTTTTTTTTGTTTTTCAATCTGATAATACATACCGCAATAATTCTTGTAACTTAAAACACTTGTAGTGTTAAGCATTCAAAAATATGAAAGGGTTTATTATACATATCAATTTACACCAAAAGAAACTCCAATCAGTGAAACCAAATCAATGAGTATCTTCAACTTATGTGAGCTATTATAAAAAAAAAATGTAGAGATATAAAACGATTGAAGGCCTAAAACCCAATTACAAAAACTCCAAGGCACTAGGAAAGTATACAAACTATTTTACAAAACAAAGCACCAAAGGTTACACATCAAACAATCTACCATAAACTTTCTAATAAAGTTTTTTAACACTCTAACCCTATTAAAAAAATTGTTCTATTATGAGAGCAACCAACAAAACCCATATATATATATATATATATATATATATATATATATATATATATATATATATATTCAAACAAACATTTACTCTAATGACCATTTAACTGAGAGACAGAGAAAGGGTGAGATGATGAGGCTTCCAAATTCTGGTGAGCTCATGAGAGAGACAACAGAGATATATAAGACTGAACATAAACCCTTGAAAGTTGAGTTGAGATTTTTCGCATCAAAAAATATTATGTGGTTGCAACTTCTAAATTGTCTAAGATTGTTACAACGTATCACGACTTGAATCGTGATTATTAGCGAAAATTGATGTGGAGTTAGGGATAATAAGAGAAAGCTATCCGATTTTCACATAACAATATATTAAGATGGCAGGTTAAGAAGGAAATTATGAGGACTGAAATCTTTTTAGGTTGAGAGTAAGAGAAAAAAGAGCACAGTGAGTTTTATTTGTTGAAACTTGGGATCAACGGGTATCTCTAAAGTGCTATTGATTGAAACGCCTTGTCTTCTTCAACAACAATTATTCGGATGCTTTGTTACTTTGGAGACTGAATATTCACGCTTCCAAATGGACTTCAATTTGTCGCCTAATGTTTAGGTATAGAACTAACGACTGCCTCCTTTTCATTTACACTAGACTCACTTTAGCGGTAGTGTATCAAGACTTTAAGTGGACCAAATAAGATATACCTATAAAAGGCTTATAAAATCTGATGTCCCATGAAAGTTTGTTGATGTAGGCCATGGCTCAGCTCGACCTAGCCTTAGGTCGGCCCTGCCTAAGATTCTCTAATAAAAACATTATGGAGAGATGAGACTCCAACATATATAGACACTAATAAGACCATATCGATATGGGATACACTAACAATTTCATGCTCTTGTAAAAGTTGTAAGCACCCAAATTTTAAAGATTCAAGATTTTTATATTTGTTGAAGAATGTTTCCTCCTTTATTCGGTGTATCCAAATGAGAAACATGAGAAACTCATATATAATTGAATATAACAAACTATCCTAAAATCTCTGGATATTCTTTGATCTTTTCTTAACCTAGTTTTTAGGGTAAACTTCAACATTTTATTCTTGTTTGACCATGTGCCCTTTGACTGGCCTATACTCTTTAGATAAGTCTCCATTCTTGTATTTCAGAAAGATAAGAAACACAATGGAAGTAAATCCAAATTTCTTTCCTTCAACTTACTTGAATAGAATTCAAATAAAAATGCACGTCAAAGAGTATGTCAACTTTGAGATACCATGGAGGCCTTTGATCATTTGCCATCATCTGAGATAACTTTTTTTTCATTTACACATAGTAAGTGGATCTATTTGAATGTAGGTAAGTGAATCATTTCTATGCTTCATATAGAACCCTAAATGCTCCTCAATGTGTGTAAATGAGGAGTACTCGTAAATGTGAGGGAAATCGGTTTTGTCTCTCGTATAAACTTTATTAACATGTGGACGAGCCCACGTGGATTCATCATTGCCGATTCACATGCTACATATGATTTGTAACTTGTTAACATAGTTAAATTGGTGATAATCCCTTATTCAATCCCTTATTTAAAAGTTTAAGCATCCACAACACTAAAAAAATAGTGACATTTTAAAACCAAACTTAAAAGTTACTAGGGAACGATGAAAAAAATGTCTTTTTTTTTTTTACTTTAAAGAAAATCTTTAAAAAAAAAAAAAAAAAAAAAAAAAAAAAAAAAAAAAAGAGAAAGATCCTACCCTATAAATTATCTTTGCTATAAATATCTTTGCTATAAATCTAACTTATTCTCTCTTGTACAATAGATGAAAGACCTTGGAGTTCTGTTGTTTGGTGATCAAATAGTTGTAGGTGAGAGGAGACCTAATTAATTGGAGTGGTTATCAAAAAGTTAGGGTGTTTGAGATTTCATCTCAAAACAACTTATAGACTTATTGATTTTAAAAAAGTCAATAAATCAAAAAAATATTTGGTAAAAAGAAAATGATTTTTAAAACAACTTCTCCTTAACCCTTTAAAAATGAGTTTTTAAGAGGTGTTTGAAATTACTTTTGAACATCAAAAGTCCTTTTTGTAAAATGACTTTTTATAAAATTACTTTTTGCAAAATAAGTTCTTTAAAATGTGTTTCGATTAACAAAAAGATTTTTAGTTTAACTTTTACATCTAAAACAACAAAAAGTCAAGTTTTTATGACTTTTAGAAACTCCTCATTTTCTTCTAAAAGAACTTTTAAACTATCCAAACACTTTTTTTTTTTTTTAATTTTAGAAAAAATTAAAAGATAAAAGTTATTCTAAAAGGAATCTCAAACACCCTTTTTAAAAGAAGTTAGAAGGGTAAATTCCACGAATGGTCCCTATGGTTTAGGGTAATTTGAATGTTTGGTCCCTAACAATTTATTTTAACTTAGACCGTCCCTATTGTTTCTTTTTGTTGCGCGTTTAGTCCCTGATCGACTTAGAAAGAGAAAGACAATTATATCATTTTTACTTTTCTTTTTATTATATATTATTTTCATGATAAAAGATGATGTGAAATTGAGCCACCACTACCGCTTATTATCTCTTTCAATTTTTTTTTCTTACCGGATTCTCTGTTACCCTCTTACCCCACTGGAAATCGTTGACCGCCTTTTCTTACCAAATTCTCCGTTACCCTCTACGGGGAAAATACCGATAATAGCAAAAAATAGGGGGTAATTTCAAAATTTATACATGAAAATGGATATTTCCGAGTATAGACATGCATTCCGCGAAATCTACTGTAGCTCCGCGAAATGGCAAAATCGTAATTAAATCAATGTAAAGAAACTCAAGATCCATTCCACGGAGCTACAGTAGATTCCGCGGAGCTCCGCGGAATGTATCTTGAGTTTTTTTTTTTTTTTTTCGTATCGATTCTTCGGAGTTTATATTCAATACCCAACTAATTATTTTCAAAAAAAGATTATCATACTATCATAATCTTTTCTTGAAAATAATTAGTTGGTTAATAAATATAAACCCCGAAGAATCGAAACCGGAAAAAAAAATAATAAATAAATAACTCAAGATCCATTCAATCTTGAGTTATATATATATATATATATATATATATATATATATATATATATATATATATATATATATATATATATATATATATATATATATATATATATATATATCGTTGATTTAATAACGATTTTGCCATTCCGCGGAACTACAGTAGATTCCGCGGAGATAGCTCTGCGGAATGCATGTCTATACCCAAAAATATCCATTTTCATGTCTAAATTTTGAAATTACCCCGAAGAATCGAACCCGGAAAAAAAAAAAAAAAAAAAAAAAAAAAAAAAAAAAAAACCCTCGAGATTCATTCCTCGGAGCTACCTCCGCGGAATCTATTGTAGCTCGGCGGAATGGCAAAATCGTAATTAAATCAACGTATCCACGGAATGGATCTTGAGTTTTTTTTTTTTTTTTCGGGTTTGATTCTTCGGGGTTTATATTTATTCACCAACTAATTATTTTCAAGAAAAGATTATGATAGTATGATAATCTTTTTTTGAAAATAATTAGTTGGGTAATGAATAAAAACTCCGAAATATCGATGCAGGATAAATAAAAATAAATAAAATAAAAAAAACTCAAGATCCATTCCTCGGAGCTACCTCCGCAGAATCTACTGTAGCTCCGCGGAATGGCAAAATCGTAATTAAATCAACGTAAAAAAAAAAAAAAAAAAAAAAAACTCAAGATCCATTCCTTGGAGCTCCGCGGAGGTAGTTCCAAGGAATGGATCTTGAGTTTTGTTTTGTTTTTTGTTTTTGTTTTTTTTTTTTCCGTATTCGATTCTTCGGGGTTTATATTTATTCACCAACTAATTATTTTCAAGAAGAAAGATTATGATAGTATGATAATATTTTTTTGAAAATAATTAGTTGGGTAATGAATATAAATTCCGAGGAATCGATGAAAAAAAAAAAAGACTCAAGATCCATTCTTCGGAGCTACCTCCGCGGAATCTACTGTAGTTCCGCGAAATAGATCTTGAGTTTTTTTTTACGTTGATTTAAGTACAATTTTGCCATTCCGCGGAGCTACAGTAGATTTTGCGGAGGTAGTTCCGCGGAATGCATGTCTACACCCAGAAATATCCATTTTCATATCTAAATTTTAAAATTACCCTGCATTTTCTTTTATTATTATTATTATTATTATTTTTGGCTATTAACGTATTTTCCCTTCTTATAATACATTAACGCAATGCCTAAAACACACACTTCATCCATCGATTTGTTCATCCGTTCTAAACACAAACTTCCCTTACGCCTCGTTTCCAAGTTTAACAAAAGAAAAGAAGAGAAGAGAAAAGAAAATCACGAGAGAAAAGAAAGGAAAACAAAATTTTCTTTTGTGTTCCCGAGTTAGAGAGAAAGTGGAAGGAAAATGAATCATTTTGTTCTTTCTTTCCAAATCCTCCAAAATCGGAAAGAAAGTTAGGAGGGAAAGTAATCATTCCATTTCCCTCCACTTCTTTCCAATTCTCTCTTCAGTGAAATTCGGAAACACCAACTTCTTCTATTTTCTATTCATTTTCATCTATTTCCTTTCCTTGGTTAGGAACGGGCTGTTATCGATTTCCTTGACAGTAATGGGATAAGCGATGGTCAATAATCCTCATCCAGGTCGCAGCGGCGTTGACAGGTGGGTTGTGGTGATGGAAGCCTGCCGACGATAGAAGAGAGAAAAGAGAAAGATGCATCTTCGGTTTGATTCAGTAGGTTCTTCAAAGATAAAATAGAGAGAAGCAAAAAAAGGTGAAGGGTACGATAAAAATCCATATTACAGTGGAAGATGCATTTAGGTTTTGAGATCGATTTAAGATTTGCACAAATCAAGAAAAAATTTCAGTCCCAACGTCCCTATAATATCTTTCTTTTTTTTTTTTTTTGTCACTCTATCTCTTGTTTTGTTGAAGAATGGCATGAGATCGATCCACCGTCACTCTGCCGAAGTCTACCAGCACCGCCACTCCCCACCTTCAACTTCAATCGTCCCTCTTTCAACGTCTGATTCCACCCACGATATCTGATCTAAATCCACCATCTTCGACACCATATGTTATCGGTAAACCACTTTAATTGCTATGGTTTGTTCCTTCCAGAGAATCTCAGAAGTTTCAACCCCAATTTAAAGAGACATGAGTTTCTGTTTGGGATACACAGATGAGATCAGACAAGTAACTGAAGTAAGCGAGGGGTAGGATTTGAGGTAGTTACGACTACTTCACTTTTGGTTTAATAATTCCTTCATGTTGTTAGTGTACATTTTGATTTAAGGATTTTTAATCAGGTTTGATTTCATCCTAAGATAATTGTATTGATTTTTTTTCCTAATCTTGATGGATTGGAGAAGATGAACCCAGAGAACATTGATGGGTTGCTTTGATATTTGATTCTGATGGTGATTTTTTTTGTTAGTAAATTGTATTAGTGTTTTCATTTAATCGATTATATCTGGGTTCTTTTTGTAATTAGATCGTATATGAGTTTCATAAATTTCATGTTTACTTGTCATGAATTGCTTGCAGGTTGGAGGGAAGATTGTTTTACCAGAGAAGGATTCAGGTTAAGGGGTGGGATTGAGTGGTCCGGTGAGGTATTTCTGACAAAGATATGGAAAGGAGTTAGGGAAGGAGTAGTTGAGTGAGTGACCCATCTTTTTTTATTAATAAATATAAATAATTATTTAAATAATGAAAAATAAAAAAAAAATGGAAAAGGGTCGTACGCGCAACAAAAAAGAAACAATAAACCGAGTTAAAAAATGTTTTTAGGCATATTCTCCCAAAACTATGGGGACCATTCATATAATTTCAAAATTTAAAGTTGTAAAATTCAATATTAAATTAAAATACCCTTAGCAATCACAAATACTTTTTTAAAAAACAATTTATTTGACTTTTTTAACATCATAAAATTTTATCCAAACGTTTTTTTAAAAACACTTTTTCAAACCAACATAAATCATTTCTTGTGTCTAAAAATTGATCAAAATAAAATCCCAAACATCCTTTTAGAATAATACAGATAGCAAATGCACTTTATCAATATGCTGATACTTATCTATTTAATGATTGATTTAGCTAGTAAACACTCACATATATTCTTCTATACAAATTCATGAAAAAGTCAGTAAATTTAATGAACGTAACACTCTGACTGAAAAGTCAAACATCTTTTGAATCCATACCAATGTTGAACAATTTTGTGTACATAAATACTTTTTATGGTCTTAAATTATTCAAAAAATGTTCATGAACATACTATTAACATGATCATTTAAAAATTCACATCGAAGTTCCCACCATTTTCATCAAAGACTTTCTGAAGAAGTCAACTCTGTTGACTAAGCACCACGAATCAACTCATAGTGACTTGAAACATTCCTCCAATCTCCTTGTACTTTGATTAGTTCAACCCCCACTCAAAACCTTGTGATATTCTTCCATCTCTACCAATTACCTTTACAAAGTCGTTGGGCAAATTACCTCTTAGGTTTGTTCTCGAATATAAGACGCATAATTATTCAGACCTTTAAACCAACTAATCCTCTGAGCAAGATGATTATGCATGTACCTTTTACATTTAACTCTTTTAAATATTTCATCTTACAGTTACAGATGCTGATTGGGATATCGTAAAAGTTTACACTCCTTTAAGCTAAGCATTTGCAGTTTGATGAAAGTCAATAGTTTTTTCAAAAGTCGAGCATGTTTTGTTAAATGAATTCATTCTAATTTGCAATTTGGAACATATATGTTTCAGTAAATAAAAACTTGTTTGTCATCGTACAGCACTTAACACCATTATTCAAAAAACAATATCAAAATCCGACACTTTTTGATCAAGACTACAATTTGTATTAATGAAAAAGTCAACGCTGTTAAGCACGCACCATGAATTAACTCGCAATGACTTGAATCCTTCGTCCTATATATCTCGTTGTAATTTGACTTATTTAATTCCCACTCAAAACCTTGTGATGTTTCTTCTCTACACAATTTTGTATTGCTTCCTGGACATAAAACTCCAAATTGCAAGTAATGATTTAAATATTAGGATCGATCCTGACACAAATACAATAATAATGAAGAAAATGGGAAAAAGAAGGGAATACAAGTTTTACTTGATAAGTACTATTTGCATGAAATCCACATCTGTTTCTAGGATTTTTTTGGATTTAATTCTTGATCAATTCTAACATTGTATTTGGATCTGCCAAGACATGAATTGATGGTTTTAAGTCGAATAAGACTCTAAACTCAACACAAACGGTGAATAAGCTACCCTATAAAACCAAGCATATACAACTATAACAGAGATTCTTCATTTATGCGTACTACTAGTATTTTGTTTGAGTATAATTACTGAGTTTTGCCAAGAGAAATAATTATAGTCATTGATTTCAAAATTCAAATCAAAATAAGATGATCAATAGAAAACAAAGAAAGTACCTATTAGAATAGTTCTTTGTGAATTACTAGGCCTTCAGAGCATCTCAAAATCATATTCCCTCCAAAAGATCCCTTACAAAGAGACAATATACTCTATACATAGTCACTGGTTTTCTCTCCAGAAGAGCCCTTATGGAGATAGGGTAGACTCCATCATAAATAGTGACACTAATGACTAATAGACTCTTGGCTTGTGGTATTCACACATCTACGAAGCAGGTATCTTTGTCGTGTATGGTTTTTATCTCGGATGTAAAACCACAAGATTGAAGAAGGTCTCTCGATCCTAAAATACACACGCCTTTCAACAAACAAATGTCACGCGGAAGACGACTTATGCTTGTACCTGCTACATCTAACCATTTTAAACATTTCATCTTACAGATGCTGCCGATTGGGATATCTTGTAAAATCTTACACTCCCCTAGGTCTAGCTGCTCTAAACGTTCTAATTGGTCAAGACCCTCTGGTAATTTCTCAAGTAATGAACAATCATCAAGAACAAGTTTTTTCAGATGTTTCAACATACAAATGGTATCCGGAAGATGTTTGATGATTGAGGATGACAGATATAGCCCTGCCAAACGTTCTAATTTGCCAAGATCCTTTGGTAATGTCTTAAGTGAAGAACAACGAAAAAGAGTGAGCTTTCTCAGACGTTTCAGCATACAGATGCTATAAGGAAGATGTTCAATCTTTGCATACGACAAATATAGTGTCTTTAAACATTTTAGTTGGCCAAGATCCTCGGGTAACGTTTCAAGATAGAAACAATCACTAAGCTCAAGAAAAACCAGATGTTTCAACATACAAATGCTATCGGGAAGACGTTTAATCTTTGCAGATGACAAAGTAAGACTTTGTAAACATTTTAATCGGCCAAGATCCTCGGGTAACTTCTCAAGACTCCAACAATCTTTAAGTCGAAGAATTTCCAGATGTTTCATCATACAAATGCTATCCGGAAGATGTTTCATATTTGTCATAGAAAAACATAGCTCTTTTAGACATTCTACCTGGTCAAGGTCCTTGGGAGCCTCCGGATAGCCTTCCAATTTAAGCTTTCTTAAACGCCGTAACCCACAAATGCTTCCTGATAATGTCTTGGGGTTTGTGCAAGCACATAGACCAAAAGAAAGAAGCTTCGCAAGATTCCCAGTCAATGTGGGATCATCTTTGTAAAAACATTCAAACTGAAACTTTCGCAAAGTATTATCGGGGTGAAGTGGGCATGTTTCTTGGGACTTGGCAATCAGATGTAACTCGGCTAAAGGACCAACCTCGATTGATTCATACCTTCTACTAGAAGCATCTTTCCTTTCGTCAAACAGAAAAGATGTAAACCTCAAACAGCCACTTAAGTCCAAGTAGACAAGATCTTCTAGACATCCAATGGGAACATGAAGTTTTACCAGATTCTTACATTCTTTTAGATCTAATTTCTTCAGATTTGGAGTCAACCCAAGGTCAAGGGTTTTCAACTTTGAACGACTAATGTTGAGGGATGTGAGCTTTAGACATTTATCGGCCATGTGAAGGTCTTCCAAATCATAACAGTTGTTAAGATCTAAATACTCCAGATTTGGAGTCTGTCCAATGTGTAGGGTCCTCAACTGTGAACTAGTGAGTGTCAGGGATACGAGATTCAGACATTTACCAGGCATGTGAAGTTCTACCAAAGCGTTGCAGTCTTGAAGATGTAAGAGCTCGAGGTTCACAGCTGGGCGAAGGTCGATTGTCTTCAACTTTGAATTGCTAAGGTCGATGGATTTGAGCTTTCGACATCCATTGAGCGTGTCAAGTTGTACCAAGTCACGACATCCTCTTAGAGACAACACCTCGAGATTTGGACTAGACCCAAGATCAAGGGTCGTCAACTCTGAATAACTGAGGTCAAGAATCTTGAGCTTGTTAAGAACCTAACATAAACAAATGAACAAGATCAATATTGGTTTAATTACAAAGCAATGGATGTATATATATCATCATGATGAATCATGTAAAACAATCAATCAACCATAATTAATCTACCTTACTTTCTCCCCCTTCCCAAAGTTGTTTGATATTGCTCCATTCCATCTTAAGTGTAACAAGATTATTAGCTTGAAATGTGTTGGGTAAACACCAGAAAGGGTACCAGTACCAATGCAGATATTGTAAAGCATTTGGAAAGACATTATCATATTTCCATTCTCCACCAAAAGTATGCATTATACCCCGAGACATGTGAAGAAATCTAAGTTCCTTCATCTTTCTAAGACCCTTCATAACAATTTCAAAATTGCATCCCATTAACCGGAATTGTATATATCTTGTTGCTTTAGTACCCTGTAACCCAAAAGCAGTCACCATGAAACTTGTGTCATAAGAAATACATAATAGGCTAGTTTCATAAAGCTTACAAATAAACTTGACCTTACCAAGTCATTAGCCAATATATCTTTAATTTCATCATCAATCCACAATCGGCTGTGTTTCTCAGGCTTATCTGGGTGCAAACGACGAACAATATTTCTGCCCATTTCTTCAATATGGTCATGCATGCCCAAATACTTACTAATAGTTATAAGAGATTTTTGCTCAAGAACTCTTAAACCATTTGTTGCATGAAATCCACAACTTTCAAGCACTTCGATTGCAAAGTTTTTCCGCCACCCTTTCATTAAGCATGCAACATTTAGGAATATTTCTTTGTAATCTTCCTCTAGACTGATGTAACTTAATTCCAATTTCTGAAGAGTTTCCTTTAATGGAATTGTTTTTAATCTTTCTAGTGCATCTATCCATTCACTCTTATTTTTACCACAAAGAAATGAACCCAAAACTTTTATCGTTAAGGGAAGACCAGCAGCATAGCATACAACTTGTTCCGATAGCTCTTCATAACCTTGAATTGGAATCTCTCCCCCAAATGCATACCTACTGAAGAGCCCAATCGCTTCCTCCTCTGATAACAGATTGACATCAAGAATCAACTTCACCCGGTGTGCCACGAGCACCTGCTCATCTCTTGTTGTAATGATAATTCTACTTCCTGGTTTGAACCAATTAAGATCGCCAGCTAACGCCTCAAGCTGGTCAATATGGTCCACATCATCTAGAACAACAAGAACCTTTCTATTACGCATCTTCTTCTTCATCATGATTTTCCCATCATGAACACTACTCACATTGATGCTTTGATCAAATAAGGCATCTTTAAGGACTTGATTTTGCAACGATGTCAAACCAGACAAAGAAATATTTGAGTTTTCCCTAACATTCTCAACGAAGCTTTTAGCTTCAAACCGAAAGGATATTTGATCAAAAACCGCTCTGGCCAAAGTTGTCTTCCCACCACCTCCCATCCCCTTGATACCGATTGCACGAACATCATCAGTACCAATTTCTAAAGATGATACAACATCCTTTACCCTGGTCTCCATGCCTACTAGTTTTTCATCAGCATTGAAATCAACGGAACGTAACTGTAGTGAAATTTCTTCAATAATTTTTTGGATGAATTTGGCTTCATGCCTACATATTAAAGAAGATTCAGTTAGTTTGCTCAAAATCCCACGTGAACTATAATAAAATACAAAGTATATAAAATAATAACATAATCATAGAACATGAGATGTCTGCAGAGATATGATAATAGAATAGTGATAACCGTGCAGATTGGAAACTAAACTAATAGATAAGCTCAAATAACTTCTTTTTTCCTTAGGGTTGAATTATGGGGAAAAAAAAACAGAAACCTCTTTTGTGAAATTATTAGAAAATTGAAATTGGAAACTGAGTAACAATGGACATGATTAGGAATTATTCCTAAGTCCTTTGGCTAAAATCGATAAGAAAAAAGGGGTTCCGGCCGGTCAAAATCGGGTCAAGTATAACAACCCGGTCCAGGCTATATCGACCAAAATGGGATCTTGTGATCAAAATTATAGAATAATTAAACAAAGATATGATGATCGATGAAGGAAGGAATTACCCATTTGCAGTGTTCTTCAACTCCCATCCAGCGAGATCTGCGGCTTCTTTTAGAACCTCTTTCCATTTCCCAGCAGCTTCATCATTTTCATGTTTAGCAAAAGCTTTTCCGACTGCCCCGCTTTGTTTCCGGACCTCTGTCGGTTCCACATCATAGAAGATGGGGTATGCAGTATGCTCAGTCGTCCTGTGACACTCCATTATCATCACAAGCTCATCCAAACACCAAGCTGAAGATGCATAGTTCTTGGAGAAAACAATGATATAGAATCTTGAGTCTTTAATGGAACTGATTAGCTCATCACTGATCCTTTTCCCTTTTCTAATTGCTTCGTCATCCTTGTAAGTATAAATGCCTTGCTGCTGAAGAGCATTATAAAGATGATCAATGAAATTGGTGCGTGTGTCTTCACCTCTAAAACTCAAAAATACATCATATGTAAAGCTTTTCTGAATGGATGCAACTGACGAAGAGGCCATTGATGGTTAATGCTTGAAGGATCTCCTATTCGGATCTTTGTTGCCTAAAAGTTTATGTGAATTTGGATGAGTTGACTAACCCTATCAAGAAGATGGTTGGTTGTCTGGTAATGCCAACGAAGAGTGATTGAAAAGTTGGTATCTGCGGAAGGAACTAGGAAGGCCACTTTTTTGGATCTTTATCCGGAAAAAAATTTATTAATTATTGACAAAATTACAAAATGGTGAATGTGCTTCTCGTTTTGGTCCATTTTTTTTAATTAATTATTGACAAAATTACGAAATTACAAAATTACAAAATTACAAAATGGGGAATGTGCTTCTCGTTTTGGTCCCCGTTTTTTTTTATTTGTATTTTTATTTATTTATTTATTTATTTTTTATTTTTTTTTATGGATAATCATTGGTCTAAATTTAAATTTTTCGTATTTTATGGGTGTCTAACTGTCTATCACCTTGAAAAGTTTATTATACCTTTTATATCTGTTTTATTTATATTTTTATTTAAATTAATATTTTAATTACTTAAAAATAAAATATACACGCTTCTCTTACTCTCTCTCACAAACAGATCCACCTTTAAGAACATGAAGAACGCCCAGTACTCCCCTTCCTTCTCTATCAAAGCAGATCCTTCCTTTAAGAACATGAAGAACGCCCCGTACTTCTCTCCCTTCTCTATCAAAGCAGATCATTTGGTCACCACCATAACCACCACCAAAAATCATCAATTGTGCCTAGAAAAATTAAGCCTTCACACAGTAACCATCATATTCATCTTCAACCTACCATGAAAAATCACCGCCATCGAGAACCCATCATCCCCATCTGCATTGTTCTTCCATTTATCTTCTGATCAAACTGCAACTCAAAAAAACATTAAGAAAGAATGAGGTTGAAGAATGAGGGGCTGTGATTAATAAAGATGTGTCGTCTGTAATCAAACAAAAAAAAGAAAAAAAAATAATGGGTCGATTTATTCGTCCTCTTAAGTGTGACCTACAATCGAGTTTGAAGAAGAAAACGCGGACAACATTAATGGAGGTGATTGGGGCAATCAGATTCGAATCTTCTGTAAGTTGATAACAAAGGAAGATATGGAAATCAACACATACTTAGGTCTGGATTGGGGAAAAAGATCATCAAAGTCGATTTCATCTCCTCTCAGCATCCCCCCTTCTGTTTTGAATCTAGATCTTGTTGTTTGTTTTGGTTTGAGTTTCACACACAAAAATCAATTTAAGTGGTGGTGAAGGGCAGTTCATTGGATCCGAAAAAAATGATTTTTGGGTTTGAGTGTCACACATAAAAATCGATTCAGGTGGTGAGGATGCAAATATGTTTGATTTTCCAATTTTCCAATATCGAATTGTTAGCCACCAACAAATACAAACTACGATCTGGTTCGATCTTGTTCTCGCTTCTTGTTTCCTTAGATTTCATCGGAGCCACCACTTTGATTTTATGGAAACCGATTTGAGTTTTGTTATTGATTCTGGTTTAGTTTGGTTTAGTTTGCTCTTCATTACCCCTTCCAACTTGTCCCTAAACCGATAGTGAGTGGGGAAGAACTTGGAGTTAATCTTCACAATTTAGAGTTAATGGTGCAAGAGAATGATGTGAGAGAGAGAGAGAGAGTTTATTTTCTTTTTTTAATTAAAATAATAAAAAATTAAATAAAAGAAGTAATGAATGACATATTTATCATTTTATGTAGAGTATTGATCAAAACTACACAAAAATATCAACCATATGGATTAAAACCATACAAAATATCTGAAATTGAACCACCGATGGATCACCAAACTTTTTTGGACCAAAATCACATAATTTTGACAACCATAAAGACCACTCTTGCAATTTTATCTTAATTATTACATAAAAGGAATACGCTCTTTGATTTTTTTTTTCGTCGTTTGTTTTGTCTAAAGTGGTTCTTTTAGAATAATATTAAAAATGTGTCATTTTATATCCTCTTTAAAATTCATTAATACTTCTATTATCTTTGTATTTTCTAATTGCAAATTAAGCATTTTATAATTTATAGATAGTATGTACAAATACATATATCATTTACTAAAAATGTGTCCCTCTTAAAATGTTCAAGTCGGATACATGTATTGTATTATGGACTAAAAGTATAAATTTATAAATATAATTAGATGGGTGTGTGAGTTTGTCGTTACAAAATACCATATATTTCTTTTCGCAAAAACATAAACTATTGTTTTATTATATCTTGTATTAGAGCTAGAGGTTGAATCCAGTGACGAATTCAAAATTAAAACTCATGTGTGTCCAGTTTAATTACAATGACAAAGTTAAATAATCTAAAAGGTTTGGGTTATTGGGTGGGTATGACATATAAAACAAGTATAATACTTATAAAATTAAGACAAAAATTTAAAACATAATTTTAAAAATACTATCATGGTGTATTTGGTAGTGCTTTCTAATCCGAAAAGTGTATTTGGTAAAAATGATTATTGTCTTATGGCATTAAAAAAAAGTTTTAAAAAGTAATTAGGTTAGATTTTGTGGTAGGAAAGGCTAAAAAACAATAAATACTTTTAAAAAGTGTTTGATTTACTTTTTTAGAGGTAAAAAGTGGTAGAAAACGCTAACAAGCTAAAAATTTATCAAAAAACTAGAATTTTGTAATTTATTGAAAATCATTTATTTTTGCCTATCCAAAAAGTTGTTTGAAAAAAGTAAAAAATATTTTTGAACAATCCAAATACTTTTCTAGCTTATTACCTTTTTGAATAGTCAATAAGCTAATAAGCTAATTTGAGAAGCAATCCCAAACACCGACTACGAATGTGTCATAATCATTATTAGACATAACTAAACAAAATTAAACAAATTAACAACACTACAAATAAAAGATTATATATATATATATATATATATATATATATATATATATATATATATATATATATAATCAATAAATGGTTAAGCAAATATATAAGAAAACTAATGAATTAATATCATATTGAACCTATTCTTTCAAATTTGTTAATTGTGATAACTAACTAACTGTCATCGAGTATAACAATAAACTAAATTTAAAAGAAATTACATAACCTTTTTTCTAGAAAAAGATAACAATTAACAGAAATACGTAATAAGTGATTATATAGGCACGAGTAAATAGGTATTGCTTTGGTCATTAAAAGTTGGAAACTTTATGGTTAAGGACATCATTTTGGGTTTGGATATGGAAAATGGGCTTAAGAGCTTAAGGATTAACCTCTTAATGAGTTAGTTTGGCAGCCAGTTGCGTACGCTAGGCGTACAAGGCGTACGTTGCTCTTACGTGGTCAACAGGCCTATACCTGGTCAACCAACGTGTACACTGGGTGTACTCAGCTGGGTTGACTCGGTTGAATTTTTGGAATTTTGACTTTTACCTGATTTCGACCAAGTGTGACCAAGGGGTATTTTGGGTATGTTGGATTGTGTTTGATAATTGGTCATTTGGATGGATAGGTGACAGTTAGAGCCCAGATTTAGAGTTAGGACCTCATCAACTATTAATCAGATCGAGAGGTGAGTTTTCCTCACTATACTTACGGGTCGAAGGCACCACGGTCGACCCATTGGATTGGATATCCTTTTATGTGATTGTATGTTATCGTGTTGTAGTGATCTGTTAGATCGGTATCCTGGTATATAGGATGATGTTATGTTTAGTGATATGTAGATCTGCTTGATTGTCTGTTGACTGATTTTATGTTTATTTGTTATATGTGCATATATTTTGTTTGGTGGTTGAGGATTTATTACTATGTACATGAGCCAACAAACCGGGTGTAACACCTGGTTCTTGGTACGTATTCTGTTCTTAAATCTGTATTTATTTTGCATTTTTGGTATTGGACTCAGCGAGTTGAAGGACCAACTCGCTGAGTAGAAGCAGGACGAGACGCGTGATTTAAGTGATGTACTCGGCGATTCGGGTCCCGGACTCGGCGAGTAGCCTCTGTTTGGACAAAAACTCTAATCTGAGGGTTTGCACCCTATTTAAGCAGCCTTATACAGCCTCTATTCCCCCTTTATGCTCCCAAACACTTCTCATAGCAAACCCTAGCCGTTCTTGAGAAAATCTAAGGCTTTTGAGTGATTCTTATGAGTTTTGACCTCAAGGAGGAAGGAAGAGCATAGGAGTATCAAGAGGAGACTAAAGGATTCGAGTTTGGTTCATCATTTTCAGTCCACAGAAGGTACAAAGTCTGAACCTTGCTCATTCATTTGTTAGATCCCTCTTTGAGGTGATTTAGGGCTTTTATAAGCCATTTTTGGTGGCCAACCATGTTTGCAAACATGGTTGGGGTTTGAGCTTCTGGATCATGTCAATATTAAAGTCACAAGACAGATTTGGGTTGCTTTTGCACCCAAGGAAGACCTCATGCAACAAAAGAACCATTTTAGAGCCTTTTAAGCTCAAAAGTCCCATGCATGCACGTAAAGTTTGTAACTTTACATGCTAGATCGAGTTTAGGGGCTTGGATCTATCTTTTGGACAAGTGTTGTACATCAGAAATCAAAGTTTTAAGGAGGGGATGTGAACGACTCGACGAGTCCAAGGGTTCTGTCCCATATCTGTGAGGGTTAAAAGGACCAGTTGAGTGTGGAAAGGTTTTAGGGAGTCCCGGGGAGTGACCCAACATTCTGGACTAAGCGAATTGTTCTGGAAATTCATGGTACTCGGCGAGTGCATAAATGGACTCGGCGAGTCAAAGGCAATCTTCATGGAACTCGATGAGTTGTTCATCAACTCGGCGAGTCGAGGATAAAACGTGTTCATCGGACGATGATTAACTCGACGGGTTGTTCATACAACTCGGTGAGTTGGATGAAGGACCATTGAGTATCAGTTAGGAAGTGAACTCATCGAGTCAATGCCTAACTCGACGAGTAGAGTCGGGAGTAAAGACAATCGACTGGATATGGACTCGACGAGTTAGCGAGCCAACTCGGCGAGTCGGGTCAAATGGAAGTTGACTTTGACTTTGACTTGACCTTGGTTTGGAATTGGTCAGGGGTAAAATAGTCATTTTACCCTGGGAATAGTATCAATGTCTGATTAAGTGTTTTATGGAAATATAGCCGGGGGGATCACCGGATCAACTTTTCAGCAGCCAGCCTTTTGAGGTGAGTTACCTTCCATTAGGGGTGGGTCAAAGGCCACAATGCCGGCCCATCAATGAGGAGTATTATAAGATGATTGTCTTTGTGATAATTATCTTGGTCTGGTGTGTGTTTGGGTATGAGTTGTATATGTATGATGTGTTATGTGCATGATAGGGATAGTTTCCTTGATAGTGGTCCTTAGGACCAAGGGGTAGGTCAGTACCCGGATATGCCTAACTGTATGTTTATATCTTGTTATTGTATGCTAGTGGTAAGGGGTAGAATAGTCCCCAGTTACCGGTTGGAAGATACCGATGACGATTACCAGTTGAAAGATACCGATGTTGATTACCGATTGAAAGATACCGATGATATTATATGGTATGTGGTATGATGGGGGAACTCACTAAGCTTTGTGCTTATGGTTTCAGTTTTGGTTTCAGGTACCTCTTCGTCTAAGGGGAAGGAGCCGACGGCGTAGCATGGCATCACACACACATCTGATTTTCCGCACGGTGTTTTCTGAGATTCTACTCTGATAGGATGTTTGTTTATGTTGTGGGTTTCAAACATGATACTTGATTTTATGAGATGACGTGTTTATACAATATTTTCTAGTGAATTTTTTTATGAGTTAATTAATCAAAAATAAAATTTTTGAACTTGAATTTTAGGATGTTACATCGGGGCCATTCCAACCTGATGGTTGACTGGGCACGAGGGTATTCCAACCCGATGGTTGACTGGACCCGTTGTATAGTGGCATTCCAAACTGGGGTATTCCATCCTGAGGATGACTG
This sequence comes from Lactuca saligna, assembly GCF_052625555.1. Classification (NCBI taxonomy): domain Eukaryota; kingdom Viridiplantae; phylum Streptophyta; class Magnoliopsida; order Asterales; family Asteraceae; genus Lactuca; species Lactuca saligna. The sequence goes on along the minus strand of NC_136425.1, from coordinate 147,622,337 downwards.
GACCCAGAGGTTGATTTGGCCTGGGGTATTCCAGCCCGATGGTTGATTGGACCCATAATGTATTGGCATTCCAACCTAGGATATTCCATCATGAGGATGGTTGGACTCGGATGTTGATTGGGGTTGGGGTATTCCAAGCCGATGGTTGATTGGACCCGGCATGCTGTTCTATATGTTATTTGTTATATTTATGTGGTAGTATTTTAGGGGAACTCACTAAGGTTCGTGCTTACAGTTTTGGTTTATGATGGGTTTTGGCTATATGAACATTCCTATGTGCACATACAAACCCTAATGCTTGGATCTAGGTTTCTCTAATTGAACATGCAAGAATCCAAGATTTCTAATGATCAATTCTATCATAATAGCATTGAGAAATCAGAGTTATAAGTTTACGTTGAATCACTTGTTTGATCTTCTTGTTCTTGGAGCTTTAGAGTTACAATTGTCACTCCTCTAATGGCTTACAAACACCAACTAGCAAGAGGATGATTATAGAGAGTGGGAAGGACTTAGAAATCGGCCAGGGTTTCCTTACAGACAAGATGTGTCGATTTCCATGACCCCAAGGGTCTATTTATACTTGTAAGGCTTCTATGGTTTTACCTTTAAACTCTAATTGGATAACTTAAGCCCTAAGCAATCATAATCCTTTTCATGATAACCTTGGACGGATTTAAGGTCTATCCTAAGCCCTAAAATCGTCCACCACATTATCCATAAGGGATTATAGCCTAAAGTATAACTATCACACACTTGACAGTTTAAGCCCTTCTATTTAATTAATCTCTTTAAGTCACCAAATTAATTCCTAATTAATTTATGACTTATATTAATCAAATAACAATATTATTATTCCTTATAATATTTCAACTCTCATTGTAAATCATCCTATCAAGTTGCTATGGTGAAGGCAACCCAAAAGGACCATGCTCAATCGGGTCAAGTACTTTCCAAATATAGTTGCATCCTTAGACACTATTCCAACAGTTTATGGTTTCAGGTACTTTAAAGGACCGTGGAAAGGCGAAGGCGTGACCGCACACATCTTGATTTTATGTCATTGATCTTGGGAGACTTTGATTTTTAAATAATGTTTTGGAAACAATGCTTTTGTAAACACTTTTATTAGTAAATGGGTTGTTTTGAAAAGTTTTTAATTGGTTGAAATTTTTTGGATGTTAACTTGGCTTCTTCTGTATGCACCGTGCAGACCACACGCAGACATTAGACTTTGCAAACTGTTTGTTTTTCTTTCAAGACTATAGACCTAAAAATGTATTTGCATCCTCGGCACAGATGTGGACCACAGTTTTAAAACATCTTCTAGACTAAAAAACACATATATCTTTTTTTTTTTTTTAAAAAAAACTTAGATTTATTCCAAATTTATGTATGGTAAACAATTTGAAAAAAAAAAAGTTACAATAATTTAAGGAAAAAGGTTTGATCACACAATTATGACATTTGTGATAAATTTATAAATAAAGATTTAATTGCAATAATGGTCGTTGGAATTATTTATATAGATACGAAAAAAAAAATCCTAATATTGTCTTATAGTTTTTGTGCCAAATTTTATAAAACATTATCTAATGTAGTATCATTTATTTATTGAGAAAAATATTTATGACCAATTTTTAATAGATTTAATTGAAAAGCTAAAATGAAAATTTTGAAAATTTTTACTCAAGTTCAAAGTTTATTTTCATCCATTTTATGTCCTAAATTTTTTTATCTCTAATTACAATGTTTATGTATAATTTTGCGACCAAAGTTTGTTGGGTTTTATCAAATATATATGTTAATTAGTACAATTTTATTTTCACTTTTATATAATAATACATAAAAGTTGATCTCTATTTTTATTTATCTATAATAAAGTCATAAAATTATTGAAAAATTCTTTTAAGTTTTTTTTAAACAGTTTAATTAAATTTTATTTAATTCTATCAGTCTGTAGATGTTAAAAAACAATCTTCTTCTTTTAAACTACAGACGTTTGGTCCACCTCTTCTACTGCAGAGGTCTGTAGATGTGGTCCACAGACTGCATATATTTTACCTCAAAAAAAAATCAAACAACGCCTAAAATGTCCAATAATGTCCCTAATGGATGAAGCTGGATGATCTATTATGTTTGAGATGTTACATATATGCAATTAGACAACAATCTATGTACATCGTATTGATATTTATTATTTATATACTCTATATTGAAATTCTCTCCTTCCAAAAAAAATTAAATGAAATTATGGGTTCAAACAGATAGAACCGATTCAACATCTGTATCGTTCCAGTTTTATCGGATATCCCCGAAGAGACACGATTCAAGTTGATTTAAGGTCCGAGACAAAAATAAAAGATGAATCCCTTCAAAGTAATTTTTTTAAGTAAAAGAAGGCGGTGACTTTATATATATATATATATATATATATATATATATATATATATATATATATATATATATATATATATTGGATCCTAACATCACCATTTTGTCCCCTTTACTGACATGGTCCTAGAAGTAGTAAGAACTCTTAGCTCCTTTTTCTAACAAAATAATCACTTTGAAATATAATCAAACGATGAATCATGGATGAGGGCCACGAGTTGAGTTCTATAATAAAATAATGTGAAAATGGCCTTTGTCAAAGATAGGAAAAACAATAATTTTCCTTTTAAAAAATAAAAAGAATCCTACCCTATGATTTATCTTTTCTATAAATAAAAAAGATTAATAGAATAATACAGATAGCAAATGCTCTTTATCAATATGCTGATATTTATCTATTTAATGATCGATGAAGTGTTGTTGATTTCATACTAGCAGCCATATTCTCAAAACGAGCGTGTATTCTAATATTTTAATTCCTTTATAATAATTAGTGCACAGTTAGTTAAGGTAATCATTTTATCGTATTTATAATATCTCTTGTTTCAGCCATACATGACATACAACATTTGTAATTTGTATATTGATATCGTATAATAAGCTTAATTATGTTTGAACTTGTCTTTTGCTTGTATTTGAAGTAGTATTACATGGCTTCAGCCAGAAGCTGATAGATGGCTATTTCAAACCCTGTTACAGCTTTAGACATTTTTCTTAAATATGTAATTTTCAAATAATCTTATTATTAAGCATATTCAATAGCTTAGTCTAACACCAGAAGACACTCGCATATATTATTTCATGAAAAAAAAATAAGTAAATGATGAAAGTAATAGTCTGACTCAAAAGTCAAACATCTTTTGTTTAATGAATCCATACTAATTTCCAACAATTTTATGTAAATAAAAACTTGTTTATGGTTTTAAATTACGCAAAAACTGTTCCTTAACATATTATTCACATGACCATTTAAAATTCATATCAAAGTTCCCACCATTTTCATCAGGACTTTCTAAAGAAGTCAACTCTGTTCATAACTAAGAACCATGAATTAGTTAACTCGCAATGACTTGAATCCTTCATCCTATCTCATTGTAATTTGACTTATTCAAATCCCACTCAAAACCTTGTGATCTTTCCTTCTGTACCCAAAAGCTTCACAAAGTCCTCACATGTGTTCTAGTTGCTTCCTGGACATCAAATTCCAAATTGCAAGAAATGATTTAAATGTTAGGATGGATAGCAACACAAATACAATAATGATGCAAAAAAAGGGAAAAAGAAGGGAATACAAGTTTTATTTGTCAAGTACAATTTTGCATGAAATCCACATCTGTTTCTATGATTTTTTTTACTTAATTCTTGATAAATTCTGACATTGTATTTGGATCTGCCAAGACATTGATGGTTTTAACTCAACTATAAGACTCTAAATTCAAAATTCAGTAATTGTACTTCAAAAAAATACTAGTACTATTATGCATAAAACTATAACAGGGATTCTTCTTTTATCATAATAGTACTAGTATTTTTTTTAAGTACAATTACTGAATTTTGCTAAGAGAATTAATTATAGTCATTGATTTCAAAATTCAAATCATCAATAGAAAACAAAGAAAGTAACTATTAGAATAGATCTTTGTGAATCGGATTTTCGGTTCCTAGGCCATGGGAACATCTCAAAATCATATATATACCCACAAAAAGAGTCCTTATGGAGAGATAATAGACTCCAACATATAGAGAGACATACCAAACCATGTGGAACACTAACACCCCCCCACAAACATTGATATTTGTGCAGTCATGTTTTCGCTCCAAAAGAGCCCTTACAATGATTGGGTAGTCTCCAAAATATATAGAGACATACAGGGTCATGATGTGGGACACTAACACTAACAGACTCCTGGCTTGTGATATTCACAGATCTACAAAGCAGTTATCTTTGTCGCTTATGTTTTTTATCTCGGATAAAAAACTAGAAGATCGAAGAAGGTCTCTCGATCCGGAAATACGCATGCCTTTCAACAAAAAAATGTCATGTGGAAGACGACTTATGCTTGTACCTGCTACATCTAACGATTTTAAACATTTCATCTTACAGATGCCAATTTGGATATCTTGTAAAATCTTACACTTCCTTAGGTATAGCAGCTCTAAACGTTCTAATTGGTCAAGATCCTCTGGTAATTTCTCAAGTAATTCACAATAATCAAGTCTGAGACATTCCAGATATTTCAACATACAAATGGTATCCGGAAGATGTTTGATCATTGAGGATGACAGATTTAGCTCTGCCAAACGTTCTAATTTGCCAAGATCCTTTGGTACTGTCTTAAGTGAACAACAACGAAAAAGAGCGAGTGTTCTCAGACGTTTCAATGTACAGATGCTATCTGGAAGATGTTCGATCTTTGCATACGACAAAAATAGCTTCTCTAAACATTCTAGTTGGCCAAGATCCTCGGGCAACTTCTCGAGAAAGTAACAATATGTAAGCTCAAGAGATACCAGATGTTTCAACATACAAATGCTATCAGGAAGAGGTTTAATCTTTGCAGATGACAAAGTCAGACTTTTTAAACATTCTAATCGCCCAAGATCCTCAGGTAACTTCTCAAGACTCCAACAATGTTCAAGTTGAAGAATTTCCAGATGTTTCAACATACAAATGCTATCAGGAAGATGTTTAATCTTTGCAGATAACAAAGTCAGCCTTCTTAAACATTCTAATCGGCCAAGATCCTCAGGTAACTTCTCAAGACTCCAACAACGTTTAAGTTGAAGAATTTTCAGATGTTTCAACATACAAATGCTATCCGGAAGATGCTTCATATTTGTCCTAGAAAAACTTAGGGCTTCTAGACATTCTACCTGGTCAAGGTCCTTGGGAGCCTCCGGATAGCCTTCGAGTTTAAGCTTTCTTAAACGCCGTAACCCACAAATGCTTTCTGAGAATGTCTCAAGGTTTGTGCAAGCACATAGACCAAAAGAAAGAAGCTTCTCAACATTTCCAGTCGATGAGGGATCACCTTTGTAAAAACATTGAAATTGAAACTTTCGCAAAGTATTGTCGGGGTGAAGCGGACATTCTTTAAGGGACTTGGCAATCAGATGTGGTTCGATCTTGTTCTCGCTTCAGGTGGTGAGGATGCAAATATGTTTGATTTTCCAATTTTCCAATATCGAATTGTTAGCCACCAACAAATACAAACTACGATCTGGTTCGATCTTGTTCTCGCTTCTTGTTTCCTTAGATTTCATCGGAGCCACCACTTTGATTTTATGGAAACCGATTTGAGTTTTGTTATTGATTCTGGTTTAGTTTGGTTTAGTTTGCTCTTCATTACCCCTTCCAACTTGTCCCTAAACCGATAGTGAGTGGGGAAGAACTTGGAGTTAATCTTCACAATTTAGAGTTAATGGTGCAAGAGAATGATGTGAGAGAGAGAGAGATTTTATTTTCTTTTTTTAATCAAAATAATAAAAAAGTTAAATAAAAGAAGTAATGAATGACATATTTATCATTTCATGTAGAGTATTGATCAAAACTACACAAAAATATCAACCATATGGATTAAAACCATACAAAATATCTGAAATTGAACCACCGATGGATCACCAAACTTTTTTGGACCAAAATCACATAATTTTGACAACCATAAAGACCACTCTTGCAATTTTATCTTAATTATTACATAAAAGGAATACGCTCTTTCATTTTTTTTTTTGTTGTTTGTTTTGTCTAAAGTGGTTCTTTTAGAATAATATTAAAAATGTGTCATTTTATATCCTCTTTAAAATTCATTAATACTTCTATTATTTTTGTATTTTCTAATTGCAAATTAAGCATTTTATAATTTATAGATAGTATGTACAAATACATATATCATTTACTAAAAATGTGCCCCTCTTAAAATGTTCAAGTCGTATACATGTATTGTATTATGGACTAAAAGTATAAATTTATAAATATAATTAGATGGGTGTGTGAGTTTTTCGTTACAAAATACCATATATTTCTTTTCGCAAAAACATAAACTATTGTTTTATTGTATCTTGTATTAGAGCTAGAGGTTGAATCCAGTGACGAATTCAAGATTAAAACTCATGTGTGTCCAGTTTAATTACAATGACAAAGTTAAATAATCTAAAAGGTTTGGGTTATCGGGTGGGTATGACATATAAAACAAGTATAATACTTATAAAATTAAGACAAAAATTTAAAACATAATTTTAAAAATACTATTATGGGTGTATTTGGTAGTGCTTTCTAATCTGAAAAGTGTATTTGGTAAAAATGATTATTGTCTTATGGCATTAAAAAAAAGTTTTAAAAAGTAATTAGGTTAGATTTTGTGGTAGGAAAGGCAAAAAACAATAAATACTTTTAAAAAGTGTTTGATTTACTTTTTTAGAGGTAAAAAGTGGTAGAAAACGCTAACAAGCTAAAAATTCATCAAAAAACTAGAATTTTGTAACTTATTGAAAATCATTTATTTTTGCCTATCCAAAAAGTTGTTTGAAAAAAGTAAAAAATATTTTTGAACAATCCAAATACTTTTCTAGCTTATTAACTTTTTGAATAGTCAATAAGCTAATAAGCTAATTTGAGAAGCAATCCCAAACACCGACTATGAATGTGTCATAATCATTATTAGACATAACTAAACAAAATTAAAAAAATTAACAACACTACAAATAAAAGATTATATATATATATATATATATATATATATATATATATATATATATATATATATATATATATATATATAATCAATAAATGGTTGAGCAAATAATTAAGAAAACTAATGAATTAATATCATATTGAACCTATTCTTTCGAATTTGTTAATTGTGATAACTAACTAACTGTCATCGAGTATATCAATAAACTAAATTTAAAAGAAATTACATAACCTTTTTTCTTGAAAAAGATAACAGTTAACTGAAATAGGTAATAAGTGATTGTATAGGCACGAGTAAATAGGTATTGCTTTGGTCATTAAAAGTTGGAAACTTTATGGTCAAGGACATCATTTTGGGTTTGGATCTGGAAAATGGGCTTAAGAGCTTAAGTATTAACCTCTTAATGAGTTGGTTTGGCAGCCAGCTGCGTACGCTAGGCGTACAAGGCGTACGTTGCTCTTACGTGGTCAACAGGCATATACCTGGTCAACCAACGTGTACACTGGGTGTACTCAGCTGGGTTGACTCGGTTGAATTTTTGGAATTTTGACTTTTACCTGATTTTGACCAAGTGTGACCAAGGGGTATTTTGGGTATGTTGGATTGTGTTTGATAATTGGTCATTTGGATGGATAGGTGACAGTTAGAGCCCAGATTTAGAGTTAGGACCTCATCAGCTATTAATCAGATCAAGAGGTGAGTTTTCGTCACTATACTTACGGGTCAAAGGCACCACGGTCGGGCCATTGGATTGGATATCCTTTTATGTGATTATATGTTATCGTGTTGTAGTGATCTGTTAGATCGGTATCCTAGTATATAAGATGATGTTATGTTTAGTGATATGTAGACCTGATTGATTGTCTGTTGACTGATTTTATGTTTATTTGTTATATGTGCATATATTTTGATTGGTGGTTGAGGATTTACTACTATGTACATGAGCCAACAAACCAGGTGTAGCACCTGGTTCTTGGTACGTATTCTGTTGTTAAATCTGTATTTATTTTGCATTTTTGGTATTGGTATCGGTGAGTTGAAGGACCAACTCGCTGAGTAGAAGCAGGACGAGACGCGTGATTTAAGTGATGTACTCGGCGAGTCGGGTCCTGGACTCGACGAGTAGCCTCCGTTTGGACAAAAACCCTAATCTGAGGGTTTGCACCCTATTTAAGCAGCCTTATACAGCCTCCATTCCCCCTTTATGCTCCCAAACACTTCTCATAGCAAACCCTAGCCGTTCCTGAGAAAATCTAAGGCTTTTGAGTGATTCTTATGAGTTTTGACCTCAAGGAGGAAGGAAGAGCATAGGAGTATCAAGAGGAGACTAAAGGATTCAAGTTTGGTTCATGATTTTCAGTCCACAGAAGGTATAAAGTCTGAACCTTGCTCATTCATTTGTTAGATCCCTCTTTGAGATGATTTAGGGCTTTTATAAGCCATTTTTGGTGGCCAACCATGTTTGCAAACATGGTTGGGGTTTGAGCTTCTGGATCATGTCAATATTAAAGTCACAAGATAGATTTGGGTTGCTTTTGCACCCAACGAAGGCCTCATGCAACAAAAGAACCATTTTAGAGACTTTTAAGCTCAAAAGTCCCATGCATGCAACTAAATTTTGTAACTTTATGTGCTAGATCGAGTTTAGGGGCTTGGATCTATCTTTTGGAAAAGTGTTGTACATCAGAAATCAATGTTTTAAGGAGGGGATGTGACCGACTCGACGAGTCCATTCCTGGACTCGACGAGTCCAAGGGTTCTGTCCCATATCTGTGAGGGTCAAAAGGACCAGTTGAGTGTGGAAAGGTTTTAGGGAGTCCTGGGGAGTGACCCAACGTTCTGGACTAAGCGAATTGTTCTGGAAATTCATGGTACTCGGCGAGTGCATGAACAGACTCGGCGAGTCCAAGGCAATCTTCATGGAAATCGATGAGTTGTTCATCAACTCGGCGAGTCGACGATAAAACGTGTTCATCGGACGAAGATTAACTCGACGGGTTGTTCATACAACTCGGTGAGTTGGACGAAGGACCATTGAGTATCAGTTAGGAAGTGAACTCATCGAGTCAATGCCTAACTCGACGAGTAGAGTCGGGAGTAAAGACAATCGACTGGATATGGAGTCGACGAGTTGGCGAGCCAACTCGACAAGTCGGGTCAAATGGAAGTTAACTTTGACTTTGACTTGACCTTGGTTTGGAATTGGTCAGGGGTAAAATAGTCATTTTACCCTGGGAATAGTATCAATGTCTGATTAAGTATTTTATGGAAATATAGTCGGGGGGATCACCGGATCAACTTTTCAGCAGCCAGCCTTTTGAGGTGAGTTACCTTTCAGTAGGGGTGGGTCAAACGCCACAATGCCGGCCCATCAATGAGGAGTATTATAAGATGATTTTCTTTGTGATAATTATCTTGGTCTGGTGTGTGTTTGGGTATGAGTTGTATCTGTATGATGTATTATGTGCATGATAGGGATAGTTTCCCTGATAGTGGTCCTTAGGACCAAGGGGTAGGTTAGTACCTGGATATGCCTAACTGTATGTTTATATCTTGTTATTGTATGCTAGTGGTAAGGGGTGGAATAGTCCCCAGTTACCGGTTGGAAGATACCGATGACGATTACCGGTTGAAAGATACCGATGACGATTACCGGTTGAAAGATACCGATGTTGATTACCAGTTGAAAGATACCGATGGTATTATATGGTATGTGGTATGATGGGGGAACTCGCTAAGCTTTGTGCTTATGGTTTCAGTTTTGGTTTCAGGTACCTCTTCGTCTAAGGGGAAGGAGCCGGCGGCATAGCATGGCATCACACACACATCTGATTTTCCGCACGGTGTTTTTTGAGATTGTACTCTGATAGGATGTTTGTTTATGTTGTGGGTTTCAAACATGATACTTGATTTCATGAGATGACGTGTTTATACAATATTTTCTAGTGAATTTTTTATGAGTTAATTAATCAAAAATAAAAATTTTGAACTTGAATTTTAGGATGTTACACCGGGACCATTCCAACCTGATGGTTGACTGGGCACGAGGGTATTCCAACCCGATGGTTGACTGGACCCGTTGTATAGTGGCATTCCAACCTAGGGTATTCCATCCTGAGGATGACTGGACCCAGAGGTTGATTTGGCCTGGGGTATTCCAACCCGATGGTTGATTGGACCCATAGTGTATTGCCATTCCAACCTGGGATATTCCATCCTGAGGATGGTTGGACTCGGATGTTGATTGGGGTTGGGGTATTCCAAGCCGATGGTTGATTGGACCCGGCATGCTGTTCTATATGTTATTTGTTATATTTATGTGGTAGTATTTTAGGGGAACTCACTAAGGTTCGTGCTTACAGTTTTGGTTTATGATGGGTTTTGGCTATATGAACATTCCTATGTGCACATACAAACCCTAATGCTTGGATCTAGGTTTCTCTAATTGAACATGCAAGAATCCAAGACTTCTAATGATCAATTCTATCTTAATAGCATTGAGAAATCAGAGTTATAAGTTTACGTTGAATCACTTGTTTGATCTTCTTGTTCTTGGAGCTTTAGAGTCACAATTATCACTCCTCTAATGACTTACAAACTCCAACTAGCAAGAGGATGATTATAGAGAGTGGGAAGGACTTAGAAATCGGCCAGGGTTTCCTTACAGACAAGATGTGTCGATTTCCATGACCCCAAGGGTCTATTAATACTTGTAAGACTCCTAGGGTTTTACCTTTAAACCCTAATTGGATAACTTAAGCCCTAAGCAATCCTAATCCTTTTCATGATAACCTTGGACGGATTTAAGGTCTATCCTAAGCCCTAAAATCGTCCACCACATTATCCATAAGGGATTATAGCCTGAAGTATAACTATCACACACTTGACAGTTTAAGCCCTTCTATTTAATTAATCTCTTTAAGTCACCAAATTAATTCCTAATTAATTTATGACTTATATTAATCAAATAACAATATTATTATTCCTTATAATATTTCAACTCTCATTGTAAATCATCCTATCAAGTTGCTATGGTGAAGGCAACCCAAAAGGACCATTCTCAATCGGGTCAAGTACTTTCCAAATATAGTTGCAGCCTTAGACACTATTCCAACAGTTTATGGTTTCATGTACTTTAGAGGACCGTGGAAAGGCGAAGGCGTGACCGCACACATCTTGATTTTATGTCATTGATCTTGGGAGACACTGATTTTTAAATAATGTTTTGGAAACAATGCTTTTGTAAACACTTTTATTAGTAAATGGGTTGTTTTGAAAAGTTTTTAATTGGTTGAAATTTTTTGGATGTTAACTTGGCTTCTTCTGTATGCACCGTGCAGACCACACGCAGACATTAGACTTTGCAAACTGTTTGTTTTTCTTTCAAGACTATAGACCTAAAAATGTATTTGCATCCTCGGCACAGATGTGGACCACAGTTTTAAAACATCTTCTAGACTAAAAAACACATATATCTTTTTTTTTTTTTTTTTTTTTTAAACTTAGATTTATTCCAAATTTATGTATGGTAAACAATTTGAAAAAAAAAAGTTACAATAATTTAAGGAAAAAGGTTTGATGACACAATTATGACATTTGTGATAAATTTATAAATAAAGATTTAATTGCAATAATGGTCGTTGGAATTATTTATATAGATACGAAAAAAATCCTAATATTGTCTTATAGTTTTTGTGCCAAACTTTATAAAACATTATCTAATGTAGTATCATTTATTTATTGAGAAAAATGATTATGACCAATTTTTAATATATTTAATTGAAAAGGTAAAATGAAAATTTTGAAAATTTTTACTCAAGTTCAAAGTTTATTTTCATCCATTTTATGTCCTAAATTTTTTTATCTCTAATTACAATGTTTATGTATAATTTTGCGACCAAAGTTTGTTGGTTTTTATCAAATATATATGTTAATTAGTACAATTTTATTTTCACTTTTATATAATAATACATAAAAGTTGATCTCCATTTTTATTTATCTATAATAAAGTCATAAAATTATTGAAAAATTCTTTTAAGTTTTTTTAACCAGTTTAATTAAATTTTATTTAATTCTATCAGTCTGTAGATGTCAAAAAACAATCTTCTTCTTTTAAACTACAAACGTTTGATCCACCTCTTCTACTGCAGAGGTCTATAGATGTGGTCCACAGAATGCATATATTTTACCTAAAAAAATCAAACGCCTTAAATGTCTAATAATGTCACTAATGGATGAACCTGGATGATCTCTTATGTTTGAGATGTTACATATATGCAATTAGACAACAATCTATGTCCATCGTATTGATATTTATTATTTATATACTCTATATTGAAATTCTCTCCTTCCAAAAAAAAAATTAAATGAAATTATGGGTTCAAACAGATAGAACCGATTCAACATCTGTATCGTTCCAGTTTTATCGGATGTCCCCGAAGGGACACCGATTCAAGTTGATTTAAGGTCCAAGACAAAAATAAAAGATGAATCCCTTCAAAGTAATTTTTTTAAGTAAAAGAAGGCGGTGACTTATATATATATATATATATATATATATATATATATATATATATATATATATATATATATATATATATATATATATATATATATGATCCTAACAATTTGCCCTGTAACATCACCATTTTGTCCCCTTTACTGATATGGTCCTAGAAGTAGTAAGAACTCTTAGCTCCTTTTTCTAACAAAATAATCGCTTTGAAATATAATCAAACGATGAATCATGGATGAGGGCCACGAGTTGTGTTCTATAATAAAATAATGTGAAAATGGCCTTTGTCAAAGATAGGAAAAACAATAATTTTCCTTTTTAAAAAAAAAAGAATCCTACCCTATGATTTATCTTTTCTGTAAATAAAAAAGATTAATAGAATAATACAGATAGCAAGTGCTCTTTATCAATATGCTGATATTTATCTATTTAACGATCGATGAAGTGTTGTTGATGTCATACTAGCAGCCATCTTTTCAAAACGAGCGTATATTCTAAATTTTTAATTCCTTTATAATAATTAGTGCACAGTCAATTAAGGTAATCATTTTATCATATTTATAATATCACTTGTTTCGGCCATACATGACAGAGTTAAGTTCAAATGAGAACACTCACATATATTATTTTATGAAAAAAATCAGTAAATGATGAAAGTAATAGTCTGACTCAAAAGTCAAACATCTTTTGTTTAATGAATACATACTAATTTCCAACAACTTTGTGTAAATAAAAACCTGTTTATGGTTTCAAATTACGCAAAAACTGTTCCTTAACATATTATTAACATGACCATTGAAAAATTCATATCAAAGTTCCCACCATTTTCATCAAGACTTTCTAATGAAGACAATTTGACTTATTCAATTCCCACTCAAAACCCTGTGACGTTTCCTTCTCTTCCCGATAGCCTTACAAATTCCTCTCATTTGTTCCAATTGCTTCCTGACATCAAATTCCAAATTGCAATAAATGATTTATGTAAATGTTAGGATCGATAGCAACACAAATACAATAATGATGCAAAAAATGGTAAAAAGAAGGGAATACAAGTTTTACTTGTTAAATACAATTTGCATGAAATCCACATGTGTTTCTATGATTTTTTTTATTTAATTCTTGATCAATTCTGACATTGTATTTGGATCTGTCAAGACATTGATGGTTTTAACTCTAATATAAGACTCTAAATTCAAAATTCAGTATTTGTACTTAAAAAAAAATACTAGCACTATTATGCATAAAACTATAACAGGGATTCTTCTTTTATGCATAGTAGTACTAGTATTTTTTTTAAGTACAATTACTGAATTTTGCTAAGAGAATTAGTTATAGTCATTGATTTCAAAATTCAAATCATCAACAGAAAACAAAGAAAGCACCTATTAGAATAGTTCTTTGTGAATAGGATTTTCCTAGGCCATGGGAGCATCTCAAAATCATATACCCTCAAAAAGAGTCCTCATGGAGAGATGATAGAATCGAAAATATAGGGAGACATACCAAACCATGTGGAACACTAACATTGATATTTGTGTTGTCAGATTTTCGCTCTAAAAAAAATAGACATACGGGATCATGATGTGGGACTATAATAGTACGTAATAGACTCTTTGCTTGTGGTATTCACACATCTACGAAGCAAGTATCTTCATACCAGAAGGTTTGTATCTCAGATGTAAAACCACAAGATTGAAGAAGGTCTCTCGATCCTGAAATAAACACGCCTTTCAACAAACAAATGTCATGCGGAAGACAACTTATGCTTGTACCTGCTACATTTAACCATTTTAACCATTTCATCTTACAGATGCCGATTGGGATATCTTGTAACAACTTACACTTCCCTAGGTCTAGCCACTTTAAACGTTCTAATTGGTCAAGATCCTCCGGTAATTTCTCAAGTAATTTACAATCATCAAGTCCGAGACATTCCAGATATTTCAACATACAAATGGTATCCGGAAGATGTTTGATCATTGAGGATGACAGATCTAGCTCTACCAAAAGTTCTAATTTGCCAAGATCCTTTGGTATTGTCTTAAGTGAACAACAACGAAAAAGAGCGAGTGTTCTCAGACGTTTCAATGTACAGATGCTATCTGGAAGATGTTTGATCTTTGCATACGACAAAAATAGCTTCTCTAAACATTCTAGTTGGCCAAGATCCTCGGGCAACTTCTCGAGAAAGTAACAATATGTAAGCTCAAGAGATACCAGATGTTTCAACATACAAATGCTATCAGGAAGATGTTTAATCTTTGCAGATGACAAAGTCAGACTTTTTAAACGTTCTAATCGCCCAAGATCCTCAGGTAACTTCTCAAGACTCCAATAACGTTTAAGTTGAAGAATTTCCAGATGTTTCAACATACAAATGCTATCCGGAAGATGTTTCATATTTGTCATAGAAAAACATAGCTCTTCAAGACATTCTAACTTGTCAAGGTCCTTGGGAGCCTCCAGATAGCCTTCGAGTTTAAGCCTTTTTAAACGTCGTAACCCACAAATGCTTTCTGAAAGGGTCTCAAGGTTTGTGCAAGCACACAGACCTTCAGAAATAAGCTTCTCAAGATTCCCAGACACTGAGGGATCATCTTTGTAAAAACATTCAAACTGAAACTTTCGCAAAGTATTGTCGGGGTGAAGTGGGCATCTCTCTATGGATTCCGCAATCAGATGTAACTCAGCTAAAGGACCAGCCTCGATTGATTCATCCCTTATACTAGAAGCAGCATCCCTTTCGTCAAACAGAAAAGATGTAAACCCCAAAGAGCCACTTACGTCCAAGTAGACAAGATTTTCTAGACATCCAATGGGAACATGAAGTTGTACCAGATTCTTACATTCTTTTAGATCTAACTTCTTCAGATTTGGAGTCAACCCAAGGTCAACAGTTTTCAACTTTGAATGACTAATGTTGAGGGATGTGAGCTTTAGACATTTATCAGCCATGTGAAGGTCTTCCAAATCATAACAGTTGTTAAGATCTAAATCCTCCAGATTCGGAGTCCACCCAATGTGTAGGGTTCTCAATTTTGAATTAGTGAGGGTCAGGGATCTGAGATTCAGACATTTACCAGGCATGTGAAGTTCTACCAAGGCAGGGCAGTATTTAAGATGTAAAAGCTCGAGATTCACACATGAATGAAGGTCAATGGTCTTCAACTTAGAACCACTGAGGTTATCAGATATGAGCTTTAGACGCCCATTTGGTAAGCGGAGTTCTACCAAAGCATTGCAGTCTTTAAGATGTAAGAGCTCGAGGTTCACAGCTGGGTGAAGGTCGATTGTCTTCAAATTTGAATTGCTAAGGTCGATGGATTTGAGCTTTTGACATTTACCAGGCATGTGAAGTTCTACCAAAGCATTGCACTCATTAAGATGTAAGACCTCGAGGTTCACACATGAATGAAGGTCAATGGTCTCCAACTTTGAATGACTGAGGTTGATGGACTTGAGATTTGGACATCCATTGAGCATGTGAAGTTGTACCAAGTCACGACATCCTCTTAGTGACAACGCCTCGAGATTTGGACTAGACCCAAGATCAAGGGTCGTCAACTTTGAATAACTGAGGTCAAGAATCTTGAGCTTGTTAAGAACCTAACATAAACAAATGAACAAGATCAATATTGCTTTAATTACAAAGCAATGGATGTATAGCATCATGTAAAACAATCAATCAACCATAATTAATCTACCTTTCTTTCTCCCCCTTCCCAAAGTTGTACTATTTTGCTTTCAGCCATCTTAAGGACAACAAGATTATTTGCTTGAAATGTGTTGGGTAAAGACCACAAAGGATACTTGTGCCAATGCAGATATTGTAAAGCATTTGGAAAGTATTGACCGACATTATCATACTTCCATTCTCCACCAAAATTATGCATTATATCCTGAGACATGTGAAGAAATCTAAGTTTCTTCATCTTTCTAAGACCCTTCAAAACAATTTCAAAATTGCCTTCACCTAACTGGAATCGTATATATCTTGTTTCTTTAGTACCCTGTAATGTAAAAGCAGTCACTACGAAACATGAGCCATAAGAAATGAATAATATGCTAGTTTCATAAAACTTACAAATAAACTTGACCTTACCAAGTCATTAGCCAATATATCTTTAATTTCATCATCAATCCACAATCGGCTGTGTTTCTGAGGCTTATCTGGGTGCAAACGACGAACAATATTTCTGCCCATTTCTTCAATATGGTCATGCATGCCCACACGCTTATAATGATTAATAGTTATAAGAGATTTTTGCTCAAGAACTCTTAAACCATTTGTTGCATGAAATCCACAACTTTCAAGCGCTACGATCGCCAAGTCTTTTGACCACCCTTTCAATATACATGCAACATTTAGGAATATTTCTTTGTAATCTTCCTCTAGACTAATGTAGCTTAATTCCAATTTCTGAAGAGTTTCCTTTAATGGAATTGTTTTCAATCTTTCTAGTGCATCTATCCATTCACTCTTATTTTTACCACAAAGAAATGAACCCAAAACTTTTATTGTTAAGGGAAGACCAGCAGCATACCGTACAACTTGTTTCGATAGCTCTTCATACCCTTGATTTGGAATCTCTCCCCCAAATGCATACCTACTGAAGAGCCCAATCGCTTCCTTATTTGATAACAGATTGACATCAAGAATCAACTTCACTCGGTGTGCCACGAGCACCTGCTCATCTCTTGTTGTAATGATAATTCTACTTCCCGGTTTGAACCAATTAAGATCACCAGCTAACGCCTCAAGCTGGTCTATATGGTCCACATCATCTAGAACAAGAAGAGTCTTTTTATTACGCATCTTCTTCTTCATCATGATTTTCCCATCATGAACACTACTCACATTGATGCCTTTATCATCAAATAAGGCATCTTTAAGGACTTGATTTTGCAATGATTTCAAACCTGACAAAGAAGTATTTGAATTATCCCTAACATTCTCAATGAAGCTTTTAGCTTCAAACCGAAGGGATATTTGATCAAAAACCGCTCTAGCCAAAGTTGTCTTCCCAACACCTCCCATCCCCTTGATACCGATTACTCGAACATCATCAGTACCAATTTCTAAAGATGATACAGCATCCTTTACCCTGGTCTCCATGCCTATTAGTTTTTCATCAGCATTGAAATCAATGGAACGTAACTGTAGTGAAATTTCTTCAATAACTTTTTGGATGAATTTGGCTTCATGCCTATATATTAAAGAAGATTCAGTTAGTTTGCTCAAAATCCAACGTGAATTATAATAAAATACAAAGTATATAAAATAATAGCATAACCATAGAACATGAGATGTCTTGGATGACCTTTTCAGACATAGATTGTTAACAAACAAAATGAAGGAATATTGCAGAGATATGATAATAGAATAGTGATAACCGTGCAGATTGGAAACTAAACTAACAGATAAGCTCAAATAACTTCTCTTTTTTCTTTATGGTTGAATTATGGAAAAATAAATAAACAGAGACCTCTTTTGTGAAATTATTAGAAAATTGAAATTGGAAACTGAGTCACAATGGACATGATTAGGAATTATTCGTAAGTCGTAAGTTTGGTTTAAATTGATAAGAAAAAAGGGGTTCCGGCGGGTCAAAATCGGGTCAAGTATAACAACCCGGTCCAGGCTATATCGACCAAAATGGGATCTTGTGATCAAAATTAAAGAATAATTAAACAAAGATATGATCGATGAAGGAAGGAATTACCCATTTGCAGTGTTCTTCAACTCCCATCCAGCGAGATCTGCGGCTTCTTTTAGAACCTCTTTCCATTTCCCAGCAGCTTCATCATTTTCATGTTTAGCAAAAGCTTTTCCGACTGCCCCGCTTTGTTTCCGGACCTCTGTCGGTTCCACATCATAGAAGATGGGGTATGCAGTATGCTCAGTCGTCTTGTGACACTCCATTATCATCACAAGCTCATCCAAGCACCAAGCTGAAGATGCATAGTTCTTCGAGAAAACAATTATATAGAATTTTGAGTCTTTAATGGAACTAATGAGCTCATCACTGATCCTTTTCCCTTTTCTAATTGCCTCATCATCCTTGTAAGTATAAATGCCTTGCTGCTTAAGAGCTTCATAAAGATGATCGATGAAATTGGTGCGTGTGTCTTCACCTCTAAAACTCAAAAATACATCATATGTAAAGCTTTTCTGAATGGATGCAATCGAAGAAGAGGCCATTGAAGGTTAAGGCTCGAAGGATCTCCTATTCAGATCTTTGTTGCGTAAAGTTTATGTGAAATTTGGATGAAGTGACTAACCCTATCAAGAAAATGGTTGTTTAGTAATGCCAATGCTGAGAGTGATTGAAAAAGTAGTATTCTGGAGAAGGAACTAGGAAGGCCACTTTTTTTGAACTTTATAATTTCATTCAAACAAAAACAAAAGCTATAATGATTATGTTTTCTTTTAATAAATTAGTAAAATAAAAAAGTATAAGGGATATAATAATTTTGTATATTTTATTTTTTTTATTTTAAGATAAATTAAATTAAAAATTTTATTATTAGCTATTGACTAGTGGGAAATCAAATCCCCATATGAAATCAATTACCCATTTTATATAATAAAATAAAGATGAGTGGAAAATCAAATCTTATGAGAAAGTTTAGATTACGTTTGTAAATTTTCATAATCATGATGGGTCTTTGACAGGGTCGGCCCAATACATGGGCGACTTAGGTTTAGGCCCAGGGCAACAAAATTCTAGGGGCATAAAATTGTCCAAAAATATCTATAGTGTGTATAATAATGGCCCAAAAAAATTAGCCCATACTTGTGATCTGTGATTTGATCAAGAAAGTAGGGGAACGACAATCGATAGGCACAAAACAACCATCGTTGTGTATCCGAGCATTCAAATGCGCATGTAAAATCGAAACGTCCTCTCGGCTATCGCGCCTAGAAACCTAATGGTTTCAATTTGAGAACTGCAATCGTTTAAATCGGTAATCGCAACCTAGTTATCTCATCTCTTTGTGGTCTGATTTCTATTTCTTATTCTCAGTTTCTCATTCTAAATCTCTCTATTCTCTTAACCAGTTGTTGGCTGTGCTATAGTTCAATATTTCAATCGTCAATTTCAATTTTTTTTCAACCTTTCATTGTAAGTCCGATCAACGATTCACCAATCACCACTCACTGTGCTTGATTGGGTTCGAATGGGTTCGATTTTTTCTTTCCTGAAGCAAGAGGAAAACGAAAGCAGGAATAAGGAACTGTTGTATTTGTATTTTTTCTAATTTATGGTTTCTCTTCAACAGTTCATCTGATTTGGGTTAGTGGTTGAGTTCATTTTCTCTAAGTTTGGTTCTAATTTCGATTTTGTTCTTAGTTTGTTTCTAATATTGAATCTGATCTGTGATTTTCTTTATTGTATGTGATTAAATGATTCGTTTTTATGATGTGAATGACAAAATCAGGAGGCATATCTGATTTCTTTTGAGTATTTGGAGTTGGATAAGGAAAGCACTGATTTCTTATTTCTCTTCAAGTGATTTGGATTAGTTTTTTACTTCTCTTCTTATTTCGATTTTACATTCTTTTTTAGCTTGAAATCTGCTGCCATCAACCTGTCTAAAATTTTTTGATTTTGTTTATTGTTTCTGTGATGTTATGTAAATCAGGAGGCTGATTGATTGAACTTTTGATTTTTGTTTATATTGAAATCCGACGACTATGTTTTGCTCAAAATCAGTCGCTTTGTTTTCTTGTTTCTAGAGAGGTATAAATTTATATAATTGTTGTTATTGGACGGTAACTTTAAAAAAGTTTATTCCTATTTTTGATTCTTTGGTTTATTTTTCAAATATCTTGAATTCTTAAAAGTCGATATGTTCCCTAATGTGTTGAATATTTCTTTGCTTAGTTTTTGTGACTACTTTTTTGTTTGTAAGAAGAATGAATATGTTCCTTAATATGTTGGTTGCATACTCGATATTGGTTGTGATTGCTTCCAAGGAAGGAAGTTTTTCAACATTAAAGCTCTTGATATTGTATCTCCGAAGTACCATGACTCAAGAAAGATAGAATAGATTTTATAAAATATTGATTATCGTAAAATAAAAGATGTTTCCGCTTCAAAATTATAAAAAAACATCAATTTAGGTGTTTTTTTATAGGTTTTTGTTTGTATTGTTTGTTTAATTATAAATTTACTGCATTTTTTATTTTGTAAAATTTTCATATATAAAGGCATAAAATTCTGATCTCGCCCTAGGTAGTAAAAAATAATGGACCGGTCCTGGTCTTTGACAAAGTCTTCGTTTATACATGTTGTTGGTTAAAGTTTTCTCAACGAATTTGAAGAAAAAATAAAAGTAAGGGTGTTATGGGTATTCCGAATTTTGTTATGAGTATTTTACATTTTGTTAAAATTATACCGATATAAATTTCAATAAATAACTATAAAGGAGTATATACGAAATTCTTCCAATATAAAAATACAAAACTTATATAATTAGCTTTAAAAATTAAATGTGATACCTTATTGGTGGAGATTTCTGATATTTCTTCATTTTCATAATTTTGACTTTGGATTTTCATTCTAAACAAAACATATATAATTAACTATGCTTAAACAAAATATCATAATATGTTGAGAGTAAAATATACCTCATCACTTCAATTCATTCATATCATAATATATAAGAATATGTCATCTCAAAAAGAATGAAATTATGTATATTTACTGTTTGATATATATATATATATATATATATATATATATATATATATATATATATATATATATATATATATATATATATATATTGTCTCTTATAATTACCGGAATCAAATCTACCAAAATAAATTTCAATTTACAAATTCCCCAAGTATCTTACTTAGTTAGTTCATTCTCACCCCTTTTTAATATGTAGGAATATCATTTCATTAAAATTATAATAACATACTAAAAAACTAAAAATCGTATGTATAGAAAAGTTATAATAAAATGGTTCATACAGATTATATATAATAATCTTGGAAAATAATAGTGAGAAAAAACACCAAATATCTTTTAAGTTTCGCATGATGAATTATCGTTTATCGAAATATTAAACGACTTCAACATAATATACGATATGACTTTCAACATAATATACGATATATAATATACGATATGTAGGAACATCATTTCATTTATATTATAATGACATCTAATATTTTTTGGGTTTTTTTTACTAAAATATAATCAATCTTCTTCTAAAAAAAATAATTCTTTGTTCCCGAATAGGTCATTATGGACCCGAAAACCAGCTCAAGCCCAATAATATATATATATATAGGTCCCACATACAAAATATCTGGAATACATGTTCCGGAATTAGTAGATCCGAAGTACTATCTACCTACATTTCGGACCAAGTTTTCAGCATGGATTCGTCAAACCGAGTAAGTTTCACACTTTAACTTACTTTGCATTTGATTTTCTTAAACAAATTACGTATTTCGGAATGGTTCGGAACACGAAGAACAACTGCAGAATATCCTTTTTTTTTTATCTTTTTGTCGTTGTACGTGTATGAATGTTATGTAAGTACTTTGTAATGTATTACTGATTGGTTGTTTTAGTCCAAAATTAGGTATTATAGGGGTTATGGAATGGTAATGTAGGTCCGGAATATGATGAACGTTGTCCAAAACCTGATAATCTATTCCAGAATGATGATATGGAATACTTATAATATACAATTTTTTTCTAAGTACTGTTTAATAACCCATATTAGTCCAAGGACGAGTTAGCGTGGATGTTGTTAAAAAAAGGGTTTTACGGACGACGAAGTTGTATTCCATTTACAAAAGTTTTTGGAATTGCGCCCAATAAAGGTAGAATCGAAAAAAAATATAATTCTAATTTAATTTTATGGTAATGTATTAAAATGTTTTGGGATTTTTTTTTAGCAGATAGATGACCATGTTGATATTCAAAATAAGATAAAACAAATGAACCAACAAAGGCACCCATAAAATTAAGAAAACAAATCAAAAAGTGTGTTAAAACTTAAATTGAAAGCAGATAAGATTCTAAAAGATGGCACCGGAGCAAGTGTAGACAAACCTGTTATGATAGACTAGTTGCAATTATGTTTTTTTTTTTTTTGGTTATGGATATGTTTTAGGAAGTGTTTATGGTTATTATTAAATACTTTTATGCACATTGGTTTTTAAATAGTATATTAAGATAATTTAGGTATATTCTATTTTCAGTCTCCAATATCCAGTGACTTGGAAAATCAGGATGAGTTGCCTATAGAGTATTCTATCCCATTTCTTGAAGACAAGCAATGACGTCTTTTTGATACGACTGCATTAGAAATGATTCGTGATTATCAATGTGCTAAACAACGAATGGTAATACTAGAAATCCCATTAATGCCTTCACCTGAGGACCAGAGAAAAGTAGCATTGTATAACATGTAAATGCTCCTTATTACCATGTCTGAAGATATATGACAAATTGTGAACACAATGGGCATCATCGAAGAAACATGTAGGATAACTTTAACAATAGAAGATCGACTCGAATTGACTGATACTGGTTTTGAACTAACTGAGACTTACATGGAATTGTTTGAAAATCATATAGACACGGCTAGTTTGCATCGAATGCAAGTTTCCAGTTATCGGCCACAAGTGTAATCCAATTAAAAATATGGATATTATATGTCTTTCCAAACTGAATTTTGTGAAACGAATGGTATGATTATCTAAAATGGCAATTATCCTTTTTCATTAACATTATTACAAAAGGCATTAATACATACTTAGATTGATTTCTAAAAATCAGGAAACTGTAAGGGATATATATTTTGTTCTCAGTTAATAAAATATGCTCTAATTCTAATGAAATCTGTTAGACAGTCCTATTCTGCACGCAACTTATTGATCTCCTTATTGTGTGCATGTTGATTTATTGTGCGACTTCTTTCAGAGTCCCTTTCGTTTGCTTCTCTAGCAGCCTTCATAGCTTGGAAAACGTCATCATACATTTTATCCGAAAGTGGGAAATTTGGGCCTTTTGGAAACGAGTTATTATCTGAACAAACATAACAATCTCTGTAACGCCCGTAGATCCGGGCTAGTCAATTTAGAGGCAACAGGGGTCGAAAACGACTTTTTGACAAAATATTATTAAGAATAAATAATCTCAACCAAGTTTTAGTATATGTTACAAGGTTTCCGTACATATAAAGAGCATCGAAATCCGAATTATAACGAAGAAGTTATGGTCCGTCGAAGTTTTACGGCAAAACCGGCACGGCACCGGGAGACGTAAATAGTGAATTTATGATAGAGCTTTTTTAGCCTTAGTAATATAAATGAAAGTCGTAGAATATGTTAACCTGAGAGCGTCCATAAAAAGAACGCCAAAATCTGACTTCTTATGAGGAAATTATGATTTTTCGAAGTTTCGGCTTAGCGGTATACAACCCGAAGTTCGAGCATTAGATCGAGCGGTTTTTAGCCGACACAACCTAAACGAGAATCGAAGATCTCGTTATTAGTAGCGTAACGATAAAAAGACAGACGAAAATGGACATCGGATAAAGAAGTTATGAGATTTTAACGGACCAATCCTGTCCCGGTCTGTTAAAAATATAACTTTAAAAATAAAGTCAAAATTAGCCAACGGAGTCTAAACGAAAGTTGTAGAGTACGTCTCCACCTACGCGTGGATATAAATAACGTCAAAAACGGAGTTCGTATGATCGAGTTACAGATTATAGTAGTATATTTACGTATTAAAATAAAGTATAAATCATATATACGTACACATATATATACATATGTATATATCATTAGAAAGGTATCGACGATGCGGTCATTATAAGACTAATGTTGAGTTCTTTCGACATTAGTTTAGTGCAAATATCGTTAAATCTATTTAAAATAGTATTATAAAGGGGTGTTTAGTTGTTTATATAACTATAAGGTCATTAAGTAATTATGGAGAGTAGTTTTTGTAAATTCAATTACTATAAATAAGAGGCTTGGGCTCTCATATTTCTTGCACCATTCTCTTGATTCAAGAGTCTTTCTCTCCTTATCCCCCGAGCATTTCGGTCCCTCGTGATTCGACTTCTCTTTCTGTAGTTTTAGTATAGTAAGGTGAGCGCTGAAGCGCTGCACGAATCTTTCTTAGAAAGATTCAGCGACGAAGTTCGGCCCCTGCAGAGCCCGACTCCTAGCTAAAATCCCCTTGAAAGTAAGTTATGCTTACCCTATTTTAAATATAGTTTATATTTAAAATTAGTATTGTTATTATAAATTTATAATAAATATTTGAGCTATTATTATGACTTATATAAGTGTCGTTATAATATCTTTTAACTACTCGCGGTACGGGGAATCTGGTTTAAAGGGTCGCATAGGGTTGTTGGATTTCAGAAGTGCTATACGCCAAAATGGTCCTGCCCTCCGGTGTTTTATGTCTGGCCCTGTCTGTACATCGTAGTTGGAAAGTATTGTTTAAACGCTTATATAATAATAATAATAATAATAATAATAATAATAATAATAATAATAATAATAATAATAATAAGACTAATAATTAGTCACGGTAATATTAGACTAAAATCTAGTGGTGATAATACTAGGTTTCGTCAAAGGAAATTATTTTAAAGTAAACGAAGCGCTGTCCGAGTACCGAGTCACCACCTTCTCAGGTGAGTGCATAGTCCCTTTCATCTTACACATAGATATGAAGTATTTTAATATAAATTACGTGCTATGTGTGCATATTGTTTGAATACTTGCTGTCTATGCTGAGTGAAAGATTTTATACATGTTTTAAATGATTTAAACTATATATGTATTTTATATCTACGAAAATGTTGGGGTAAAACATGGGTAGATATAATAGATGAAATATGAGTTGGATGATGAGTTGAGAGGTGATATAGACTATAAGGTGTGGGTGAGAGGTGTACGATGTGAGGAGCCTTTTTCCCAAACGATGTCCCCGTCATTCAGCAGAGTATGGATGACAACCACGGACTATCCTAGATAGTCCAGTGGAACACTATCAGGCTCGCAACCTGTAGGTGTTGTGAATGATGTGTTCACCCGGTGTACTCTAAACCTTGGTGATCATGCAGACTTGATACCTAGACCCTGGCGATCATGCAGACTTGGTGCCAAAACCTTGGCGACTATGCAGACTTAGTGCCTATTGTATAAATTCTGGCGACTATGCAGACTTAGTGCCTAAACCCCGGTGACGATGGACTTCGTGCCGATTCCTTAGGATGATCCTTAGGAATGTATGAACGAGGAATAGTTGATTCTTAGGGTAGATCCTTAAGAATAAAGCAGATAATAGGGATGGGTAATTGAGTTGATTGTTTGATTGTTTGAAAATGATAATTATATTATTGTGGGTTGAAAACCCTATGTACTCACCAGGTTTCCCAACCTGACCCACTCAGTTTATTTATATCACAGGTGTTGATATGAAGTCACATTACACTGAGAGATTTAAAGAGATGTAGATCACTAGTGTAAATAAATGTAAGTTCTGTTTATGCTTATGTTTCTGTATTAACGATGACATCCCAAATGTTTTAAAATGAACAAAATACGTTTCTTCGAAAATGTTTTAAAAACGTATTTATCATGTTTTTCTGGGAACAAATTCCGCAACATTTTTATTAAAAGAAGTACTCTGATTTTTATAAAACATAAACAAAAATCGGTCTTTTCTGGCCGTGAAAATGGGGATGTCACAATCTCCTTCTCCACAATGACAAACACCATCATGAGATGAACTCGTTCCAATTTTATTTCAATGTTGAGGATTCATGCTAGGTGCATTTTAAGGTCGAAAAACAAGTGTCCGAAATAGCCATTCCGGAAAGTTGTTGCGGGTCCGGAATGGGGTTCCGGAATAAGGGCCCGAAAGACTGTGAGGAATCTATGACATTTACTGTTCAGAATGACTACACATAATGTCAAGAATCTCTGAATTTTACCATTCGAAATGACGACTCATGTTTCAGGAATCTATAACAATTATTGTCAATTTTGTAATGCTTATTAATCTTTTTAATATGTAATGTTTTCTTGTTTGTTAGTATTACTATGGTACTTGTAAATTATGTTTTTTTTCTATCTTTGTAATATGTAAGAAATATTAGGACAATAATAATATTTTTTATTACACACTGCAAATCAATTACAAACATAAATAATTGTAATTACATTGGCAATAAAGATGTTATCAAAGGGTCTGGTATTTCCCATTCAGTTGGAGGGGGAAGAGGGTGCACGGTTTGTATCTGGTAGGCAGTCTAAAATATGTCATCCTGGTAATATATCTGAACCATAAGGTAATTCATGGATGTTCGAATGACGTGATGTCATAATAGCATGACCACAAGCTATACCCAAACAACACCATTTCCCACATGAACATGTATGACAGTTCAGATCAACAACATAATTTTTTTAAAATCAAAAACTCGATAAATGTCGGATGGGAGCGGAGACAGGATCTCTGGTGGGATCTTTGTTGCTTGCCACCAAACAGACTTTTGCATCCTTTTATGAAGAACCATGTCAGAATACGGGGTAAGTATGGTAGTCGAACTCGATGAAAAGTAAATATGATCAAATAAGGTTCTTGTACAAGTATTTAAATAAATTTAATATTTCATCTGGTATTTTACCTGCCATAAATTTGCTTTCATCGAAAGCCCGTTGAATGTAGCCACGAATTGTCTCGGTAAACATTATTATCGGTACATTTTGTTGATTTACCGATAACACAAAAAAATTCGAGAAAATCAACATTGACTACATTCCAACAGATGTTAGGAAAATAGGCTATTGCCTGTTGGCCGTTTCGCATTTCCAATGTTGGCAAGCATTTAACGAGCATCATGGGTCAACCGACAAAAGTTTTCTTCAAAATCAAACACAGTATATGAGTTAGATGTCATCTAGAACAAAGTTTGTAATGTTCTGCTAGAGACAGCTCTTGTACGCATATACTTGAATACACTTTTAGAAATATACCCATGATAAAAATAAGGAAAGACATGTTCTATGCAAGAACTAACGACATCGTCCATATTTTTTATGAACGATGCTTCCCTACCTTGTCTTAAAGCTTCTATTAACCTCATAAGGAACCAGGTACAATAGTAGAGATTATTTTCCACGGCCAGACCAAATGCTATAAGGAGGGTCTGGTTGTTCCTGACAATAGCAACCGCTACAAACATTGTTTTTAGGTAATCCCCTATAAGAGGGACACTACCTATGAAGATGACATGTAAGAAGAAACATATAAATGCTTGGATCTGTATTTTTTTGGGGAAAAAATGAATTAATTTAGATGTAGAAACATTATATATTTAAAAGAAATAATAGAAAAGTGCAAAAAAAATATAACACACATATAATAGCCACAAAACAAGCTTCGAAACGATCCATCAAATCAGTTTTAATATGAGTGTAAGTTTGCGTGTTGGTTCGCCTAAGGTTGTGAAGGTAAACACGTAGGTTGTTAAATCTTTTTTCGTGTTGACTTTTTGAGAAACTCATTTTAATGTAGTATTATAAGAGATAATATATATATATATATATATATATATATATATAGAGAGAGAGAGAGAGAGAGAGGTTCAGGTATTTTATCTAATTATTGTGTGATTGTATTTGTAAACTAGGTGAATGCCCGCGCGTTGCGCAGTGAGATAATTATGTAGTTTAATATGGTTATATATGATTTAATGTATTGTGAATAAGCCATATATAAAACTTGTATGCGATTAAATAGCATGTATATTTTTTGATTTACATATTTTTTATCATAATAAATAATGAAATTTTTTTACTATTAGTTTAAAATTTTAAATGTAATTTTTATGTACACATTAGTATGTAATGTAATTAGTGGATGATTGATTAGATATGGATTCTGATTTGTGGTCGTCTATTTATGTTGAACCTCATAAAAATATATAGTTAACGACTATTATTAGTTTTACTATTGAATAGAAAATGGTGCCGTATTTTAAGTAAATATAAAAAATCTCATTCTCAATCTATTTTAAGATAGTGACATATTTTTAGTTAATATAAAAAAAATCATATTCTAGAACTAATGAAAAGAAAAAACGGAGCCAAAAATTTTAACTATAATAAAGTTGATTCCAATTAAAAAGTGCTCAATTGAAGATAATATCATTCAATAAACATCATAAGATATTACGATATATTCAAATTACAGACATCATTTTTGTAAGTCATTCAAAACATATGAGACTATAGTGTCTAATACAACAATGTAATAACCAAATGACCCTGGCATATTTTAAATGAAATATAATTATAATATATTATCTATGCAACTAATATGATATTCTTCTAATATGTGGGATTGGTCTACTATATGACCCTAACTATGTGGGATTCATCTACTATATGATATTCTTCTAATATATTATATTATAGTATAAACATTATATTTGGAAAACCACTTTGAGTTATATTGTAGTTTATAACATTAAATTTGTGATGGGTTATATTTGACACACATTTGTGTATTTATATCTATATTATATATTTAAAACAAATCTTATATAAACATCCAAGCTAAATATTCATCTTCAAGTTTTTCTTTCTTCGCCACGTAAACAAACTTTTGTTATAAAGCCAAAAATGGAATAAAAGACACTTAATTGTATGATCATGATATATTTTATTTTGATTGGTGCTTGTACAAAACATGCATGAGCATATATTATTAATTTATCTCTTGTTTTGAGTAATTCGAATAAGATAACTTCAAATCCAATGTATCAAACGAATTACCCATTTATTAAAGTCTAAAACCCAAAAACCCAAACATGTTCTAATACCATACAAATGCATGAGCTTTTAACAAATTATTATCTCATATGAATTACCATTGATTATGTGTGATTAATTATTAAGAAGGTGAAAAGGTTTGGAGGTTTCAAATGCATGAAGTTTTAGCAAATTATTGTGGGGGTTTCAAATGCATGACAATCAAGGGAAAATGCAAACTTTATAAGTATGTAAGATGTGGGCCAATCAAAATTAAATAAAAATTTTAATAATTAAATAAATAAACAAGGGTATTTTAGTAATTTGATAAACAGCTTCCACAAATAGTCCCAATAATCATGCTAGCATTCACTTTTAACCTAATTTCTTTGAATGGAAGATAGTGAGAGGGAAACACGAATGCAATAAGGGGGTGCAAAGGGTCGCATTTGGTTGATCGATTGGTGAGGAGTCACTGTTATGGTCGTCAGTAACATAAACAAATGGAGAGTTCCATCAACCAACGCCCAAAGAAGATTGACACCACCATCATTTGTTGTTGCAGCCATCACCATCGTTTGTTGTTGCCGCCGATCTCCAGCCGCCATTCGTTGTTATGGCCGTCGGTAAAACATCTCCACCCTCAAATTTTTGTTTATTTGTATTATTTCTTCGATTGAAGACTCGAACGATTCCCATTAAATTTTTTTGGGGCTCAGGCAACCCTCGAATTTGATTGCAATCAGGGAAGAAGACAGAGTACTGTGCAAACATTAATTCCTTTTATTTAAATCTAACCCTCAAATATGATGTAGTTGTGTATTTGTTCCAAATCATATCTCCTTTGAAGTTTCTTCAATGAGGCAATAGGTCCACTTTTTACAATCTGAGATTCCTGGAATTCTTTGAGAGATGTTGTTAAATCTTTATTTTCTTGTTCTAAATACACCATTTTATAACTCATCTCTTTGGATTGAGAATCTTTTGTGGCTAAAGATTCTTAATTCAGATTAAGTTCTTATTTCCATAACCTTGGTGGTTGATTTTGATTTTGATTGAAATCACTTTATTCCACCCGATCTAAACTTTTTTTCTGCATTTGATCGATACGATTAGGTTCTTATTTAGTCCCATGTGTTTCATTTGTTTGGCTATTGTGTTTCAATTGTATCATTGTATGGTTGATGATTGCGTTTGATTTACAATATAATTGAAAAATACCCACTGATTCATTCGTATAGTAGCAGCGAAACCTAGCTCTAGTATCACCCTCCAGCAACGACGCCCACCTTCGAGAGCCTCCCGGTATGTTTGAACTTATAAAACCAATCTTATATTCTCCGAATTTCTGCAATCGCACGTAGATAAAAGGAAAAAATGTTTTTTGGGTTTTGTATGGCTCGTTGTGATTAGGAAAAAACAATTGTGCTGAATTTCTTATTGCTAAAATTTAAAAGAAAAATAAAACATATTTTCTATGTTTTTGTTTCTTGTTCCTACTGCCGCCAGGTTCTCTTTATTCCACTTATTCTACTAGATTAATGCTTTATGAGTTTGATATTCTTATTATTTTTTTCAAATTTATATCTAATTGACAAAGTTTAAGTTATGGGAAGATAGAGTGACAAACTAAATGACTTCAAACAGAATATATTTTATATAATTGTTATTGTTTATTCTTCAGTAAACAAAAGTAGTTACTCCTCCTCCATGGATTTGTGGATGTTGTTTTAATTAGATTTCTTGTGTTAAGTTTGGATGGTTGGTCATCTGTAAGAGGCGTCCAAGTTGTCACAAATTTTACTCCTCCTTTTTGTGTATGATTCATATATTTGTCAATCAACTTATGAAACTACTTTCTAGTAATCCCTTAGTGGTTTGTGTATTTATACAATTCCAATTCTATCAGAATGTCACAAATTTTACTCCTCCTTTTTGTGTATGATTCATATATTTGTCAATCAACTTATGAAACTACTTTCTAGTAATCCCTTAGTGGTTTGTGTATTTATACAATTCCAATTCTATCATAATGGAAACACGTATTCTAATTCTGTTTGAATGGAATATGTATATTTTCTCATTGATTATACATGTTCTATAATTTTTGGTTATTTATTTTGATGCAATTAACAAGTCCACATATTTTTCCAACAGAATATAGTTTTTTATTTATCATTTGCTAATGCGTTCTTGGATTCTAAACTACAATTGGATTGTTTTCATAAAAGTTGATGCTTGAAGAAGTTTTTTTTGGAAAGGGAACTTCCCTAACGAGGGTTTCCGGGCCAACTTTCGCGCACCGACTAATCCCCCGCTGCAAACATAAAGCTTTGCCTCATGCCCTGGAGTCACTGCAGGCGAACCTCCATGGCCACAAGGGCTGAGTGGTGCCAGGATTTGAACATGGGTCAATAGGTTATCCACCATATCTTCCACATGTCTTACCTAGTCACCACAACCCAAGTGGTTTGCTTGAAGAATGGACAACAAAATTGAAAGTGTTTCTTAGCAACATTATTCTTTTAGAATGAATTACTGTATTTGTTAGATTTTGATGTTTTCTTCCCGATTTGAAAGTTTTTTAGTTTTATTCTTTAACAATAAATGTAATTCTTATTGTTACATGTATTATATAAGAATTAATGTAATTTTTGTTTTAATTCTTCAATTGCTGGTTCGACAATTTTTTATTCTACAAGAAATTTTTAAAGTCATAATCAAAAAATATGTTCAAGAATATTTTTGTTGTTTTATAGTTCTAGAATATTTTTATTTTTAAACATACTCAAACATATTCTGCCAGAATGTCCGGATTAAAAACATTATAATTCGTAAAATCGGATTTTTAAAATTAATAAAATCTATGATCCCTTAAAATATGCAAATTTCCTTTATTAAATCTATATTAATTGACTAAAATATCATTCTAGTTAAATTAGATGGTATTCTTCAATTATATTTAATTCAATAATATGTATTAATCACTTTCTTAAAATAAGTAAACTGATTGGTCCACATTTATGCATATAATAACACAATAATTACTTTAAATATAATAATGTAAGCCTATATATATATATATATATATATATATATATATATATATATATATATATATATATATATATAAGGTGAGGTTCAATTGAGAACAATAATTAACCAAGGAACCAATCGTGAGCATCAGAAATCATAACGATCAACGACTAATAAAATAGATGAACACTTTTACATTGGACGCACACACTGGATTATACCAAAAAATTCACCCTTTACAAAAAAAACCCACCATTTTTTTCGTTTAAAATTTTTTTAGGCCATGTTTTTTATCAAAAAAAAAACAAATATACCGTTGTTCACAATTTTTCGTCCTCTTTCCATAGAGATCGATAATGATATATAAAAAACGAACTTTTTTTTTTCGAAAAAAACTAACTTCATTTTCTTTAATGAAAAAAGTTAAGATCTATTTTTTATAGAAAAAAATTAATAAATATATCAAAATTCATATTTTTTGTACTTTTTAAACATAGATTCACATTCATATTAAAAAAAAAAAACGATATTTAAGTTCAGATTCACATTGTGAACTTGTTCAGATTCATATTGTAAACATGTTCAGATTCACAGTGTGTATAATAACAAATCTGATTCACAGTGTGAATTTGAACTGATCGGAGTTTTTTCACATTGTGAATGTTAAATTTTGAAATATTTACAGTTTAGATTCACAATGTGAATCTACACTGATCGAGTTTTTTTTTTTTTTTTTTTTTTTTTTTTTTTTTTTTTTGTGAACCTTCTCAGATTCACAATGTGAATCTTAACTGTTCAAGATTTTTCATATTGTGAATGTTAAAAATTGAAATATTTACAGTTTAGATTCACACTCTCTACACTGTTCGAGGTTTTTTTTAATCGGTGTTGATATTTATTAATAGAGTACAAAAAGTCAATATTTTTGGTATAATTAGTTTTTTTTTTTATAAAAAAAAGCTTAAATATTGAAAAAAATAAGAAAATTAAGTGGGTTTTTTTTCGAAAAAAAATCGTTTTTTATATATTATCATTGATCTCTATGGAAAGAGGACGAAAAATCGTGAACAACAGTATATTCGGATTTTTTTTCGATAAAAAACTTGGCCTAAAAAAATTTTAAATGAAAAAAAGGAAGTAAGTTTTGTTATAAACGGGTACATTTGCGTCCATTATAAAAATTTACAACCCTTCCTTTTGCCTTTGATCGCTTTACATGTCGACGCTTTGGATTGATTTCTTGGTTCCTTGAATAATATTGGTTCTCTATTGAACTTTTCATATATATATATATATATATATATATATATATATATATATATATATATATATATATATATATATATATATATATATATATAAAATAAGTCTCACCTTATGAACAGTAAAGTTGGTGGCTTTTTGGTATATTTGGTCCACATGTTTACATATTTTCGTATTTTGTCCTTCTGTTTTTAGGATTTTTCGTTTTACTCCTCATTTTTTTCGTTTTCTACCCTCACTATTATTATTATTATTATTATTATTATTATTATATTAATTCAATCCCTCTACCACTAACGTGGAGTTTGGTTGTTGCTTACAGATTTTGTAATGCAATCAGATTAGGATTGGTGTCCCCTTCTTCCAAACTGCTTCTAGTTCCCGTTATCTTCCCGATTGTTCTAATTTTTAACGTGATTTCTTCTACTTCGTGTACCTTCATTTCTCACTATTCTCCCAACCAATCATCAGGTGCTCAGAAGTCACAGAAGGTTCCCATCGATCTACTGACACCGGTTCTCATCTTTGCTCTGCTTCTCTACATGCTCCGTTGATGAGTTCGTCGGCATCTGCAGACCTTCTCTCAGGAGGACGCGATGGAAAACTGGTGTATAGGCAGACATCTCTACTTCTCTTTGTCGATGATTCTCACAAAATCAGTCCCCTTTTCGCGTTCGATGTTCTTCCCTCTAATTTGAAATTGACGATGCTTCACATAAGATATTCTTCTGCTACTATCAGTGGTGTCCAAGACAGGCCTAAAACTGGTCTACAAGTAGAATTGAAGATGTTTGTTTATCTGAAGGAAGAAGGAATCAAAATTTTAGGGAAATCGAATAAATTATTCAACATCAGCAAATAGAGAGAACGAGGAATTTGCCTTCAATTGCCATGTACGTAACTAATCTCCATTTTTTGGATTTATAGAGTAATTGTCGACTATTTTAAATTTAATATTGATTTTTATTGGATTCACAAGAAACTAAAAACATCTGTCAAGCATACATGCGATGATGAACAACCTCAGATGGTGCACACATATTTTTCTCACTCTTTCTTTCTTTTTATGCTTTTGCTTATTATTGGTTTTATCTGTGATATGAGGTACGAAATAAGAATCTCCAAGAGAACATTATATCTCTAATTTTCAGTTCATATGTTCTTTACTTCTTATATTGACTGTGTTTGTGTTAACTCTTCTTAATCTTTACTTGCAGTTAGATAAACAAAAGGAATGGACAACGGAAGAACCACGGGTGGTTTAATGTAAATAGCTATGCATAAAACAAGTTATTAAAAGCATTAACTCAACCTCTAATGTGTAAAATGATGATAATTCCCTTGGTGTTTGGATCAGATGTGGTGGAGAAATCAGTAAAAGTTACAGGTCTGTGTTGGTTATAACAAAATTGAATGATTTGATTTGAGGGGGTTGAAGAGAAAGTAGGAAGAATGTCCGCACAGATGTGTGAAGATTTTGTGAATCCTTTCCAAATAAATATGGAAGAGGTATGAAAATGATTCACTCATACATACATATATATTTGATTTGGTTTTATAATAAATCCAGTAAGAATTTGTTTTTATTATTCCAGGAGGACTGTTGCTTCACAATGAGCGGTTGAGTACTGGATGTTTACCCAACACCTCTCCACAGATGTTCAACAACCTATGATTTTTGTAGCTTACTACCAAGATGTCACTATTATTTTGGATAAGGTATATCTTTAGGTATTTTTTGTCATCTTCTATTGATTTTCGTTTTGTTTCTACTGTACACTTGATTATGAAGTTATAAGCACATATTTGTGGATTATTCCTTCAACAAAAAATTCAGAAAACAATCAACTCACTTTTTAGGAACATCTTAACCAAAACATTTTATTTTTTGATTAATCAGAAGCATTATATGTCATTTTTTATAGATTGTGTACAATTGATAGAAGTGTGTCAAGTTTTAACCTTAAAAAATGCACATACATCCATATTATTTTTTGTATAACATTTTCGTTATTTTCTATAGCTCATAATCATCAATCTATCAAGAATGAATCTTATTTTCAGTAATGCCCACATATATCATATTACTTCTCATTTTTTCAGTGAAGTTTTCTTTCTTGCGGTATACAAGAAGTATTTAATACATGCTAGATTATGTTTAACTTTTTAACGACTCGTTGTTAAATGATATTAGGATGTTAAAAAAACTAGCAAGATTGGACCCACAAATGTTTGAAGATTGGCAAATAAATTGGAAGAGGCAAGGTATATATATTATTGATGTTGTGAATATAAAATGAGTTTTAATTTGTTATTTAAATGGGATATGATGATAATGGGTTTCCTTTTTCTAAGAAGAAAGGATGCCTCACACTTACTAATTGAGCATAGATCTTTAACATATAACCTACCCACAACAAAATGGGTTGCGAAACCGAACTTTTCAGCCTTCAATCAGTTTATTTTACCCATTTTGTAGTAGTAATTACAAATTTTTGTTTTTCCTTATTTTTACAGATATAAGGAGGCTCTCAATGAGGAAATTTTAAACTGGGTATGCTATAGAAACCATGTTTGACAGAAGCAAACAAAGGATTGAACATTAGTTTGTGGAGGTAAGTCAAACCTCATGTACTGTTCTTTTACTTACTTTAGTTGTATTTATGAAATTTACAGTCTGATTAACACTTTTTTGTATTTCATTTTGGTTGAGGAGTGATGGAATAAGTATTTTTGCATAAACAATGTTGTAGTTTGGGGATTATAAATGCAACATCTGTTTTTTTTCTTTCGAGTATATGAACTGTTTCAACAAAATGACCATTTTACCCCTTTTTTCACCTATGTTTCCTTAATATTTCATCGAATTCATGTAATCTTGATTTCGGTAATTATGAAGGACACAAGAAAAAGAATAACACTAAAGGGGTAAAATCCAACTTTTGGACTTATATACCATTTTTTTTAATAGCTATAACAGAGCCAAACAAAAGTATATTTTGTAATCTTAATTATACATTATTAAATGAATTGTAATATAAGCGGTGATACATGACATTTTCTTCAAACTTTTGTTTATTTTATACATACATGTTTGAAAAAACATTCCTCTGCTCTCATGCAATGCGGTGCTGTTTTTTTTCAGGTAAAAGTGGTTGTAGCATCAACCTCTAAAAGGATGATTTGGTATCACTGACAACTCAATTTCTATTTAGATATTTCTAAAAGTCTTACCATTTACAATAGTGAAAACCGCTTGCATAACATTGCTACACTTAGATAGAGTTTTGAAAGTACACTGCTATAACCATAATAGAAAAAACTTAAAGTAGGATGCTATAATAAAAAAATCAATAAAAGGAGGCTGCTATTTTGCACCTTTTGATTCTATACTAGTACTGCTTATTTTTGAATTTATTATCAAATTATGCATGCAGAAATTGGTAAGAAATCCAATTCGTTTCATAAAGTTGTAAAAGGTGCCACTCTAATTTTTTTAGAAAGACAATTACATTCGTAAGTCATAACACTAACTGAATATCATAAACTTTATAATACTACCATATGCAGTTAAGATAATGGAATGGCGAATTAATATTATAAACAAAAGTAATAACCTCCATGTAAGCTCATTAAAATCTCAAAGATGGACAACTGCACTGCAACATACATTGGTGAGAATTTAAACTTTATACCCTCACTATTTATAGAGAAAATGCAAGCTTTTCTGTTTTTTTTCCCTGTTGACTGTAAAAGTCAAATCTGTCCCTAACTTCGGAACATATTACTAGCATTTATGAAGGCCCTCCGCCAACCTACAATGCAAAACTTTCTGATTTTTGGTATGCTAAAGATGGACCGATTGATGTTAGAAGGCATGTGTCTACAAGTTATGGGTACCCAAGGTTACTTGGGTGATGCATTGACAAAAACCGTTCATCTGTAAGGGTGCCAGTTGGGTATCTTCAACATCTTCATGTATTTAGCATATATCTATCTATATTAAGTGCTTTATATGTTAAGCTCATTAACTTAAAAACAAAAGATTCATTTGTTTTTGTATATGTATTTATGGAATTTTTCATGATATGTACTTTTTTCCATTATTTGTAGTATATATTATAATGTCGTTAACTTTATGACAAATATCACTCTTCTGCAAAACTGGTAAATGAAAGTTGGAATTCAAATCCCTTTGATTTTGTGTGATTGAAAATTTTGAGACGGTAGCTTTCCGGTCAAAATTTCACACCTGGCATCAATCAACCGAGGTGGCAGTCTCTACTTCCAGAGTTCGTTTATTGGGATATTGTAATCCTGGAGTTATTAGTGTTGTATTGTATCTACAACCGACGGCATACTACAATATATTTGACTATTATGTATTTGTAAATGGGCGAATTGTAGACAATCGCAACATATTTTACTGCGTAGCTACCAAATGAAGCAATGCGCTATACTTTCACACAAAAAAGACACATTCCAACCCCTGCAACGCGGGGAACACCTTTCTGGTTACGAATTACTTCAAGGTTCTAAGTACATATGGAAACACACACACACACACACACACACACACACACACACACACATATATATATATATATATATATATATATATATATATATATATATATATATATATATATATATGAGACGTATATAAAAAAAAACCTGAGGTTATAATCCGAAGTAGAAACTCCGGAATAGGTACTCTGGAACAAAGACCACATCTCCAGAATGCTATGTTTCGGAGCAAGTGGTCATTTTACCAAAAAAAAAATGGTTATTTTTGTTAAAATTTATACACCCCAAAAATCATAAAAAATTAAAACTTTCAACAAACCACCATTGACCATCATTGTTTACAAAAAGAACTATCATTTCAAAAGTATAATTCAAAATCTTAGTTTTCTCAAGATCCCATAACACAAAACAGGAAAATGTGCACAATCATGCATTCGCTTTCTAGCGATCATCAGAAGTACCCGAAACAATAAACTGAAACTGTAATCCAAAGTTAGTGAGTTCTCCCAAAGTACCATCACACAACATATAAAATACATAGGTTAGCATGTTGGGTCCACAACCTCCCGGTTGGATTACCCTTGGCCCACAACCTCCCGGTTAGAATGCCCTAGCCCACAATCTCCTGGTTGGATTGCCCCAGTCTCTTGACTGACATCACAAAGAAGTATTCTTAACCCCAATGTAACATGTCGACATATAACAGGTAATATACATGTTCAACAGATAGATAAGTATACAGCTAGTAATCACAGATACAAATCTACCAGTCTAATACATATCCATAATTATCAAGTAATCGAATAGGTCTATCACATGCTCAGCATATCATAACTCGGTATCGAACAGGATATCAATCCATAGGTTCAGCCTTGGTGTCTTCGACCCGCAAGTACAATGAGGATAACTCACATATTAGTCTGCAAGATGTCTAACAGATCACAACTCCAAATAACAGCCCAACCGGTCACCTAAACACCAAAATAATGACTGATCTCAAATACCACTCAATTTACCTAAAATACCCTCAGGCCAGACTTGTTCAAAAGTCAAAGTCAATAAAATAGCCGAGTACACTGGGTGTACTCCTCTGTACGTAGGGCGTACTCAGTTATTGACCAGAATACTCAGTTATTGACCAGAAGACAGAGCTTTGACCACGTACGTGCAACGTACCATTTGGTACGCCCAGCGTATGCACTTGGTCAACCTCTTTTCTCATTAAGAGCTTAATACATCAAGTCCTTACGTCCAAAGTATGATCCAATCCCCAATAGACGTATTTGACCATAAATTTGCCAACTTTATGGTCTTGCATGGCCAAAAAGTGCTCAATACTAAAAACCTTAATTTATAACCCATTAAGACCTTGTAGCACATGCATAGAAGGGAAGAAATGATCAAGACCACATTTTTATGCTTCTAAACACCTAAGATTTCAGAGAGGACAACTTAAATGGATTGGAGTAGCTCATACTCAAAATACCAAATTAATGGGACCAAAAGAACACAAACTTCATGGCTAACTTAGATCTACGCATAGCTTCATCAAGTCTAAATCTTTTTACCTCCAATTGATGCCAAAAGGTGATGAGTTCCTGGATCCAAATATTTCTACTTCTTTAAGCTAACCTTTTCTTCTTCCTTTCTCCTTCAAGGTGATGAAAACACACACACACACACACAAAGCTCAATAATGCTCAAAAGTGGATTAAGGTTTGCAAATGACGAGATGAGGGTTGGAGGCTAGTAAGGGAATGAGAACTTGAAGGTTAATGATGTTTATATAGGGTCCAAACCCTGAAAATTAGGGTTTGTGGGTCACCCACGTATGCCTTGTGTAAGATGGGAGTACACCCCGCGTACGTGAGCCTACCACCATAATTACAAAAATGCAATTATGGGCCATTTTGCAATCTTTCTCATATACAAAGGCCAAAATGAAATATTTCTTTATATACAGGGTTAAAATTGAAAACACCTCATCAATGGGATGTTACAATTCTCCATCACTTGAACCCTTCGTCCTCGAAGTCTGTTGTTGTGAACAACTCTGGGTAATGCTCCTTCATTTCAAACTCGGGTCCCACCTCCATTCGGAACCCTTCCGATGTTGCCCCTGAACTTTAACTAATGTTACCATCTTTTTGCATAGAACCTTTGTCTTCTGAGCCAAGACCGTCTCCGGCCTCTCAATGTAATTCAACTGATCATCATCGTGAACATCCTCCAAAGGAATGATCACTGAATCATCAGCTACATACTTCCAAAGTTGAGACACATGGAAGGTATTATGGATTTGACTAATCTCCTAAGTAAAATCCAATATGTACGCTACCTTGCCAACCCTTGTTATCAACCAAAATAGCCCAATATATCAAGGACCCAACTTGCCCCTCTTCCTGAATCGTATTACACCCTTCAATGGTAATACCTTCAGTAAAAACCATATCTCCAACCTGGCACTCCAACTTCGATTGTGGCTTATCGGCATAACTCTTCTGCCGACTTTGAGTTGTCTGAAGTCTCTAACTGATCTATTGGATAAGCTATGTCATCTAAAGGACTACTTCGTTCCTTCCCATGACCTTATGGCCAATCTCTCCCCAGCACACTAGGGTGCGGCATATCCTCCCATAGAGGAGCTTGAAAGGCGGTACACCGATACTGGAGTGGTAGTTGTTGTTGTTGTTGTACGAGAACTTATCTAAAGGAAGGTAGGAGTCCTAAATCCCACCAAAATCAATGACATGGGGTCTTAACATGTCCTCAACTGTCTAAAAGGTCCGCTCACTCTGACCGTCCATCTGTGGATGATAAGCAGTGCTGAGATGAAATCTTGTACCTAGTTCCTCATGGAACTTCCACTATAAATGAGATGTGAACCTAACATCTCGATCAGATACAATGGAGACTGGAATACCATGCCGAGAAACAATCTTGCACACATACAAGTTAGCCAATTTCTTGGCTGATGAGCTTTCGCTGATAGCTAAGAAATGGGTACTCTTGGTTAAATGATCTACCATCACCCAAATTGCATCATGCCCCTTAGCCACCTGAGGTAGCTTGGTAATGAAATCCATAGTAATATGTTCCCACTTCCACATGGGAACCTCCAGTGGCTGCAACTTTCCATACAGTCTCAGGTGTTCAACCTTGACCATAGGACAGGTCAAGCACCTCTCGACATACCAAGCTATATCCCTTTTCATTCATGACCACCAGTAGATAAGTCTCAAATCCCAATATATCCTAGTGGCCACGGGGTGTATCAAAAACCCAGACTTGTGCGCCTGCTCCAACACAATCTGTCTGACCCTACCGAAATTCGGCACCCAAACTCGTCTATACCGGGTCAATAATTCGCGGTTGTCAGTAGTGAACATGTTAATCTCGCCCCTGAGTCTCTCCTACTTCCAATTTTCCTCATTGACTCCCTCATCCTGAGCCTATCTGATGAAATCCAACAATGGTGAATCAACCAAAATCCTCATACACAAACCTCTAGTCGTAGCACTAGCTGCCTTGCGGCTCAAAGCATCAGCCACCATATTGGATTTCACGGGATGATATAGGATATCACAGTCACAATCCTTGACCACATCAAGCTACATAAGCTATTTCATGTTCAGGTTCGGCTGGTCCATAAGATATCACAAATTCTTGAGAGCTTGCTTCCTGGCGGAGCATTTAGCAATGCTAGCAGCCTGGTGAGGTCTGGCTATCCGGGGACATTTTAAGGTAGGGCCTACTGGGCTTGCTTCTCATGAGATTGGGTAAGGGAATCCGAAATGGGCTCATAAACCGGGCAGGCGGTGTGGGGCGTCAGAGGTTGTTCCCCCGTGGCCAACTCATAGCGGGCTGAAGTTTGATGCAGATCTTTTTAGTTATTAAGTTATAGCAGCACTCAGCAACATCCAACAGCTCCAATCCTTCTGGTTTGCACTAAAGTGGCTTAAGTAGCCCTCGAGGAGTCCGTTTATTCTCTATGTATGAGCTTTCAAAGATGTGTAGATAGTACACCGGACCCCATACAAGTAGTGCCGAAAAATATTGATAGCAAATACTACTGCCCCCAACTCCAGATCATTAGTCGAATAACAGACCTCATGCGGCTTTAGCTGCCGTGAAGCATAAGCAATAAGTCTCCCACGCTGCACATGCACTGCACCTAAACCTGTGATGGATGCGTCACAAAACACCACAAAATCCTCAACACCCTCGGAAAGGATCGACATTGAAGCCTCACACAATCTCTGTATTACGATCTCAAATGCCACCTGCTGCTTAGGGCCCTACCGAAAATCCACTCCCTTCCTCGTCAGACGACTGAGGGGTACTGCAATCTTGGAGAATTACCGAATAAATCTTCGTTATTATCCTACTAAACCCATCAAACTCCTCATCTCCAATAGAGACTTCAGAACCTCTCACTGCATCACGACCTCAATCTTGGTTGGATCAACCAAAATCCTGTTTTGGTTAACGAGATGTCCTTGGAACTAGACCTCTTGTAACCAAAACCCACATTTCGAGATCTTGATATACAACCGTTCTCACCTCAACACTCCTAAAATCTCTTGA
This sequence comes from Lactuca saligna, assembly GCF_052625555.1. Classification (NCBI taxonomy): domain Eukaryota; kingdom Viridiplantae; phylum Streptophyta; class Magnoliopsida; order Asterales; family Asteraceae; genus Lactuca; species Lactuca saligna. Next base: position 147,579,505 of record NC_136425.1, on the reverse strand, counting down.
AGGTGCTCCTCATGCTGCTTCGTGGTCTTGGAATACACCAAGATATCATTAATAAAAACAATGACTGATCGATCAAACATCAACCTGCATACCCAATTCATCAAATCCATGAAAGTTGAAGGTTCATTGGTGAGCCTAAATGGCATCACCACGAACTCATAATGACCATAACGAGTTTGGAACGTGGTCTTCTCCACACCCCCCTCTCTGACCCTCATCTGATGATACCCTAACCTCAAGTCGATCTTGGAGAACCAAGATGTACCATGCAACTGATCAAACAGGTCATAAATCCGCGGAAGGGGATAACGGTTCTTCACTGTCAATTTGTTCCACTCCCGATAATAAATTTACTTATGGTGTGTCAAAACTCAAATGGAGGAAATGGTAACCTTTTCAAAAAAAACAAAAGTCATGTTTTTTTAAAACAATTTTCTTAAGTAAAAGTGGAGAGTGCAATGCATGTGATTGGCCGAGCTCAAGTAAGTGTTTCCCAAAATTAAACCATTCTTAAGAATCGCAACTAGTATGTTATTATGCAAAATGCATGCTAGAGTAGGGATAAGGATACCTTCAAGATTTATGTGACAAAAATTGTCTGATTTGTGTGATGCCTTTTAGCCTATGAAAATATGATGTTATATATTTCTTGGAATTGTTATTTGCTAAGTGTATGCTTTCAAAGTTATATGAGCGTTGTTGTGATTCTCCAGTTCTGCAAGGTGAGTTTTCTCACTATACTCATGGGTCGAAGGCACCAATGTCGACTCACTAGATTGTGTTACATATCCTTGTGTATAGGATGCTACTATGATGTAGTGATTTTTTAGAATGGTAGATTTGTATGATTACCTGTACATGATGGTTTTTGTTTATTGTTTGCGTATGTCGACATATTGAAGTTGGTTTAAGGCTTTATTGCTTTATGTTGTAATCCAACAAACCCAAGACACTCTAGTCCGATGAGTGTAGGTTGGGGCAATCCAATCTGATGACTGTGGGTCGGGGCAATCCAGTCCGATGAACGTGGGCCAGGGAAATCCAGTCTAATGACTGTAGACCCAAGGATAATCCAGTATGATAACCATGGACCTATTTTGCATGTTTATATATTGTTGTGTGGGGTATTTTTAGGGAACTCACTAAGATTTAGATTATAGTTGTTGATTTCAATGTTTTCAGGTACATCAGATGATCGGGTAAGGCAGAGGCCTGATCGTACACATCATCCGGTCGATTTATGTTTTGAGAGATTATTTGATACTATGATTTTATGGGTTTGATTTGAAAATAATGGTTGATCATCTTATGGTTTTGTGAAAAATGGTTTATGAAAATGAAATTTTTTTAACATTACAACCTTCCCCAATCCTATGGATGATGTGGCCCTCCCACAGTCTCACAACCATTGCTACAATGGTATAACTCATCATAGTGAAATTATAGAAATTAGGAGTAATGTTTAAAGCATAGTCTAGTAACTTAGGGTTTTAAACACGAATATGCTTTCCCTATTAGAACCATAGAAGGTCGAAAAAGTCTGCATGAGCTATTTTATTCATTAAATAATATTGGAAATCTTAGTGGAAATCCTCTAACATGTAACCGTTAATCTCGTGTGAGCGAGGAAGTTATGTATAGATCTATGAGGGTTAACACCCCACCCATGGTTTCTAGCTACAACCCAACGGTTTTACGGGTGATGAACTTGCCCATTTTTCAACCGAGGAAGTTGTGTGTAGATCTATGCGGGTTGATACCCCCACCCGTGGTTGCTAGCTACAACCCAATGGTTTTTGGGTGACGAACTTGCCCAGTTTATTCTGTTCTAACGTGAATGAAGCGTTCGGAAATCTATCACAAGGTGCGATACTTATAGCACCATTTAGGGGTAGTGGTGTCGTATAGTAGTGGTTATGGACTCATGGTAGCACAAATTTATAAGCATTATACTTTGTTGATATACAAATATTAATGTTAAGTATAAGTTTCCCAAACACTTATACTCTAAGTATAAGGAACTTGTAGGTATTCTACTTATTCATTAAGTAAACAATTAAACCTAGCACACATACTCGTATGAAATTGAAATAAGGTTATACGTAGCAATCTTCATTTGTATGGGATTACAAATACTTATATTCATAGTATATGAAACTTATAAGTATACTACTTATTTAATAAGTAAACCTTATACCTAGAATATATACACTATATGTTAGAAACAAGTATGAGTCAAAATGATATTTTCAAACTATGTTTTATACTTTTCGAACATGGAAAAAGTACAATTTTTACTTAGAGTCAAAACTTGTGGACTCACCAAATTTATGTTGACATATTTTTAAACGCATGTGTTTTCAGGAATTTGATAAGTTGATTGTTACTCGAATAGGGGAAGTTTTACTATTATCTTTTATGTTCATATGGAAAATATATATGTTAACACGTGTGCGATAGTTCGGACACTATATGATAAATACTAGGAAACAAGAATAACGTAACTTTCTATCATCAATAAAGGTATGTAGTTTATAAAACTTTTTGTACTGTTCAATATATGTTATATAACTGTGATACAAGGAATGGCATTACACTGCTCGGTGTTTCCACCGCCGACTGAGGGTGTGACAATGTAGATGCTTAGGAATGAATGAGTTGTCCTTGTAGAAGGAAGTTGTTGGATAAGGAGCTCGTTATAGTTAGTGGTTCCTTTCGGGATGCCGGTGAATAGATCAAGAGGTGTTGGGTCACTCAGGTTAAGTATCGCTTGTTGATGGAAGCTGTCAGCTCGATATTTATAGTCTAGGTTGGGCAGTTGTTGATCATTCAATTAGTTTCAGAGTTTGGTATGTTTAGTCCCTCATGGGCTTTGTCCATTAGTGTATTGGATCAATGGATTAGTTGTCAATGCACTCTCGATCATTGGTCTTTTCATTCTTCGTTAATAGCAGAGGTTCTTAGAAAGTTTAGAGTTGTATCATTTGGAGTTCAATGGATGCGTCAACCTATTGTCAAAATATGTACTTTGTACATTTTGGTTTCTAGGTATAGGTACCCACGATGGTTGGTTGCTAAATTATTGTTCATAACAGGCTCGGGTTGGTAGATTTCCTTGGTTATTGGAATTTCGGATGTTAGGGCAAAATTGTTTAGTTTTTTGGTTGCAACTTTGGATCTACATAGAATAAAATATTGGCATGTGATTTCGACAAGGCTGGTATTTGGATTGATCCGACCATGGTTTTAACAGTATTGTTGGATTTTATCGAACCGGTTACGCATTGGTGGGATCTGTTCAATTTCAATCAAGGTGTGGGATCCTGTTTTGGTCATTTATGAGGATGTTTCTATTAATGAATGAGGTTCGTCATTTCGTTAAATCTACTGGTACCTCCCCCTTTGGGTAAGGGTGTGTGGAAAAAGGAATGCAGTAGATCCAGGATTGGTTATGGGTTCTCTTGAGAGTGTATATTGTGGTAAGTTCATTATATATTGTCGTGAGGGGGTATACATGGAGTGAACGAGATAGAAAATGAGCACTTGGTTCGAATTATATTGGAATAGGATTATAACAACCTATCCCATTATCTGGTTATGTATGATCATGTTTTCGTTTGATTTTGGTGTTGATTGCAACATGTTCAGTGAAAGGAATTGGGCATTATAGAAGAGTATGACTCATGGGATGTTTGGTTGGTGTTGAAAGAGATTGATAGGGCTCCTACAAGTCCATGGATTGATAGTTGTGTATCTTTGAGCCACTGTGATACTGATTGTGAATCTTCAGTTCAATGATGGAATGGCAACAAGATTGATATAGTATCGTGAGCCTATAGTTTTACTCGTGAAAAGGTGTCATAATGTATCATGAACCAGCAGTTGTATGATTCATATGGGTGGGACCTGGTAGTCTTTTGATTGAGACTCTGAGGTCTCGAATCATAAGTCTTATTGGCATGTTTGGGTATTAGTTCAATGATTGGGAGTCAGGTGACTCAAAGACTAGCTAGTTTGGATCATGTCGACAGTTAAAGGTTGTTGGGAGCAATAGTTGTGCATCAGAAGTCTTATGAACCATGTTTCCATGTGGGTTATTTATCAGTAGTTTGGTTACCAATGTTGAGCATCGATTTTGGAATCTCGAGTCATGAAGTTCATTGAAAATGTCTCGAGTGATTTGTCAGGTCGAGGTACATCTGAGTTGATAAGGGATTTGGATGCAATGTGAGAATTCTTGGATTGACCATCCTTATGCTCATGGGATAAATGGGTTTTGTTATGTGTAACATCCGGATTTCCAAGTATCATAATTCAAGTATTTCTATTGAGTTAAGAAAAGGGACTCGACGATTTGGCGCCTAAACTCGTCGAGTATGATCGCGACTGATGACTTGGATTAATGAATGGACTCGACGAGCCGGTGAGGCGACTCGATGAGTCCGCGCTGTTGGCAAAAACCCTAAATCTTTGGGCCTGAGCCCTATTTGTAGGCATTTATGGACTTCATTAGCGGCTACCTTCCTAGAAGAGAGAACCCTAGCGAGATTGAGTGTGTTGAGTGAGAGGAAGAGCGATCTTGAGCTTTTTGGTGTCATTTTGCAAGGAAGGAGGAGAGTTCCAACAAGAGGGATCAAGGAGGGTTGTTGTTCTGAGTCATTCAAGCAAGGAGCTTCATTCTGAGGTACAAATTGACCCCCTTTCCTTCCTTATTGTGTAGGGGGTTAGGGCTTGAATCACTTCCTCTTTGGGGTTAGGGCTTGAATCACTTCCTCTTTGGGGTTTTGAATGCCTCAAACCCCTCTTGCTAGTTTGTGTTATAGATCTGGACCCTTCTAGGTCCAGAGAGCCGAGAATATGAAGCTTTAGTTGAGTAAACCTTTGAGTTTGAAGCTAAGAGGCATTTATGGGGATTTTATGGTATATTATGCAAAATACACCATGCATGAATGCCAAGTTCAAACCTTTACATGACTTTTGTGTGTTAGAAGGTCAGATCTATAAGTTAGAGAAACAGATCTGACCTCAAAAGTTCATTTGAGCATTTCCATGGAGGAAACTCACCGAGTCCATGGAAGGACTCGACGAGTCGGATCGGGTTGCTCCATGTTTCATGATCAGTGGTAACCTGGCAAGTGAAATGCCAACTCGACGAGTCGAGTGAAGCCTTAGGAGGATTCAGAGGACACGCATGGACTCGCCGAGTCACCCGAGTACACTCGACGAGTCTGGTCAAAGCTGGGTCGTTGACTGGAGTTGGCTTTCGTTGACTTTTAGGGTTTGGTCAACATTTGGACATTTGGACCATTGGAGGGGTAAAATGGACTTTTTCCCTTCTGTGAGATTATAGTAAGGGTTTAGTCTAGCTTCTTGAGGGCTAATATTAATTAGGGATAATTATTATGTGATAGGCCGGAGCTAGACCCCGGAGTAGAGATCACGATCCCGATTTCGAGATTTTCATTCATTACCTTACGAGGTGAGTCTTGTCACTATACTTACCTTGTGTGGTAAACCTTATGTGTGACCAGAGGGTCTTATGTGCATGAACTGTGTAATGAGATATCCTGATATTTACTTGTGTTATGCTTTATGAGTATTATATTGTGATGCTGAGTTGAGGGACTGGAGGGTCCATATGAGTTGTGGGACCAGAGGGTCCCACTGAGACACATCGACCAGATGGTCTAACTGAGTTATAGTCTAGAGTGACTATTGTTCGGGTTGTACACCGCTAAGCCGAAACTTCGAAAAATCATATCTTCCTCATACGAAGTCAGATTTGGGTGTTCTTTTTATGGACGGTCTCAGGTTAACATATTCTATGACTTTCATTTAGATTACTAAGGCTAAAATTCGCTCTATCATAAATTCACTATTTACGTCTTCCTGGTGTCGTGTCGGTTCCGTCACGAAACTTCAATGGGTCATAACTTCTTCGTTATAACTCGGAGTTCGGTGCTCTTTATATGTACGGAAACCTTGAGACATATTCTACAACTTATTTAACATTATTTTGTTCTAAATAATCTTTTTTTGAAAAGTCGTTTTCGGCCCCTATTATCTCTAAATTGACTAGCCCGGATCTACGGACGTTAAAGGTTGCTCTGCGTTTCGTGATCAGTAGTAACCCGTCGAGTGAAAGGCCAACTTGACAAGTCGAGTGAGGCCTTAGGAGGATTCAGAGGACATGCATGGACTCGCCGAGTCACCCGAGTGCACTCGACAAGTTTGGTCAAAGTTGGGCCGTTGACTAGAGTTGACTTTCGTTAACTTTTAGGGTTTAGTCAACATTTGGACATTTGGACCATTAGAGGGGTAAAATGGTCTTTTCTCCTTCTGTGAGATTATAGTAAGGGTTTAGTCCAGCTTCTTGAGGGCTAATATTAATTAGGGATAATTATTATGTGTATGTAGGAGCTAGACCCGGGAGTAGAGATCACCATACTGATTTCGAGATTTTCATTCATTAGCTTACGAGGTGAGTCTTCTCACTATACTTACCTTGTGTGGTAAACCCTATATGTGACCAGAGGGTCTTATGTGCAGGAACTGTGTAATGAGATATCCTGCTATTTACTTGTGTTATGCTTTATGAGTATTATATTGTGATGCTGAGTTGAGGGACTAGAGGGTCCATATGAGTTGTGGGACCAGAGGGTCCCACTGAGACACATCGACCAGAGGTCTAACTGAGTTATAGTCTAGAGTGACTATTGTGTTGTGGGTGGTATTTTGGGGAACTCACTAAGCTTTTATCCTTACCGTGTTATGTGTTATGTGTTTCAGGTAGTTCCGAGGATCGCGCCAAGGCACCGACATGATTGTACACACTGGCAGAATATTGTTTTTATGATCCTGGGATTGTGTTTTCCTTTTGTTGACATTTGAGAAATAAGTGTTTTGAGAATTATGATACAACTTTTATTGTGTTAAAAATGAAAATTTTGGTTGAAAAATTATGTTGTTAAAATTTGGTCTCAGAGCCTTGGTTTGAGGGATTCGGATACACCCTCGGGTATGTTTGGACTCAAACTAAGGATTTGAGAAGGATTTTCAAAAAAAGTGATAAATTTTCTAAAAATGAGCAAGAGTCTAAGAGAAGTCGAGCCAGAGCAGTGTGTACAATCAGCCAGAGCCGAGTGGTGATTTCCTAAAATACCCTCATTTTGTGTTATGAGATATTTTATGTGATATGATGCATGCTAGAGAGTAGGCTAGGTGATTCATATATTAGGACTAGGGTGGCCTGATTTGTGATGCCTTAGCCTAAGGATTTCTGCTATTAGGTTTAGCTTGAGTACGAGTACCTAGCAGGTACGAGCCAATGAGAGAACTTCTGTGAAAGTAGATTGTGAGGCATAGAGTACTTGTAAATTGGGAACTGAGGAGGAGGACTCGTGGTGAACATTAATGCGGTGTGGAAGGTAGTATTGGGCCCGTGGAAGCACCGGATCAGTGAGCGGCCAAAGTAAGTATGCTCGAGCAAGTCTCTGATGATATTGTGTTGTGTTTCAGAGACATCATGGTGGGGACTCGCCACAACCATGGGAGGAGTGGGATTAGCGATGAGGAGATACGGAGGATGATCCACGAGGAGGTAGCTGCAGCTATCCGAGCAGAGATTCCGGAGATGTTTGGGTCTATCAAGACCACCTTGATTCAGACATTAGACTAGTGTTATGTCGCTATCGTCAAGGCCGCTGCTGCCGCGGCCACTGCAGCCGTCGCCGCTGCCAGGCCATACGGAGGTGACTCGTTCCTATTCCGAGAGTTCTGCAACACAAAGCCACCAAATTTTAATGGGACGCAAGATCTGATTGCGGCTATGATGTGGATATCCGATATTGAGGGGTGTTTTTACACGTGCTCCTATCCCGACCATTTGAGATTTTTGTTTGCGTTGAACCAGCTTCGCTTGGGAGCGAAGGACTAGTGGAAGTTCTCGACAGCTGGCTTTACCACTGCAGATCATGTCGCAGTGACATGGGAGAGATTTTTTCAGATGTTTCGAGACGAGTATGTTCCCCCGGTGGAGAGGGAACATTTGGCGTAAGAGTTTATCTCTCAGACAGAAGATAGAGTCAGTGACTGAGATCTCGAGGATGTTCCATGAGAGGGCGATGTTTTCCCCTGAACATGTGTCCACTCAGCAGGCACATGTGAGCCGATATCTGAGCATACTGAGGAGGGATATACCAGAGTTCATGGAAAACTCTTCATACCGTACACTAGCCGAGCTTCAGGCCAATTCCAGGAGGAGGGAGATCGAGCTTGAGTTACAAACCAGGGAGAAGGAGGAGGAGTCCCGGGGGAGGGATCGAAGGCCAGTGCAGTCGCAACCGGCGACGAAGTGGGCTAAGCTTGCTGATTCCAGAGTTGGGGGCCAGAAGATTCGCACTTGTGGCAAGTGCGGCAATAGTCACGAGGGTTCTTGCCGAGCGGGGATCTGCTACAAATGCGGCAAGGAGGGACACATGGCGAAGGATTGCCCCAAGGGATTTTCGGTTTGCTTTCATTGCAACCAGACCGTCCACCGGAAGGCTGAGTGCCCCCAGCTAGTGCAGGGACCAACGCAAGGATCTGCACCTACCTCTGCGCGTGCTTTTGAGAGCCGACCAGTGAAGGCTGAGACGCCGCGGGATCACGGGAGAGCCTTTCAGTTGACAGCGGAGGAGGTCCGCGCAGCGCCCGATGTCGTGGCTGGTATGTATTCTTTTTTTACGTATGCTGAGTTTGAAATGTTATGCTTATATTGTGATGTGTCTAGGTACTTTCCTTGTGAATTCTATAGTTGCTTTGGTGTTATCTGACTCGGGTGCGAGTCGATCTTTCGTGTCATTAGCCTTTAGTCAACACATCAGTATCCGAAGAGAGGCGTTGAGTCGCCCTTTACGAGTTTCTGTAGTTGACGAGCGAGTGGTTGATGCTACTGGTGTGATTCGAGGATGTGTACTCGAGATTTTCGGTGTTGAGTTCCCGATAGATCTGGTACCAATTGCGATGGGGGATGTCTGTGTCATCATAGGCATGGACTGGTTTTCAGTGTTAGAAGGTCAGATCTACAAGTCAGCTCGGACCCTCTCCGATGTTGCCACTGGACCTGAACCAGGGGCACCTCTTTGTTCCTCAGAACCTTAATCTTATAATCCAAGATCGCGATCGGCTTTCCAATGTAATTAAGGCTCGCATCCACCGAAATATCCTCTAGTGGTACCACTACCGTCTCATCGGCCACACACTTCCTCAACTGGGATACATGGAAGGTGTTTTGGATCTAACTCAACTCCTCAGGTAGATCCAAACGGTATGCTACCTTTCCCACTCTCGCGGTCACCCTGAATGGACCAATGTATCGGGGCCCCAACTTGCCCCTCTTCCTGAATCGGATCACTCCTTTCCAAGGAGATACTTTCAGGAGCACAAAGTCTCCAACCTGGAACTCGATCTCGGACTGCCGCCTATCTGCGTAACTCTTATGGCGGCTCTGGGCTGTCAGTAACCTCTGTCTGATCTGTTGTATCTGCTCAGTTGTCTTCAGCACTATGTTCATGCTTCCCATCACTCGATGCCCTACCTCTCCCCAACAAATGGGGGTCCGACACCTCCTCCCATATAAAAGTTCAAAGGGAGGCATCCCAATATTCGAATGGTGGCTGTTGTTCTACAAAAATTCAGCCAAAGGTAGGTATGTGTCCCAACTTCCACCGAAGTCCATAACACATGCTCGAATCATGTCCTCGAGTGTCTAAATCGTCCGCTCACTCTGTCCATCTGTCTAGGGGTGGTAGGCGGTGTTGAAGTGCACTCTCGTACCCAACTCCTCATGGAACTTCTTCCAGAACCTAGAAGTTAAACGTACATCTCGGTCTAACACAATCGAGATCAGCACTCCATGTCGCGACACCACCTCTCTCACATATACCTCTGCCAGTCTCTCCGCAGAAGAACTCTCAATGATTGCAAGGAAGTGAGCGCTCTTCGTCAACCGATCCACAATCACCCAAATTGCATCGACACCCCTCACGGTCCTCGGCAATTTGGTGATGAAATCCATAGAAATCTGTTCCCACTTCCACTGGGGAACCTCTAACGGCTTCAACTTGTTGTGCAGACGCTGGTGTTCGGCCTTGACCCGACGGCAGGTCAAGCACCTTTCTACAACCCACGCAACATCCCTCTTCATACAGGGCCACCGGTAATCTCTCTTCAGATCCAAATACATCTCAATGGCTCTGGGATGGATCGAGAATCTCGACCTGTGCGCCTCCTCCATCAATATGCTAAGTGCCCCGCCCATAAACGACACCTAAACCTGACCTTGAAAGGTCATAAGCCCTCGGCTATCAGTAACAAACTCGGACACCAGCCCAATCACCTGCTCTCTCTTATGGTTCTACAGCCTCACAGCCTCTGCCTGGGCCTCTCAGATGGTATCCAATATCGGAGTCATCACCGTCATCCTCATGCATATATCTCGAATCGGGGCACTCTCCGCCCTGCGGCTCAGAGCATCGGCTCCCACGTTAGCCTTGCCTGGGTGGTATAGGATCTCACAGTCATAGTCCTTTACTAGATCCAACCATCTCCTCTGGCGCATATTCAGGTTGGGCTGATCCATCAGATACTTCAAACTCTTGTGGTCAGTGTATATGGTACACCGAACCCCATACAAATAATGGCGCCACATCTTGAGGGCGAACACCACTGCCCCTGATATGTGCATAATTAGTTAATTATTTAGCATATATTCTTAGTTATTTTTGATTAATTATGTGTATAATGTGGACAAAAGGTACTTAAAATGTTGTGAATTGTGTTTTCAGTCCAAAAGATATGCTTGGAAGCAAAAAGGAGAAAAGGAAAGCAATTGAAGATTAAAGAGTGAAAGAAGGAGATATACTCGGCGAGTAGATCGACCCTACTCGGCGAGTACACGAGGATATTCCAGAAGATAAATACGACTGCTGATTCAAGACGGATAAGTATGGATCTACTCGGCGAGTTGATTCTGCTACTCGTCGAGTACACCCTGTTTTGGGATATCTATAAAAGACGAATCCTTATCTCATGGGAAGGGACCCTTGGCGATTTTTGAAGAATTAGCTGCGACTAAGAGATTCAGAAGGCGCTAAGGAACCCTAGGCTTCAAGAGTTGGAAGAATTCAAGCAATTAGGTTAATTCTACCACTTAGACTTAGGAATTGAACATGTTTGCTTTAGTAAACTTTGTTTTTATGTTTGCTTCTACTGCAATTATGAGCTAAATTCATTTTTGTTTCTGTTTGGGGAATACCAAAGAACTCCTATGGTTTAATTATTGATTTTTGCTTGATTGTCTATTGGTGATTTATTAAATTAAGTTTGTTAAAGAACCTTATGTATTAATCACTACTATTTTCTGTTAATTGGAAGGCAATTAGGTTGCATGAACATCACTTAATTGTTAACCTCATATGTCTATGTGAATGCTAAACCATATGCTTAGAAGTAATGATTATGAAACTAAGATTAATAAGAAAATAGGAAGATTAATGTGTGAGCTTGTTTGAGAAACCATTAACAAGAGGTTAATTGAATTAATAACTTAATTAACCATTACAAATCTTATTTAATCCAAATAATTAATCTAGGGAATTAATTAGTTTAAACACTTGATCAACGCTTAAATTAGTTAATTGTCTAAGGTTTAGGAGTAATGAATATGAACCTAACTATTATAATTGGTAACCAATAGCAATTAATCCACCTTAACTTAAATAACCATAGGAGTGAATTGGTTGAACCTAAATAGAAACATCTTTATCAAATTTGGTGAATAGTTGTTGCTTTAGTTAATTAGTTAATTTAGTTTGTCTAAGTTTCTAGTCTTGCAAAACTAGAGAAAAACCCTTTACTTTTATTATTTGTTTTAGTTAAAATTAGCTATTAGTTTAATTTTCCGTTCCCTGAGTTCGATACCTCACTTATCAATCTATACCACTTAAAGACAGGTTCACTGCCTTTGTGTGCTCAAATTATTAATAAAAAGTAGGGATAAAACTAGTTGAATTTACACACATCAAGTTTTTGGCGCCGTTGCCGGGGAACGGTTCTAAATAATTAAGCTAATTCCTAATTTTTTCGATCCTTTGTGTGAGTTTACTTGCATAAAGTTCATTTATTGCAATTTAGTAACTGGTAATTAGGTTTTAGTATCTGTTTTAGTTAGTTTAAAACTTAGAAATTTTTTTTTGAAATATCACTGATACTCGCCGAGTGCAATCGCACCTACTCGGCGAGTAGCAGTTTAGTCAACAATATTTTTTTTATTTTTACAATTTTTTTGTTCTTTTTACGTTTTTTATTTGATTGATTTCAGGACTTTCATGACCAGAGGAGCAAACACACCACTGGTACCCCCGTTTGAAGACCCCGAATCCGCATTGAAAAGAAACAAAGGGAAGGACGTGGAGAGTTCAAGCACACCAAAGAAATCACCATTGTCCAACTTGAAGACTGTTTTTGGGAAAAAGAAGAGCAGTAAATTAGGAGCTTCTAGCGCTTCTTTGATAATTGAGGAGCCAATTCAAGAAGATATTGGATACGAGACCGAGGAAGAAGAGGAGGCAACGTACGAGCAAGCAACTGAATCGGAGGAAGAGTTAGCGTTCACTATGGCTAACATTGATGAAATCCCCATGGGAGAATGGAAGAAGAGGATGCGCGACGACCATGGCCCGGGACTTGTGCAACCCGCAATTCCCGCGACTGCTACCTTCGAGCTAAAAGGTGATATCCTAGCTTCACTCAAGGAAATACCTTTCTATGGGAAAGATCATGAAGATGCCTACAAACATTTGGATGAAGTAAATGATGTTGCTGATTACTTCAACATTCCAAATGTAACCCGCGAAACTCAACTACTTCGTATGCTTCCGGTAACCTTCAAGGGTGCTGCTAAAGACTGGCTCAAGTCACTTCCCCCCGGATCAGTCACTACTTGGGCCAGAATGAAGGAAGAATTTATTGATCACTTTTTCCCACCATCCAAGATAGCCAAAATGAAGAAGGCCATTGCAAACTTTGAACAACAAGCTGGAGAGTCTTTATATGAAGCATGGGAGAGGTACAAAAGTCTGCTAAGAAATTGCCCACACCATGATCTAAACAGCCAGCAAGAAGTTTCCATCTTCTATGATGGAGTCAATGTCACGACCCGGCAGTTGCTAGACTCACAAGGCCCGCTTACAAAGAAGCCACCCCCCGGTGATTAATGAATTGATTGAAGAATTCTCTAAACACTCTAGAGAATACCACAACCCTAGGAATGATGTCACGAGGGGAGTCGCGTGCGCTGCTACTGAAGATTTATCCGCGGTCATGGCCATGTTAAAAACCATGGATAGGAGAATGGACAAAATGGATCAAACTATCCATACGGGTGGGTTGTGAAAACTGCAATGGACCTCACCTTACTAGAGATTGCGATTTGGATGAGAATGGCAACAAAAAGGCACAAGCATGTTATTCGAGCGGTGACCGATATGATGAGGACTGGCGCAAACAAAAGAAAGAGTGGCTGCCTTACGAAGAGTACAAGAAGGCCAAGGAGGAGAAGTATAGACAAAAAGGGAGAGGCTTTTACCAAAAGGAGGAGCCGGTGCAAGAGAGGAAGCCAAGCTTGGAAGATATGCTTACTAAATTTGTGGCCGCTTCCGAGAAAAGACATAGTGACCATGATGCTGCTATCCAAGAAACAAGAACAATGCTCAGGAACCAGCAAGCATCCATCCACAACATAGAAACGCAGCTTGGGCAACTTGCTCAACAACTAAACCAAAGGTCACCGGGTGAGCTTCCTAGCAAAACCGAGAACAACCCACGAGGCGCACAAGTAAATATTATCACAACAAGAAGCGGGAAGATCATCACTCCCCTTGCCCCCATTCGAAATGAAGCAACCAAGGACTCACAGAAGGAAGGAACGGAAGAACAAGTAGAAAACCAAGATTCACAATCTGAGAGTCCTACTCGCCGAGTAGGGCCGATGGACTTGGCGAGTACCCCTGCTAAAACGAATGAACAACCTCCCTTGAAACCATACCAGCCTCCAATGCCATACCCAGCCCGAGCCAAGAAAGAGAAGCAGGAAGAGGAATATCAGAAGTTTCTAGACCATATTAAAACTCTTCAAATCAACATTCCTTTCATTGAAGCCATCATGCAAATGCCCAAGTATGCTAAGTTCCTTAAGGAACTCCTCACTAACAGAAGAAAGATAGAGGAAGTGCAGAAGGTAGTGCTTAATGAGAACTGCTCCGCCGCAATGCTAAACAAGTTACCAAAGAAGAAGGGTGATCCGGGGAGCTTAACTTTACCTTGCCAATTTGGCAACTTGGCTGCAATTCATGCCTTAGCTGATTCTGGAGCAAGTGTGAACCTTATGCCATACTCGTTCTTTAAGAAGCTAGACCTCCCGGAGCCAAGGCCAATTCGAATGGCAATTCATTTGGCAAACAAGACTGTTACTTTCCCAAGAGGCATTTGTGAAGATTTGCTAGTGAAAGTGGACAAATTTGTCTTCCCGGCTGATTTCATCATTCTCGACATGGAGGCGGATCCGCAAGTGCCAATTATCCTTGGAAGGCCCTTCCTCAACACAGCTAGCACTATCGTAGACATGAGAGATTCTAAGCTCACATTGCGAGTTGGGGACGATTCAGTGACATTCGGGGTAGACCAAGCCATGAAGTACTCAAGGAGTAGTGACGACACGACTTTCTCAATCGACATGCTTGACGAACTATTGGAAGAAGACATACCTGAAGATTCCAGTAAGTTTGCAGCTTTGGATGAAGCATTTGACCCAGAAAAGGACTTACTAGAGATTGAAAGACTGTTGGAAGAAGCGGAGTATGAAGAAATAAAGAAGCAATCTGAGAGCCCTACTTGCCGAGTAGACCCGATCTACTCGCCGAGTACATCTGAAGAAAAGCCAGAAGTCGTGAATGCAGTTACCAACTCGCCGAGTACCAAATCTGCACTCGGCGAGTCCGTCACTATGAACAACAAATTGGAGCTTAAAACACTACCTGACCATCTGGAGTATGCCTTTCTGGAAGAAGGAAATCAGAAGCCTGTGATCATAGCCTCGGACCTATCCAAGACGGAAAAGGAGGAGCTTGTACGCGTGTTGAAGAAAAGGAAAAGAGCCATCGCATGGAGCATCTCCGACATCAAGGGAATAAGCCCATCCTATTGCTCTCACAAAATCAATTTAGAAGAAGGAGCAAGGCCGGTGGTGCAACATCAAAGACGATTGAACCCGAACATGCAAGAAGTCGTCAAGAAGGAGGTGGTCATGTTTTTGGATGCAGGAATCATCTACTCCATTTCCGATAGTCCATGGGTGAGTCCGGTCCAAGTGGTTCCCAAGAAAGGAGGAATGACGGTCATCACCAACGAAAAGAACGAGTTAATTCCAACGCGAACGGTAACCGGTTGGCGAGTGTGCATCGATTATCGAAAGCTAAACGATGCCACTCGAAAAGACCATTTCCCCCTTCCTTTCATAGATCAAATGTTAGAGAGACTATCGGGCCATAGCTATTACTGCTTTCTAGATGGGTTTTCAGGGTATTTTCAAATACCCATAGACCCAATGGACCAAGAAAAGACCACCTTTACATGCCCAAGTGGGACTTTCGCCTATAGACGCATGCCATTTGGACTATGCAATGCACCTGCGACATTTCAAAGGTGCATGACCGCCATATTCCATGATATGGTGGAAAAGTTCATGGAGGTCTTTATGGATGACTTTTCTGTATTCGGATCTTCTTTCCATAACTGTCTCACAAATCTTGACTCAATGCTTGCTAGGTGTGAGAAAACCGACTTGGTCCTAAATTGGGAAAAGTGTCACTTCATTGTCAACGAGGGTATAGTATTGGGACACAAAGTGTCTAAAAAGGGAATTGAGGTGGATCGGGCAAAGATCGACACCATTGCCAAATTACCCCCACCAACTAATGTGAAGGGCATTAGAAGTTTTTTGGGACACGCAGGTTTTTACCGGCGATTTATAAAAGATTTTTCCAAAATCACGAAACCTCTAACACAATTATTACTAAAAGATGCACCCTTTAATTTTACTAAAGAGTTTTTAGAGGCATTTAACTTTCTAAAGGAAAATTTAACTAATGCCCCGATCATTATAGCACCAAATTGGAACTTACCCTTTGAGATCATGTGTGATGCTAGTGACTATGCACTAGGAGCGGTCCTTGGTCAAAGGGTTGATAAGCACTTTCAACCCATCTATTATGCAAGCAAGACCTTAAACCCCACCCAAGAGAATTATACTACTACTGAAAAAGAATTGTTAGCCGTGGTTTACGCTTTTGACAAGTTTCGCCCTTACTTGGTTTTATCTAAAACCACTGTTTTTACTGACCACTCGGCTATCAAGTATTTGTTTTCCAAACAGGATGCCAAGCCAAGACTAATACGATGGGTGCTGCTTCTTCAAGAATTTGATATAGAGATACGAGACAAGAAAGGAATGGAGAACATAGCGGCCGATCATTTATCTAGGCTCGAGAGCCCGCAATTGCAAGAAGATAAGGATGGAGATGACTTTCCGGATGAATACATTATGGTGTCCGTGGGAGAGGAGCCATGGTTCGCAGACATAGCTAACTATTTAGCTACAAATTACGTCCCGAAGGATTATAGTAGTCAACAAAAGAAGAAATTCTTTGCAGAGATCAAATATTACTTTTGGGACGATCCATACCTCTTTCGAAGTTGTGCGGATGGAATTATAAGAAGATGTGTGTTCGGGAAGGAAAGCCGAAGAATACTAGAACACTGCCATAGCGGGCCCACAGGAGGACATCATGGAGCACACTATACCGCAAAGAAGATCTTTGACATTGGGTTCTATTGGCCTACAATCTTCAAAGATGCAGCCCAATATGTCAAAGAATGTGATGCTTGTCAAAGGGTGGGAAACATTTCATCTCGAAATGAAATGCCACAACATAGCATTCAAGTGTGTGAGGTGTTCGACGTATGGGGCATTGACTTCATGGGACCTTTTCCCACATCCAAAGGAAACAAGTACATACTAGTAGCGGTAGATTATGTCTCGAAATGGGCGGAGGCGCAGGCTTTACCTACAAATGACGGACGGGTAGTGGTACGATTCTTAAAGAAACTATTCTCCCGGTTTGGTGTTCCAAAGGCCCTAATTAGTGACCGAGGCACACACTTTGCCAATGATCAATTGGAAAAAGTGCTCAAGAAATATGGGGTGACCCATAAGTTCTCCACGTCATACCATCCACAAACGAGTGGACAAACTGAAGTGACCAATCGAGCCTTGAAGCGTATTTTAGAGAAGTCGGTGGGAAGCAACCGCAAGGAATGGTCAGATAAATTGGATGACGTGCTATGGGCATTTCGTACCGCTTTCAAAACACCTACTGGTACTACACCATATAGGTTAGTTTATGGAAAGCAATTCCATTTACCGGTTGAGATCGAGCATAAGGCATATTGGGCGTTAAAGAGGTGCAACTTTGATATAGAAGAATTGAAGACCAACCGTTTAATGCAAATGAATGCCCTTGAAGAACTCCGAAATGAGGCTTATTCTAGTTCGTGGCTCTATAAAGAAAAGACCAAGAGATGGCATGACAAAAGAATCAAGAGCAAAGACATCCATGAAGGCCAAAAAGTACTACTTTTCAATTCCCGATTAAAACTTTTCTCGGGCAAACTTAAATCAAGGTGGGATGGTCCCTTTTTGGTCAAGACGGTGTTTCCTCATGGGGCTATAGAATTAATATCAAGAGACGGAACACCATTCAAAGTCAATGGTCATAGAGTGAAGAAATATGAAGAAGGTGTCCCCCGAAATGAAGGATTGGAGGAACTGCTACTGTGCGGAATTGCAAACACGTAGATGGGGCGGAGTCCAGCTAATGACTCCATCAAAAGAAGCGCTTCTCGGGAGGCAACCCGAGTTTCAAAGTTTGCATTTTCTTTCCTTCTCTTTATTTTGCATATTGTTTTTTTCATTCTTCTTCGTTTATTCTATGTCTCTAAGTGCTTGAGGTCAAGCTATGCTTTGAGTGTGGGGTGGAAGGGTTAAACAAATGAATTCATACAGTAAAATGGGCAAATTTAAAAAAAATTTCAACCTGTGACATCTACTCGGCGAGTATATCGACTATACTCGGCGAGTAAATGTCCACTTACAGCCAAAAGTCGATGACACGCGTGTCTACTCGGCGAGTAGACCCATTCTACTCGGCGAGTAGCCGGTTCAAACCCAGTAAAATAAAACCTGTAAAAATTTTTATTACTCACCAATTCATCCCAACACTCGCTGAGCACTTCCTCTCAGCCGCCTCTCTAAGCATTCTTCAAGATCTCTCCAACTTTCTTCTTCTTTCTCTTCATTCAAGCAACAAGGTAACATCTTTACCCTTTAATTTTATGAAAGGTTCAATCTTTATCACATATCTTCCCATATTTGTTATGATTTCGGATTTGGGGAGTTTTTCCCAATTTTTAGGGCTTTGATTTACTCATGAATTAGATGTTGTTAGGAGTAATTTCTTCAAGATCTATGGCTAGATAAGTAATTACAACAAAACCCTATGAACAATTTGGACTATTAAACAGATTACACAGATCCGATCTCGATCTGTCAAGAAGTTCATACTACTCGGCGAGTATGTTCGTGTACTCGGCGAGTAGGTCACAATAAGATCAAAAATTTTCCTGTTTTAATTATTGGGTGTTGTTTGTTGCTGTGTTTTTGGTATGTTTATGCAGATAGCATGGCAAGAAGAGGTCAATCATCACGTGGAGGAGGCCATGGTGATATGCTATGGTTAGCCTTTCAACAAATCACCTCTAAATCCTCCAAAACTCGAGCCCTAAACAGGTTGGAAGCACTGCGACAGAAAGAAATCCACTTACCAAATGCAGTAGATTGGGGATGGATGGGCAATGTTGGCTTGGAAGAGGAACTTACTCCATATTTGGTGAAAGATTGTAACTTGGGTTATGCCAACATCACTTGTGATGGTTGGTTGCAATTGTTCAAAATCCAAGAGCCAGTATACGCGGAGTTGTGCTGGGAATTCTTTGCTACCATTTCATTCCACGGTGGTAGTGAGTTTTACAATCCTAACACGATCTCGTTTTCTTTGGGTGGGGAGCTGCGACAATGCAGCATGGTTGAGTTCTCTTGGCGGTTGGGCATCTACGATCAAGACATGTCGATGACGGATTACTTTGAAGCCTTCTTGGAGAATACCTACAAAGAACTTCCCGAGGAGGTGGTGGCATCGACATGGTGGAGTACAATTGCTACCCGGGTCTACATACCTTCCACTGCTCAAGAAGGTCATATCCGTTCTCCAATCCACCGACTCATTCACCGGTTCGTTGCAAGCACGATCAACATGTGGAAGGATAGGGACAAGGTTCCCACCCTTGATATCTTTTACTTGTGGAGTATCATCACTCCCGACGTCTTCTGCAACCTCCCGTACTGCATTGCTAAATTTCTTGCGGAGGGGGAGGTCAAGGAGAAGATAAACTCGAAGATCAATGGGGGCATGTTCATTACTCGGCTTGCAAAATCATTTGGGATCTTGGATTTGCCGCAAGCTCAAGCGCTAACGATTATCCACCCTCCTCCGTTCAACACTGCACTTTATAGGAGGGCTCGGATAGTTGAAAATTTTGGTGATTCTTTTACTATCCCTAATGAGGATGAGCCGGCGGTCCCTGAGGAGTCGGGAAGGCGGGTTAGGCCAAGGAGCGAGCGGGTACAGGTAGACCCACCGGTTATTCCGGTGGAGGATAACGAGGGTTGGAACCAAGTGGAGTACCGACACTACTTGGATGATATTGGGCGAGGGGTTAATTACACCAATCAATCCTTCGAGTATCTTTTCCAACAAATGCATATTGCCCCACGACCTGGACCCGACTACCCTTATATTATGGATTGGGACGAGAGGATGCGAAGAAGGGGTGGAGAAGGAGGTAGTGGAGCTGGAGGAGCCGGAATGGAAGAGGAAGAATGAAGATTTTATTTTATTTTGTTTTGTTTTGGTTATGATGTTTGTTTTAAGACAATTGTGGACATGTTGAATTTGGCTATGTGGTTGACATATTAGTGTTACTTTTAGTTTTCTTTTCAGGTATTGAAGCTAGGAAGCATGCTAATTAGGAAGGGTCAAGAGAGGAATGAGAGTCTTTATGAGTGATTATGGAGTCTTGTTCCTAGGATTGAGTCCGTACGAATCGAGAGTTTTATGAAGTGTTGCTGCTTAGGAAGTTCACGGGAGAGTACATTTATATTTCCATGTCAACACCAACGTAAAGAGAGACAGCGGTTCATAGAATTCTGGAAATATAAGCTCTACTCGCCGAGTGCACTAACACTACTCGGCGAGTACATCTGCTTTTGCACGAACTGCTTTGCCATCGAGTTCTACTCGCTGAGTTTGCTCACCTACTCACCGAGTAGCCTGTTGCAGGAAGAGTTTCTGATTTGCTCTGGCTAGTTTTTCTGCACCATTCATATACTCTTTATGAATTACTACTGAAGATTGTGCAACAACCCTTTTCCTTGGAGTTTTTCAAGCTATCAACCACACAAGACGTATGACGCCCGTGCCATGGATGAGCTGTTCCCATGGTTAAAGTCACTAGAAGAAGGAGTTGAAGAAGAGAGTGTCAACCTAGCGACTGCTACCCCAGGGGAGTTTGTTCCAACTTTCTCTCTATTTGCATTTTTAGTTGGTATAATATGCAATGAGGGCATTGCATAAAATAAGTGTGGGATAGGGGGTTAGTCACATCTTAGAACACTTAGAATCTTAATTTAGGCTAATTTTTAAAAATTTGTTGCATACCAAAAATGCTTAGGTCTTAAATTAGAAAATTCTGGTAAAAAAATTAGGATTCCATATTAGAATTGTGTTAATAATTGCATGAAGACCCAAATGTTTAGTTGAGCCTATATACGTTCTAGTGCATTTGTGGCTTCCTTATTTCAGTGAAATCATGAGACAAAAACACGACCTTGCTCAGCCTGAGGGATGCAATATGTTTAGCAGCCTAAACCTGAAATGTATCCAGGAAAGTTTTTATCATTAGCCAATAAAGGTTGAGATTGAGCGCCCCTGCTTAAGCATGTAGGGATTTGAGTGAAAAAAATATATATATTGAGAAATACATGAAAAAAAAAGAGAAGAATTGCTAGAAAAAGTTATAGGAATTTTGGAGCAAATGAAGTGAAGATCTAAAGATCAAAATTCCAAGAAATCCAAAAAGTTGAAGATACCAAAGGTCAATACAAGTTGGTGAATTCAAAGATATCAAAGATCAAATGTCAAGAAAGTGGAGAATTCAAAGAGCTCCATAGTGGTATCGAAAAGCTGTAATTCTAGAATATGTGTGCTTGGGTTGCTCAATTAAAAATACCTTGAGGGTAAAGAGATTTTCTGAGGATGGATTCGGAGGGTTGAATAAAATGAGCATAGTTCGGGGTGAGTGGGCGAATGTTTATGAGGATTGTGAGTATTTGAAGTATGGGGGGTTTTTAGGAAATTTTAGACACAAATGCATGCGTTGCGGTCTTGGCATAATGGCTGGGTTGGATTGGAGTTATTACATGTGATTTTAATATGTTTAAAATTTAATTTTGCTTGGGGGCAAGCAAAAGTCAAGTGTGGGGTATTTTGATATGTGCATAATTAGTTAATTATTTATCATATATTCTTAGTTATTTTTGATTAATTATGTGTATAATGTGGACAAAAGGTACTTAAAATGTTGTGAATTGTGTTTTCAGTCCAAAAGATATGCTTGGAAGCAAAAAGGAGAAAAGGAAAGCAATTGAAGATTAAAGAGTGAAAGAAGGAGATATACTCGGCGAGTAGATCGACCCTACTCGGCTGTTGATTCAAGACGGATAAGTATGGATCTACTCGGCGAGTTGATTCTGCTACTCGCTGAGTACACCCTGTTTTGGGATATCTATAAAAGACGAATCCTTATCTCATGGGAAGGGACCCCTGGCGATTTTTGAACAATTAGCTGCGACTAAGAGATTCAGAAGGCGCTAAGGAACCCTAGGCTTCAAGAGTTGGAAGAATTCAAGCAATTAGGTTAATTCTACCACTTAGACTTAGGAATTGAACATGTTTGCTTTAGTAAACTTTGTTTTTATGTTTGCTTCTACTGAAATTATGAGCTAAATTCGTTTTTGTTTCTGTTTGGGGAATACCAAAGAACTCCTATGGTTTAATTATTGATTTTTGCTTGATTGTCTATTGGTGATTTATTAAATTAAGTTTGTTAAAGAACCTTATGTATTAATCACTACTATTTTCTGTTAATTGGAAGGCAATTAGGTTGCATGAACATCACTTAATTGTTAACCTCATATGTCTATGTGAATGCTAAACCATATGTTTAGAAGTAATGATTATGAAACTAAGATTAATAAGAAAATAGGAAGATTAATGTGTGAGCTTGTTTGAGAAACCATCAACAAGAGGTTAATTGAATTAATAACTTAATTAACCATTACAAATCTTATTTAATCCAAATAATTAATCTAGGGAATTAATTAGTTTAAACACTTGATCAACGCTTAAATTAGTTAATTGTCTAAAGGTTAGGAGTAGTGAATATGAACCTAACTATTATAATTGGTAACCAATAGCAATTAATCCACCTTAACTTAAATAACCATAGGAGTGAATTGGTTGAACCTAAATAGAAACATCTTTATCAAATTTGGTGAATAGTTGTTGCTTTAGTTAATTAGTTAATTTAGTTTGTCTAAGTTTCTAGTCTTGCAAAACTAGAGAAAAACCCTTTACTTTTATTATTTGTTTTAGTTAAAATTAGCTATTAGTTTAATTTTCCGTTCCCTGAGTTCGATACCTCACTTATCAATCTATACCACTTAAAGACAGGTTCACTGCCTTTGTGTGCTCAAATTATTAATAAAAAGTAGGGATAAAACTAGTTGAATTTACACACATCAGCCCCCAACTCCAAATCATGGGTAGGATAACTCGTCTCATGAGGCTTTCGCTGCCTCGATGTGTATGTTATCACATGCCCTCTCTGCATAACCACCGCACCCAACCCTGATATCGACACATCACAATATACCACGAAATCCTCCATTCCCTCTGGAAGGGCTAACACCAGGGCTTCGCATAATCTCTGGTGAAGAGTCTCAAACGAGTTTTGCTGCTCGGGACCCCAAATAAAAACAATGCCTTTTCGGGTCAACTAGGTGAGGGGAACGACAATCTTGGAGAAATCCCTGATCAATCTCCGATAGTAGCCGACCAATCCCAGAAAACTCCTGATCTCGGTGGGGGATCTCAGCACCTCCCAACTCATAACAGCCTCAATCTTGGCCGGATCGACCAATATCCCATTCTGATTAACGGGATGTCCCAAAAACCGGACCTCTCGTAACCAAAAATCACACTTGGAGAATTTGTCATAAAGCCTCTCTGATCTCAATACCCCAAGAATCTCTCTCAGGTACTCAGGAAACTCACCAAGTCCATGGAATGACTCGACGAGTTGGATCGGGTTGTGTGACATCCCCATTTTCACGGCCAGAAAAGGCCGATTTTGTTTATGCTTTATGAAAATCAGAGTACCTCTTTTAATAAAAATGTTGTGGAATTTATTCCCAGAAAAACACAATAAATACGTTATCAAAGAATTTCTGAAGAAACGTATTTTATTCATTTTAAAACATTTGGGATGTCATCATTAATACAGAAACATAAGCATAAACAAAACTTACATTCATTTACACTAGTGATATATATCTCCTTAATCTCTTAGTGAAATGTCACTTCATATCGACACATGTGATATAAATAAACTGAGTGGGTCAGGTTGGGAAACCTGGTGAGTACATAGGGTTTTCAACCTACAATAATATAATTATTATGTTTAAACAATCAAATAATCAACCCAATTACCCATCCCCATTATCTTCTTTAGTCTTAAGGATCTACCCTAAGAATCAGCTATTCCTCGTTCATTCATTCCTAAGGAATTGGCACGAAGTCCATCATTGACACGGTTTACACAATGGGCACTAAGTATGTATAGTCGCCAGGGCTTAGGCACTAAGTCTGCATAGTCGCCAGGGTTTAGGCACTAAGTCTGCATAGTCGCCAGGGTTTAGGCACCAAGTCTGCATGATCACCAAGGTTTAGGTATCAAGTCTGCATGATCACCAAGGTTTAGGCATCAAGTCTGCATGATCACCAAGGTTTAGAGTACACCGGGTGAACACATCATTCACAACACCTACAGGTTGCGAGCCTGCTAGTGTTCCACTGGACTGTCTAGAATAGTCTGTGGTTGTCATCCATACTCTGCTGAATGACGGAGCCATCATTTGGGAAAGACTTCTTACATCGTCCACCTCTCACCCTCACCTCGTGGTCTATAACACCTCTCAACTCATCATCCAACTCATATTCCATCTATTACATCTACCCATGTTTTACCCCAACATTATCGTAGATATAAAATACATATATAGTTTAAATCATTTAAAACATGTATAAAATCGTTCATCTAGCATAGGCAGCAAGTACACAGATAATATGCACACATAGCACGTAATTTATATAAAATATTTCATATCTATGCGTAAGATGAAAGTAACTATGCACTCACAACACGTAATTCATATTAAATACTTCATATCTATGTGTAAGATGAAAGTAACTATGCACTCACAACACGTCATCTATATTAAATACTTCATATCTATGTGTAAGATGAAAGTAACTATGCACTCACCTGAGAAGGTGGTGACTCGGTACTCAGACAACGCTTCGTTTACTTTAAAATAATTTCCTTTGATGAAACCTAGTATTATTACCACTAGATTTAAGTCTAATATTTACCGTGACTAATTATTAGTCTTATTATTATTATATAAGCGTTTAAACAATACTTTCCAACCACTATGTACAGACAGGAGCCAGACATAAAACACCAGAGGGCAGGACCATTTTGGCATATAGCACTTCAGAAATCCAACAACCCTATGTGACCCTTTAAACCAGATTCCCCGTACCGCGAGTAGTTAAAAAGATATTATAACGATACTTATATAATAATAGCTCAAATATTTATTATAAGTTCATAATAACAATACTAATTTTAAATATAAGTTATATTAAAATAGGGTAAGCATAACTTACGTAATGGGGGTTTTAGCTAGGAGTCGGGCTCTCCAGGAGCAGAACTTCGTCGTTGAATCTTTCTAAGAAAGATTTGTGTAGCGCTACGACGCTCACCTTACTATACTAAAACTACAGAAAGAGAAGTCGAATCACGAGGGACCGAAATGCTCGGGGGATAAGAAGAGAAAGACTCTTGAATCAAGAGAATGGTGCAAGAAATATGAGAGCTAGAGACCCTTATTTATACTAATTGAATTTTCAAAAACTACCCTCCATAGTTACTTAATGACCTTATAGTTATATAAACAACTAAACACCCCTTTATAATATTATTTTAAATAGATTTAATGATATTTGTAGTAACCTAATGTCGAAAGAACTCAACATTAGTCTTATAATGACCGCATCGTCGATACCTTTCTAATGATATATACATATGTATATATATGTGTATGTATATATGATTTATACTTTATATTAATACGAAATACGCTATTATAATTTTTAACTCGTTCATACGAACTCCGTTTTTGACGTTATTTATATCCACATGTAGGTGGAGACATACTCTACAACTTTCGTTTAGACTCCGTCGGCTAATTTTGATTTTATTTTTAAAGTTATATTTTTAACAGGCCGGGACATGATTGGTCCATTAAAATCTCATAACTTCTTCATCCGATATCCATTTTCTTCTGTCTTTTTATCGTTACACTCTTAATAACGAGATCTTCGATTCTTGTTTAGGTTGTGTCGACTAAAAACTGCTTGATCTAATACTAGAACTTCGGGTTGTACACCGCTAAGCCGAAACTTCGAAAAATCATATCTTCCTCATACGAAGTCAGATTTGGGTGTTCTTTTTATGGACGGTCTCAGGTTAACATATTCTATGACTTTCATTTAGATTACTAAGGCTAAAATTCGCTCTATCATAAATTCACTATTTACGTCTTCCTGGTGTCGTGTCGGTTCCGTCACGAAACTTCAATGGGTCATAACTTCTTCGTTATAACTCGGAGTTCGGTGCTCTTTATATGTACGGAAACCTTGAGACATATTCTACAAC
Organism: Lactuca saligna; assembly: GCF_052625555.1. Taxonomy (NCBI): domain Eukaryota; kingdom Viridiplantae; phylum Streptophyta; class Magnoliopsida; order Asterales; family Asteraceae; genus Lactuca; species Lactuca saligna. The sequence goes on along the minus strand of NC_136425.1, from coordinate 147,553,171 downwards.
TTATTTAACATTATTTTGTTCTAAATAATCTTTTTTTGAAAAGTCGTTTTCGGCCCCTATTATCTCTAAATTGACTAGCCCGGATCTACGGACGTTAAAGGTTGCTCTGCGTTTCGTGATCAGTAGTAACCCGTCGAGTGAAAGGCCAACTTGACAAGTCGAGTGAGGCCTTAGGAGGATTCAGAGGACATGCATGGACTCGCCGAGTCACCCGAGTGCACTCGACAAGTTTGGTCAAAGTTGGGCCGTTGACTGGAGTTGACTTTCGTTAACTTTTAGGGTTTAGTCAACATTTGGACATTTGGACCATTAGAGGGGTAAAATGGTCTTTTCTCCTTCTGTGAGATTATAGTAAGGGTTTAGTCCAGCTTCTTGAGGGCTAATATTAATTAGGGATAATTATTATGTGTATGTAGGAGCTAGACCCGGGAGTAGAGATCACCATACTGATTTCGAGATTTTCATTCATTAGCTTACGAGGTGAGTCTTCTCACTATACTTACCTTGTGTGGTAAACCCTATATGTGACCAGAGGGTCTTATGTGCAGGAACTGTGTAATGAGATATCCTGCTATTTACTTGTGTTATGCTTTATGAGTATTATATTGTGATGCTGAGTTGAGGGACTAGAGGGTCCATATGAGTTGTGGGACCAGAGGGTCCCACTGAGACACATCGACCAGAGGTCTAACTGAGTTATAGTCTAGAGTGACTATTGTGCTGTGGGTGGTATTTTGGGGAACTCACTAAGCTTTTATCCTTACCGTGTTATGTGTTATGTGTTTCAGGTAGTTCCGAGGATCGCGCCAAGGCACCGACATGATTGTACACACTGGCAGAATATTGTTTTTATGATCCTGGGATTGTGTTTTCCTTTTGTTGACATTTGAGAAATAAGTGTTTTGAGAATTATGATACAACTTTTATTGTGTTAAAAATGAAAATTTTGGTTGCAAAAATTACGTTGTTAAAAGTTAGTCTCAGAGCCTTGGTTTGAGGGATTCGGATACACCCTCGGGTGTGTTTGGACTCAAACTAGGGATTTGAGAAGGATTTACAAAAAAAGAGATAAATTTTCTAAAAATGAGCAAGAGTCCAAGAGAAGTCGAGCCGGAGCAGTGTGTACAATCAGCCAGAGTCGAGCGGTGATTTCCCAAAATACCCTCACTTTGTGTTATCAGATATTTTATGTGATATGATGCATTCTAGATAGTAGGCTAGGTGATTCATATATTAGGACTAGGGTGGCCTGATTTGTGATGCCTTAGCCTAGGGATTTCTGCTGTTAGTGTTTAGCTTGAGTATGAGTACCTAGCAGGTACGAGCCAATGAGAGAACTTCTGTGAAAGTAGATTGTGAGGCATAGAGTACTTGTAAATTGGGATCCGAGGAGGAGGACTTGGGGTGAACACTAATGTGATGTGGAAGGAAGTATTGGGCCCATACTACTGGAAGCACCGGATCAGTGAGCAGCCCAAGTGAGAATCCTAGGGATGCTAAGGAACAAGTAGGGTCAGGTGATCGAGTGTAAGTATGCTCGAGCAAGTCTCTGATGATATTGTGTTGTGTTTCAGAGACATCATGGTGGGGACTCGCCACAACCCTGGGAGGAGTGGGAGTACCGATGAGGAGATACGGAGGATGATCCATGAGGAGGTGGTTGCAGCTGTCACACCCCAAAACCAGAATGGCGGAAACGTTTTGGGTTGGAGGACGTCATGTATAGCATCACAACCAATGTATAATAGCAATCATAGAAATGCAACCATTACATCGAATACTTAAATAAAAATGTTTACATCAATTTAGAAATTGTTTGAAACTTGTTTGGATTTCATCATACAGAATATATATATAGAATATAAACATTAAACTCTTATTGCTCCAACTCCTCAAAAACCCAGCAAGGGCCTGTCTACTGATTTCCTTAGAATACAAGCAGTTTAAAATATCAGCATAAAGCTGGTGAGTTCATAAGCAGTAGTTTGTAATGAAACTTGTTGATGAGCTAGCAGAAATGTTTGTATAGTTTTAAGAAAATCCGATATTTTCTTTAATGAAAATGTAGTGTTATCAGTTCTGTAGTAAACCATGAATATCTGTATGTTTCCACAAAAATCCGATATTTTCTGTAATGAAAATGTAGTGTTATCAGTTCTGTAGTAAATCATGAATATTTGTATGTTTTTAAGAAAATATGATATTTTCCTTAGTGAAAATGTAGCGTTATCGATTCCGTATAAAACCATGAATGTTCGTTACTGAAAACTGTAGTGATATGCGCAAATACTACCTCATGTGACTAGCTAAAGCTAATCATGAAATATAAGTATTTTGTATGTGAAGCCATTGCATAATTGGTTCTGTTTGAAAACCCTGGCTTTGGCCAGTATACGTAGTGTGTTTTAGTTCTATTTAGTATAAATAAAACCGTTGAAGAGTGTCAAATTGTAAACTAAAGGTGATTTATACATAATGTGAGTCGTATAACCATACTTGATATGACTAGAGACCTTTCCAACGTTCTTCAGGCGTCGAGTTAAATGACATTTGTCACCCTGGGCATGCCTGCCCAACTGTAGCTAGCAGTTCGGGTGTGGGATTGTCAGTCCCGAATAGATCTATTCAAAAATCTTACACTCTCCCTCCAGGAGACTATGGTTATACTATGATAGGATTTATCCCTGTACACCTAAGGGTATAGTAGTTAAGTAGCGCCTCACAGTATCGTACAATCTAGTTTACATGTAGTGTAGTAGCGTTCTACCATAGTGAAAATCCGAATGTATATCGTTCGTAGAGATAATTATAGTTATGAAAAACGTGATAGAGTAGTGATGCAAACTGTAAACTATTCATGTTGTTAGTGCATACGTTTAGTAGTGAAAGTTTTTTATGCTTGTTATGTTTAGAAAATCCCAAACTATACTGATTGTAGTTTGCATGAGTAACGTAGTGAATAGCGAATCCGGAAAACTATGAAATTTCAGTGAAAAACGACCTTTATGCTCAACACAGTACAAAAGGGTTAAAGTATGAGAATTTCATGAGTTTTGAAAACATTTATGTTTAGCTTGTATCCCCCCCCCTGAAAACATTAAAAATACGAAAAAATGTAGGGGTATGAACTCACCTCGGGTGATTTGAATGAAGGATCGATACGGAATGCGAGATGTTCAAGTGAAGCCTTGAACAAGATTTGATCGTTTTTGAAGCTTTGGAAGGTTCAAAGTTGGAGAAACTTGAGAGGAAATTATGTTGTGTGCTGCCAAGGTGTTAAAATAATGAAAGGAAGGGGGTTACCCTTTATATAGGGGTAAAGGTGCTGCCCAAAAGTGAGTGTGCTTCCAAGGGAGTGGGTGTGTGGCCGCACACCCATGTGTACGGCCGTACACTCCTCCAAGAGGTGTGTATGGCCCAATTTTTCACTATTCAACACTCCGACTCATTCCTAAACTCAACCTTGGTTATATATACAAGCTTAGAACACTTAAATGACCCCTTGAATAGCACTAGAAATCGAGGAAACAAGTTGAATATTGATTGATTTGATTAATTGTACAAGATTGAAATTTCGGGTTATCACATCATCCCCTCGTTAAAGGGAATTTCGTCCCGAAATTCAAGGATAAAGTACAATCATGAACTTGGAAAGAGATGGGGGTACTTATGCTTCATTGAATCCTCACGCTCCCAAGTAAATTTAGGACCCCGCTTGGCATTCCAGCGGACCTTTACTATCGGGATGCGACTCTGTTTTGTACGCTTGACTTCCCGATCCATGATTTCGACAGGTTCTTCCACAAAGTGTAGACCCTCGTCGAGAGGAATCACAAGTGTCTCATCAGACAGGCACTTCTTTAGGTTCGACACGTGGAAGACATGATGGATGTTGTTGAGCTCTCGAGGTAACTAGAGTTTGTATGCTACGGGACCGATCCTAGCAAGGATATCGAATGGTCCAACGTGCCTTGGGTTTAGCTTTCCACGTTTTCCAAAACGTATCATGCCTTTCTAGGGCGAGACCTTCAGAAGGACGCAGTCACCGACCTGGAATTCCAAGGGTTTTCGTCTCTTATCGGCGTAGCCCTTTTGTCTATCCCGAGATGCTTTCAGTCGCTCTCTGATTGATACAATCTTTTCTATTGTCTCTCGGATGATTTCAGGACCCATGAGAGTGTTGTCAGGGACTTGACCCTTGACTAACTGTGTGTCACCTACTTCAGCCCTGCACAGAGAGGATCTGCACTTGCGGTCGTAGAGGGATTCAAACGGCACAGTCTTGATGCTATTATGGTAGTTGTTGTTGTAGGAAAATTCGACCAAAGGAAGATGAGTGTCCCACGATGCGCCGAAGTAGATGATGCAGGCTCTCAACATATCTTCCAATGTCTGAATTGTTCTCTCACTTTGTCCATCAGTATGAGGATGATAAGCAGTGTTCATATCCAATTTAGTTCCAAGTGCCTTCTGAAGCGATTGTCAGAACCTTGAGGTGAAACTGCTATCTCGGTCAGAGATAATGGATACAGGTAACCCATGAAGACGAACTATTTCTTGCATGTAGATCCATTAAAGTCTCTCCATCTTGAAGTTTTCTTTGATTGGCAGGAAGTGGGCGGATTTAGTCAACCGATCGACAATCACCAAGATGGCGTCGTGCCCACTCGGGGATCTAGGTAACTTGGTGATAAAATCCATCGCTATCATTTCCCACTTCCACTCAGGTATTTCTGGCTACTGAAGTAAACCTGAGGGCTTCTGATATTCCACCTTCACCTTGGTGCAAGTCAAGCACTTGCCCACAAAGGTTGCAATCTATGCTTTCATGTTTGGCCACCAATAGAGCTGTTTGAGATCCAGATACATCTTATCTGAATTGGGGTGAACGGAGTATTTCGTCTTGTGAGCCTCATTCATGAAAACCTCTTTATACCCACCAAACTTTAGGGTCCAGATCCAATTCATGAAATAGTACACTCCGTCTCCCTTAACCTTTAAATTCTTGTGTATTCCCCTCAATGCTTCATCCATCACTTTTTATGGTTTCAAGGCTTCCTGTTGAGCCTCCTTGATTTGTGCGGATAGATGGGAATGAACGGTCATTGTCAATGCCTTCACCTTTCACCCGGAGTATTCCTTTCAGCTGAGGGCATCTGCTACCACATTGGCCTTGCCGGGATGGTAGCGAATTTCGCACTCATAGTCACTGAGTAGCTCTACCCATCGTCACTATCTCATGTTTAACTCTTTCTGATCAAGGATGTGTTGCAAGCTCTTATGGTCGGTGAAGATAGTGCACTTGGTTCCATAGAGATAGTGTCTCCAGATTTTCAATGCAAAGACAATTGCTCCCAACTCTAGATCATGAGTTGTGTAATTGACCTCGTGTGTCTTCAACTGCCTCGAGGCATAGGCGATGACCTTTCCTCGCTGCATGAGCACACAGCCTAGGCCCTGATTGGATGCATCGCAATAGACCACGAAGTCTTCCGTCCCTTTGGGCAGGGACAAGGTAGGTGTGATACACAGGGCCTGCTTCAATGTTTGAAATGCATTGTCTTTCTTGACTCCCCAACTAAAGGTTACACCTTTATGTGTCAGGGTAGTTAAGGGCTTAGAGATTCTGGAGAAGTTCTGGATAAACCTGCGATAATAGCCCGCGAAGCCCAAGAATTGTCGGATTTCTGTGGGTGTTTTAGGTGCAGACCAATTCTCTATCTTTTTTTATCTTAGAAGGGTCTACGTGAATACCTTCCTTGCTAACCACGTGCCCAAGGAAATTTACCTTCCTGATCCAAAACTCACACTTCGAAAACTTCGCGTATAGCTTTTCCGCCCTTAATGTTTCCAACACCTGTCTCAAAATGGTGTTTATGATCACTCTCACACCGTGAATAGACAAGTATGTCATCAATGAACACAATCACGAACTTGTCTAGGAAAGGGCGGAACACTCGATTCATCAGGTCCATGAATACGGTCGGTGCATTGGTCAGACCAAAGGGCATTACTACAAATTCGTAGTGTCCATAGCGAGTTCGGAATGTTGTCTTAGGCACATCATTCTCGTGGACTCACAACTGATGGTAACCTGATATTAGATCTATCTTTGATAAATAACTGGCTCCCTGAATTTGGTCAAAGAGATCGTCGATTATGGGTAAGGGATATCGGTTCTTGATGGTCAGCTTATTCAGCTCTCGGTAGTCAATGCACATCCGAAGGGATCCATCTTTCTTTTTCACAAATAAGATCGGAGCTCCCCAGGGTGAGGAACTCGGCCTTATGAATCCTTTGTTGATCAGCTCATTGAGTTGGCTGGATAATTCTTGCATCTCTGCTGGCACTAAACGGTAGGGATACTTAGCTACAGGAGTAGCTCCGGGGATTAAGTCGATACGAAACTCGACTTGACGTTCGGGAGGAATTCCTGGGAGATCTTCAGGAAAAACATCAGGAAAGTTGCAAACTTCGGGGATGCTCTCAAGGTTTTTAACTTTGTGCATCCCATCAATAACATGATCTAGAAACGCATAGCATTCCTTCCATAGGTACTTCTGAGATTTGATGCACGAGATGATACGAAGGTTCGAACTGAGTTTGTCACCATAAATCATGAGGGCTTCGCCAGAGGGAAGGTTGAGGCAAATAGCTTTTTCGAAACAAAGGATATCAGCATGATTGGGGATCAACCAATCCATAAGATCGATAGGGAAGGAATGATCACCTAAGGTAAGAGTACATCCTAGGAATATGTCATTCGCGCTCTTTTTCTCTCTATTAGCCATCTCGACAGTGAACGTTTCGGTTAAAGGTTGGGATTTACATTTGATTAAATGTTTGAATGCATGACTAACAAAACTCCTTTCCGCACCAGAATCGAAAAGAATGCATGCATGAGAGTTGTCAATGAGGAACATACCTGTAACAACGGTAGGATCAGTGGCCGCTTCATTCTGGCCCATTCCCAAAACTCTCCCTGTATTGCCACCAGTTTTTGCCTTGGGGCAATTTCTCCTGAAATGCCTAACCTCTCCACATCTATAACAAGCTTGACCAACACCTGCTCCCGCAGTCTGGTTGGTGGGTTGGGCTGGAACCTTGCAGTATCGAGCTGTGTGACCCTTCTTCCCACAGCTGTTGCAACTCAACTCACGGCAGGGTCCGTGATGATGGAAGTTGCACTTGTTGCACAAAGGTAATTTCCCAGCATAAACACCGGTAGGAGTTTGGGTGGTTGGAACAATAGCTGGGGCAACAGTAGGAGCAGTAACAGCATGAATTGCCACTGTTTGTTGTTTCTTGGAGGGATCCTGCGAAGACTGACCCTTGCGTTTGTTCCATGATTTCTTCTTCTTCCCACAACATTCCTTCTGTGGCTCAGAAACAGTTGCCACTTCATCTATATCAATCCCATTATCGATCAGAATTTGTGTCAGATCCTTGGAGCTCTCAAATGTAGTCGGTCTAGTAGCCAAGACATTTCCCTTGGTGGGTTGTGTCAGCCCCCAGATGTACCTCTCGATTTTCTTGCTTTCCAGGGTGACCATTCCCGGACAAAGAAGTGCCAGATCACAAAATCTAGCAGTGTAAGCAGCAATGTCAGAATCCTTCAGCTTCAAGTTCCAAAGTTCGTGCTCTAACTTTTGCACCTCGCCCCTCGGGCAGTATTCAGTCAGCATGAGATCCTTCAGTCTTTCCCAACCCATGACATTAGCTACTGGCAGGGTTAGGGTTTTGACTTGACCATTCCACCAGGTCAAAGCTCTGTCAGTGAAGGTATAGGCAGCGAACTTCACTTTGTTGGCTTTGGAACAAGCGCAAATTTCGAAGATAGATTCGATCTTCTCGAACCATCGAGTTAGAGTGATGACTCCTCCTTTTCCGTCGAAAGGACTTGGGTTTCACGGTCATGAAGTCCTTGTAGGAACATTCTTTTTGTTGTCCCTGACTTCCGTCTTGTCTTTGTGGGTCGGTTCCACCTCTAGCCCCACCAGAGTTCACTTGTGCCATTGCTGCCGTCACGGTGGCTGTAACTGCTGCCTAAAACATGACGACGTCGAATTGAGGGGGTGGTGGTGGTGGCAGAGTGTTGTCATTTCTTCTGATGGGTCATGGTCGAGGAGGCATCTTTATGTAGAAACAATCAGGAAGAAGAGGATGGTAAGTCCTCAAGATATATCAAAATAATATATATCTCATCCTGATAATGATAGTGTTCTACCCCGCGATAAGCACAAAAAGTTTACAAATGTAACTAGGTTATCGCTACAAAATAGATAGGTAGTAACACTAAGAATGACTCTCCTCACTGAATTTGGCTCTAGCGAAATACTCCTATAGTATTTTCTAGTGAATGTTATTGGTAAGTTTTAGGCATGCTGTAACACCACCGTCACTCCCAAGCACATGTTGGTCATGTTTTGACTGAATATAGTTGATCAGGATATATTCACCCGATACCTGATTACATAACTGCCCAGGTTTGACCGCAGTGTCCCAACATCCAAATACTTTTTGTGTTGTTCCACTAATGACACGAATTCTGTTAGGTATGCATGCTCGTATACTTTTATAAAAATACTTATATTTTTGAAAGTATATTTTTAGTGTAGAGCACTTAGGCCCCTTTAGTGTTTATAGTTGTATACCATGAAAGGTTCGATATACTAGTTCGCTATAAACAAGGGCTCAGATACCAATCTGTCACACCCCAAAACCAGAATGGTGGAAATGTTCTGGGGTGGAGGACGTCATGTATAGCATCACAACCACAGTATAATAACAATCATAGCAACACAACCATTACATTGAATACTTAAATAAAAATGTTTACATCAATTTGGAAATTGTCTGAAACTTGTTTGGATTTCATCATACATAATACATATAGAACATAAACATTAAACTCTTATTGCTCCAACTCCTCAAAAACCCAGCAGGGGCCTGTCTACTGATTTTCTTAGAATACAAGCAGTTTAAAATATCAGCATAAAGCTGGTGAGTTCATAAGCAGTAGTTTGCAATGAAACTTGTTGATGAGCTAGCAGAAATGTTTGTATAGTTTTAAGAAAATCCGATATTTTCTTTAATGAAAATGTAGTGTTATCAGTTCTGTAGTAAACCATGAATATCTGTATGTTTCCACAAAAATCCGATATTTTCTGTAGTGAAAATGTAGTGTTATCAGTTCTGTAGTAAACCATGAATATCTGTATGTTTCCAACAAAATCCGATATTTTCTTTAGTGAAAATGTAGCGTTATCGATTCCGTATAAAACCATGAATGTTCGTTACTGAAAACTGTAGTGATATGCGCAAATACTACCACATGTGACTAGCTAAAGCTAATCATGAAGTATAAGTATTTTGTATGTGAAGCCATTGCATAATTGGTTCTGTTTGAAAACCCTAGCTTTGGCCAGTATACGTAGTGTGTTTTAGTTCTATTTAGTATAAATAAAACCATTGAAGAGTGTCAGATTGTAAACTAAAGGTGATATATACATAATGTGAGTCGTATAACCATACTAGATATGGCTAGAGACTTTCCAACGTTCTTCAGGTGTCGAGTTAAATGACATTTGTCACCCTGGGCATGCCTTCCCAACTATAGCTAGCACTTCGGGTGTGGGATTATCAGTCCAAAATAGATCTATTCACAAATCTTATGCTCTCCCTCCAGGAGACTATGGTTATACTATGATACGATTTATCCATGTACACCTAAGGGTACAGTAGTGAAGTAGCACCTCACAGTATCTTACAATCTAGTTTACATGTAGTGTAGTAGCGTTCTACCATAGTGAAAATCCGAATGTATATCGTTCGTAGAGATAATTATAGTTATGAAAAACGTGATAGAGTAGTGGTGCAAACTGTAAACTATTCATGTTCTTAGTGCATACGTTTAGTAGTGAAAGTTTTTTATGCTTGTTATGTTTAGAAAATCCCAAACTATACCGATTATAGTTTGCATGAGTAACGTAGTGAATAGCGAATCCGGAAAACTATGAAATTTCAGTGAAAATCGACCTTTATGCTCAACACAGTACAAAAGGGTTAAAGTATGAGAATTTCATGAGTTTTGAAAACATTTATGTTTAGCTTGTATCCCCCCCCCCTAAAAACATTAAAAATACGGAAAAATGTAGGGGTATGAACTCACCTTGGGTGATTTGAATGAAGGATCGGTACGGAATGCGGGATGTTCAAGTGAAGCCTTGAACAAGATTTGATCGTTTTTGAAGCTTTGGAAGGTTCAAAGTTGGAGAAACTTGAGAGGAAATGATGTTGTGTGCTGCCAAGGTGTTAAAATAATGAAAGAAAGGGGGATACCCTTTATATAGGGGTAAAGGTGTTGCCCAAAAGTGAGTGTGCTGCCAAGGGAGTGGGTGTGCGGCCGCACACCCGTGTATACGACCGTACACTCCTCCAATAGGTGTGTATGGCCCAATTTTTCACTATTCAACACTCCGACTCATTCCTAAACTCAACCTTGGTTATATATACAAGCTTAGAACACTTAAATGACCCCTTGAATAGCACTAGAAATCGACGAAACAAGTTGAATATTGATTGATTTGATTAATTGTACAAGATTGAAATTCAGGGTTATCACATCATCCCCTCGTTAAAGGGAATTTCGTCTCGAAATTCCATGCGGGCTATTTATCAGTAGTTTGGTTACCAATGTTGAGCATCGATTTTGGAATCTCGAGTCATGAAGTTCATTGAAAATTTCTCGAGTGATTTTTCAGGTGGAGGTACACCTGAGTTGATAAGGGATTTGGATGCAATGTGAGAATTCTTGGAATGACGATCCTTATGCTCATGGGATAAATGGGTTTTGTTATGTGTAACATCCGGATTTCCAAGTATCATAATTCAAGTATTTCTTTTGAGTTAAGAAGAGGGACTCAACGAGTTGGCGCCTAAACTCGTCGAGTATGATCGTGACTGATGACTTGGATTAATGAATGGACTCGACGAGCCGGTGAGGCGACTCGATGAGTCCGCGCAGTTGGAAAAACCCTAAATCTTTGGGCCTGAGCCCTATTTGAAGGCATTTATGGCCTTCATTAACTTCCTAGAAGAGAGAATCCTAGCGAGCTTGAGTGTGTTGAGTGAGAGGAAGAGCAATCTTGAGCTTTTGGTGTCATTTTGCAAGGAAGGAGGAGAGTTCCAGCAAGAGGGATCAAGGAGGGTTGTTGATCTGAGTCATTCAAGCAAGGAGCTTCATTCTGAGGTACAAATCGACCCCCTTTCCTTCCTTATTGTGTAGGGGGTTAGGGCTTGAATCACTTCCTCTTTGGGGTTAGGGCTTGAATCACTTCCTCTTTGGGGTTTTGAATGCCTCAAACCCCTCTTGCTAGTTTGTGTTATAGATCTGGACCCTTCTAGGTCCAGAGAGCCAAGAATATGAAGCTTTAGTTGAGTAAACCTTTGCGTTTGAAGCCAAGAGGCATTTATGGGGATTTTATGGTATATTATGCAAAATACACCATGCATGAATGCCAAGTTCAAACCTTTACATGACTTTTGTGTGTTAGAAGGTTAGATCTATAAGTTAGAGAAACAGATTTGACCTCAGAAGGTCATTTGAGCATTTCCATGGAGGAAACTCACCGAGTCCATAGAAGGACTCGACGAGTCGGATCGGGTTGCTCCATGTTTCGTGATCAGTGGTAACCTGTCGAGTGAAAGGTCAACTCGACGAGTCGAGTGAGGCCTTAGGAGGATTCAGAGGACACACATGGACTCGCCGAGTCACCCAAGTGCACTCGACGAGTTTGGTCAAAGTTGGGTCGTTGACTAGAGTTGACTTTCGTTGACTTTTAGGGTTTGCTCAACATTTGGACATTTGGACCATTGGAGGGGTAAAATGGACTTCTTCCCTTCTGTGAGATTATAGTAAGGGTTTAGTCTAGCTTCTTGAGGGATAATTATTATGTGATAGGCCGGAGCTAGACCCGGGAGTAGAGATCACGATCCCGATTTCGAGATTTTCATTCATTACCTTACGAGGTGAGTCTTCTCACTATACTTACCTTGTGTGGTAAACCTTATGTGTGATCGAGTGTAAGTATGCTCGAGCAAGTCTCTGATGATATTGTGTTGTGTTTCAGAGACATCATGGTGGGGACTCGCCACAACCATGGGAGGAGTGGGAGTAGCGATGAGGAGATACGAAGGATGATCCACGAGGAGGTGGCTTTAGTTATCCGACCAGAGATTCTGGAGATGTTTGGGTCTATCAAGACCACCTTGATTAATACATTTGACGAGCGTTATGTCGCTATTACTGAGGCTGCTACTGCCGTGGCCACTGCAGCCGTCGTCGCTGCCAGGCCACAGGGAGGTGACTCGTTGCTATTCCGAGAGTTCTGCAACACGAAGCCACCAAATTTTGATGGGATACAAGATCTGATTGCAGCTATGAGGTGGATATCCGATATTGAGGGGTGTTTTTACATGTGCTCCTGTCCCGACCATTTGAGAATTTTGTTTGCGTTGAACCAGCTTCGCTTGGGAGCGAAGGACTGGGGGAAGTTCTCGACAGCTGGATTTACCACTGCAGATCATGTCGCAGTGACATGGGAGAGATTTGTTCAGCTGTTTCGAGATGAGTATTTTCCCCCGGTGGAGAGGGAACGTTTGGCGCAGGAGTTTGTCTCTCAGGCAGAAGACAGAGTCAGTGACTGAGATCTCGAGGATGTTCCATGAGAGGGCGATGTTTTGCCCTGAACACGTGTCCACTCAGCAGGCACGTGTGAGCCGATATCTTAGCATACTGAGGAGGGATATACGAGAGTTTGTGGAAAACTCGTCATAACGTACATTAGCCGAGCTTCAGGCCAATTCCAGGAGGAGGGAGATCGATCTTGAGTTACAGACCAGGGAGGATGAGGAGGAGTCCCGGGGGAGGGACCGGAGGCCAGTGCAGTCGCAGCCAGCGACGAAGTGGGCTAAGCCTGCTGATTCCAGAGTTGGGGGCCAGAAGGGCCGCACTTGTGGCAAGTGCGGCAAGAGTCACGAGGGTTCTTGACGTGCGGGGATCTGCTACACATGCGGCAAGGAGGGGCACATGGCGAAGGATTGCCCCAAGGGATTTTTGGTTTGCTTTCATTGCAACCAGACCGGCCACCAGAAGGATGAGTTTCCCCAGCTAGTGCAGGGACCAACGCAGGGATCTGCACCTACCTCTGTGCGTGCTTCTGAGAGCCGGGCAGTGAAGGCCGAGATGCCAAGGGCTCGCGGGAGAGCCTTTCAGTTGACAGCGGAGGAGGTCCGCGCAGCGCCCGATGTCGTGGCTGGTATGTATTCTTTTTTTTACGTATGCTGAGTTTTAAATGCTATGCTTATATTGTAACGTGTCTAGGTACTTTCCTTGTGAATTCTATACCTGCTTTGGTGTTATCTGACTCGGGTGCGAGTCGATCTTGTTGGATTAGTGTCTAAGTCCATAACTATTTTGGTATATACTTGACCCGATGGTGCATGGTCCTTTTAGGTTGCCTTCACCAAAGCAACTTGATAGGATGAATAATGAAGAGAAAGGATTAAATATGATTTGTTAATATATTATGTGAATAATATATTAAAGGATAAATCATATTGTTTAATTAATATTAGTCAAGAATTAATTGATAATTTATTTTGTGACTAAAAGAGATTAATTAAACTTAAGGACTGGAATTGTAATTATAAGATAATTGCAATTGGGCTATGGATTGCCTTATAATATAAGGTTGGACGAATTCTATGGGGAAATCCATAAGAAATCGTCCAAGGCCTTAAATAAAGGAGTCCATGGGTTGCTTAGGGCTTAAGCATCCAAATTAGGGTTTCCTTGTTAGATAACCCTAATAGCCTCACTATATATAGAACCCTTATGCCTCAAAAACGTGGACAAGCTTCCTTCTAGGGTTTCCACACGTTTTGGGCAACCTCCTTCTCTTCTCTTCTTCATCCTCTTGCTCTTGGTGTTTGTGAACCATTAGAGGACTCTAAGCTTTCTAAAGTCATTACGAGGAGGATTTGAGATTGTTATTGCTACATAACAATCAAGGTATGATCTAAACCCTATTCATATGTTATATTGATTATTAGATGCTAGATCTAGGGTTTATAGTCTTGGATAACTTGCATGTACAATAGAGAAACCTAGATCCAAGCATTAGGGTTTGTATGAGCACATAGGATGTTCTTATGACCAAAACCCATTAGTGGTATCAGAGCTTATATTGGTTTCTATTGTATTGATGCTTTATGTTGCTGAAAATCGTTTTCTGGCCTTCTGTTCGACCTGACTCGGCGAGTCACTACCTGGACTCGGCGAGTCAGCCCTACTCGGCGAGTTCCAGAGTGTGACTCGGTGAGTCGGTGCGTCAGACAGAGGAAATTTTAGATTTTGTTGCTGTTTTGCTTAAAGATTATTGCCATGTTCGTTTGAAATCTATAAAATACAAATTTTATTGTTTCTTAATGAATATCCTTGCCAAAACACAAGATAATTACCAATTGATTAGATAATAACTTCCTTATATGATAAAGATTGGATTATTTGTATTAGTTGGGTAACTTATTTTGCAAGAAATTGAAATTAGGTCAAATATAGATGATGATGAAATTAATTGTTTAATTTATATTATTTGTTATTTGATCCTTGTGTTATGAAAAGTTTCAAATTTTCCCTTTTAGGTTTTATAGTTTAAATTTGAACTCAAAAGTTTAGTTTTGAAATTTAAATAGTTGAAACCCTAATGTTTTGAAAAAGGTTTCAAAACTTGCCTTCAAGTTTTGAATTTAAATTTTGATTAAAAGTTTAATTTTGATATATATTTAAATTCTAAACCTAATGTTTTGAAATGTTTCAAAACTTGCCCTCAAGTTTTGGAATTTAAGGTTTAATTAGGAATGTTAAATTCTAAAACCCTAGTATTGTTTTTGAAAAGTTCAAATCACACCCTTATGGTTTTATTAATTAATTAAGGTGATTAATTAAAAGAGGTTTAATAAATCCATAAAAGTTTAGGTTTACAATTTAATTGAATTAAAAGTATAATTGTTAAATTTGACCACCTAGTATTTTAAAAGTGTAAAATACACCATATACTATATATAACATTAAAAGTCTAACATTATATGTATGAGTAAAAGTCAGTCTTACCGTTAGTAGGCCTCATTCACGAAGCTGGTCTATAAGGGTGTTTAAGGAAATCGCCTATAATATGGCGATTGAATGGGTATCCACTCTTACCCACCGCACTCTTGACTAGTGGAGGGTCGTTAGCCGAACGGTTAGGATAGGACGAAACCTTCCATTATAAGTATAATGAAGTAGAAAAGTAACTAAATGTTTTACAAATTCCCAATCTTAGTTACTTAGGCAAAAGTGAATTGATGCAATTCCATGAAATTACACTTTGTGCCCTTGCGAAGACGTTAGTGGAGCGTGTGTGGTTTACCGGCACACTAAATGGTTCTAAGCAAAGGTAGCAAAGGGTGACTTAATGTTTGTCATAGTTCGGTGGAGCGTGTGTGGTTTACCGGCACATCGAATAGGTGACTGTAACATGTGAGGGCACCATGTACATTTGCATGGTTATTCACACCTGCTTTGTGATCCTCGGCATCCCAGTCACAAACTAGAGGGGCATATCAAGATTTAAACATGCCATTGAAATGTTCAATGAATCTCAAAGGATCTAGGAGTTTTCATAGATTTAAAACTTAAATTTCTTTTTCGTTTTTCATGGTGGAAATTAGTGAATCGTCATTCACTTACCTTCAAATGTTCTGCAATTTGGGTTACGGCATCCCTCTCCCAAGTTGTGGAATATTGTGTTGGGTCCTAGCCTTAACATCTCATTTGGGTGATTTATTAAGGACTCAATCGATCAACTAACTTGAATTTGTTTTCTTCTGTTTTGTAGATGTCAAAGTACGACAACTGTGGTCTTCCGAAATCCCGTGGAACAAGTTTTCCACATGAAGATGATATTCCACGATTCGATCGAGGAACAAGAAATCATGCTTCACTTCCTCCACCTCCTCCAATTATTCTACCTAACCCACAAGTTCGAAGTCTTGAAAAGTTCAAGCTCACTCAAGCCCTTTTGGCAAGTAAACATGAAGAAGGAAAGTTGGTGTGTGGACACGTCTTAGGGATGAAGTCACACATTGATAGGTTAAGAATGTTGGGATCAGTTGTCTGTGAGGAGATGGCTGTTGATTGGGTTCTTCAGTCAGTTCCTAACTCGTATAGTGAGTTCGTAAGAGAGTACTATATGATGAACTGCGACGTGACCCTTATAGATCTCACCTATATGCTTATTGTTGTTGAATCAGCAATGGTTTGGCGCAATAGAAAAGCAAAGTTGATTGGTGAATCTGCCTTCAAGACCTCTATGGATATAGACAATGGCAACTAAAGACATGTTATGATCGAAAAGTTTGATCATAAGAGAAAGGCAATGTCTGAAGTAGTTCCATGTCATGTTCCAAAAGAGTCAATTTGCTTTTATTGCTAAGAGAAGGGGCATTGGAGACGAGTCTGCCCTATTTACCTAAGAGATCTACGAGATGGGAGAGTCAAAATGTATGGCTCTACTTTAGGTAAAATCCATTGACTAACTCTTTTAAGCTCCTATTCTAGATTCTTAATACATAATGTGATAAGATTACAATTGATGTTTTGTAGGATCGAAGAAAGGAGAGGAAGCTTAAGGGAAGAAGTGAGCAGAATCTAACCGTGAAGAAATGGATTTCGATCGCATTACTTGAAGATTAGATTCTTGAGCTACTACTTAGAGTTAGAATTAGATTGCTAAGAAATATGTATTAGCATAGTTTTTCAATAAATTGCATTGTAAGGACAAAAATTTTCCGCAATAAAATAAATTTTGACTTTATATTATTTATTTATCCTTGCAATAGCGTGTATGAAAAATTGATGTTTGAATGTTTCTATTATTAGCAATAATGGATTTGATTCTTAATTATGGAAATGTCGAAAATTTACCAAATAAGGAGAGTTTCGCATCGCCCAAGTTTCAATTGGACAGAAACTTGGAATCATGCAACTTGGTTACACGATGAATGAGAAATTTCATATTTGGAAATTAGACTAATTCATTGACAAAGTGTCAAGTGAAGGACTAGGAGATCAAGTACACAAAGTTGCGTATTGATCAGTCCACCATAAGAGTAACCAAGATATTCGTCATGATTTACTAAAAGTCTAGTAAATATGATTATACTTATAAGATTAAGTGTAATTCTGAATTGATTGAAAATGTTTAAATCAATAGCAGAACGAATAAGAATAATCAAGTAAGCAGAAAGATAAAAGTTTCTCTATTCTAAGAAGAAGGGAGAGTACCTTTTATGTTTTATGATAGGTCTTAATGATTAAGAACCATATCTCAATTGATTCTCTAAGTGAGTCTTAGTACAATTATATGTTTGAGAAAAGGAATCAAGAATTGAAGAAATGGTTAAATCACAAAGTCAATCATACTTCGTTCCAAAAACAAGTCTTAAAGTTAAGAGTGTGACATTGAGTGACAAGTCTTAAGAAGGTTTATGACATTCATCAAATGTGGAAAGTTGTGATGCCTTGGATAAGACAAAGACCAGCTAGGACCAATTTATGAAGTGTTTTGATAAAAACTACACTAACTCTTGAATATTTGTTTGTCAAGAAATGTTTATTGACAAGAGAATCTTATATGTCAAGGAGTCAGTAGGAGTCTTAATGGTCTTGAAAGGTTTCAAGAACAAATCAAAATAAACCTTATCGATCATCACTAGCACACAAGTTGAGGTTTACAACCTATCGTGTTGACACTATTTTGTTTCTATGCCATTCCAATTAAGTTAATTATGTATATGAGTTCTATGAGTTCTCATTTGAACGCATAAAAGGCAAGCACCTTGATCAATGAAAAGTACATTGATAGGAAAAGGTGAGCTGCTTAACTACTTGGAAGACATGGTGGGCAGCTGTGTTACCATAAGGCAAGAAATCAAGATTAAGAAAGTTCGGTCCATATGAGTTTGAATTTGTCGTAAACCTTGGTTTTGACAAATTCACATGGATAGGAACACATACACCATTAAAATTTAAGTATCATAAGATTTTTTCTTCATGAAAATGACTATGAGAAAATTCTTTCACTAAGAGAGATTTTAAGATAGCAATTGTAAAATTGCATTCTCAAATTTCATTATGGTTACGGTATCCCTCTCCATGATTCGAATTGTGAGATTTGGCAATTAGTCTTAATTGTTTAGGACACATATGAGCTATTTTGGATAAAGGTGTATGAGATTAAGAAGCCTTGATAAAGGATTATCAAAGCATTAAGTATTAGAAACATGAACTTAAGAAATTCAATAGGTATTGTTTTTCTGTAAGTTAAGTTGTTTTCTGAATACATGTCAAAGCTAGTGGGAGCATAAGTGTTATGTTTATAATAATCATCATGATAGTGGGAGCATAAATGTTATGATTGTATGATTATTAAGGCTAGTATTGCAGATTAGCAATATTAATTATAGTAAACAAGAGTTATACTTTGCGAAAAGTTAAGGGATGAGTAGTTTTGCTATAATTAAGGGAGAGAATATTATGCTTCATTTCAAATCTAAAGGCTTAGGTTGTGGAATGTTAATAAATTTAGTCAAGAGTACATAGTGCATTCTCAAAATTTCGATTATGATTACGGCATTCCTCTTCATATTTCGAATTATGAGAACGTAGCATGTAAAATATTATGGCAAAAGATTGATAAAGTATTAAATCTTCATGTAAGACATTGTGCATCGTGTCCCATACGCTTCGGGTATAGGATCGATGGCAAATGCTATAATATTTGATCATTCTAAAATTTTCCAAATGTCTAGCGCATTTAGAGGGAAAAAGGACAAGAATCGATTTTGACTAAGATAATTAAACAACTATCAAAGGACAATCCAAAGTTCGCTAAGGATTGGTCGCTTGTGAGTAGTTGGAAGTATGATATTGGATGGAGCATATCGAATTTATTATGAATAGATAAGATTCTATTAAGAATGAGTTGTCATATGGAAAATATGGAAACGTGTCCATATTGGGAATTGAATATTGAAAATCTATGTCTAGATTATAAACTTTTATGCAAAGGATGTTCAAAGGAATGTAATTTGAGTGAGAGACATCATATCTAAGGAATTGTATTGTAACAATCTCCGATAGAGGACTTTGTAATATCGTTGGCAATAGTCTTTGTGAATTTTTGTGCTATGAAATTACGAAAAGGATCATTGCATAAAATGTTAGAATCTAACATATTCTATAAGTGGCAAGAATTTGATATTCTTTAACTTATGAAAAAGGATTTTGAGTCGTGAAATGAGTATGATTGGAAATGTGTTCGTTTGATCTATTTCACAACGTAAGAACCATAAGTAAACATTGTGTGCATGATAAGATCATGGGACAAGTGTAATAATTCAAGTAAGAAGTTGATTACCTGAAACAACAAATAATGAGTAATCGATATGGTGATAAATAAAAGGTGTTTTATTTATACTCAAAGGTTTGAGGCCATATGGGATTAGTATTATCCTTGTGTTTCACTTTGCATGTTTTGACTTCCTGAATAATTTAATTGGTTTAGAACAGTCAAATTATTCAAACGGGCTACAGTCGTTCATATGTTGGAAGTAGGTATGAATGAAGACTGTCATGAATTGGTGTGTGGATTGATTAAAGAGCATTAGACATAAGCAAATGTTTGCTGCAACGTTCATGAGTGCTTATGAATATGATTTGAGCATTGGATTAAACCCACGCTCACTTGGATCACTTCATGGATTCTATCACGAGTGATTATGAGACAATAACATCTTATATTCTTGAAACCGAGATGTGTGAGTTGTATCTTGCAAATCGGTTGCACATTAATAATATGTAAACGCACCAGTAACTCGGTGTCATAAAACATATTGTTATGTGTAATTCGGTGAGTGAGTGCAAGCGAGCATTGAATCAAAGTTTATCCGTTCCTTTTATTCAAAGTAGGATAAAAGCAATATCTTTGGGCCCCTCGATGATTTAGTGATGACAAACGTAAATGCTCGGCCGGGTTAGGGCTAATTTGATTTGTTCAATTAGTCATTCATCATAAATCGGAAGTCGAGAAATAGTACAGAAAGAATGATTTGAAATCATGTCTTATACGATATCTAGAATGGAGGAATATATGATCCCTTATCTAAAGGACACGCGTATCTGATAGGATCAGAGTTGACAGCAGCTTTGGAAAGCTACGATTGCAGATCAGGATCTGAAGTCATCCGCAGAATATTTATTAGACTTATCCAAGTGGGAGACTGTTGGATTAGTGTCTAAGTCCATAACTATTTTGGTATGTACTTGACCCGATGGTGCATGGTCCTTTTGGGTTGCCTTCACCAAAGCAACTTGATAGGATGAATTATGAAGAGAAAGGATTAAATATGATTTGTTAATATATTATGTGAATAATATATTAAAGGAGAAATCATATTGTTTAATTAATATTAGTCAAGAATTAATTTATAATTAATTTTGTGACTAAAGGAGATTAATTAAACTTAAGGGATTGGAATTGTAATTATACGATAATTGCAATTGGGCTATGGATTGCCTTATTATATAGGGTTGGACGAATTCTATGGGGAAATCCATAAGAAATCGTCCAAGGCCTTAAATAAAGGAGTCCATGGGTTGCTTAGGGCTTAGGCATCCAAATTAGGGTTTCCTTATTAGATAACCCTAATAGCCTCACTATATATAGAACCCTTATGCCTCAAAAACGTGGACAAGCTTCCTTCTAGGGTTTCCACATGTTTTGGGCAGCCTCCTTCTCTTCTCTTCTTCATCCTCTTGCTCTTGGTGTTTGTGAACCATTAGAGGAGTGACACTTGTGACTTTAAGCTTTCTAAAGTCATTACAAGGAGGATTTGAGATTGTTATTGCTACATAACAATCAAGGTATGATCTAAACCCTATTCATATGTTATATTGATTATTATATGCTAGATCTAGGGTTTATAGTCTTGGATAACTTGCATGTACAATAGAGAAACCTAGATCCAAGCATTAGGGATTATATGAGCACATAGGATATTCTTATGACCAAAACCCATCAGATCTTTCGTGTCATTAGCCTTTAGTAAGCACATCAGTATCCGACGAGAGGCGTTGAGTCACCCTTTACGAGTTTCCATAGTTGACGAGCAAGCGGTTGATGCTACTAGTGTGATTCGAGGATGTGTACTCGAGATTTTCGGTGTTGATTTCCCGATAGATCTGGTACTGATTGCGATGGGGGATGTCTGTGTCATCATAGGCATGGACTGGTTTTCGGTGTTAGAAGGTCAGATCTACAAGTCAGCTCAGACCCTCTCTGATGTATCCACTGGACCTGAACTAGGGGCACCTGTTTGTTCCTCAGAACCTTGATCTTATAATCCAAGATCACGATCGACTTTCCAATGTAATTCAGGCTCGCATCCACCAGAATATCCTCTAGTGGTACCACTGCCGTCTCATCGGCCACACACTTCCTCAACTGGGATACATGGAAGGTGTTTTGGATCTAACGTAACTCCTCAGGTGGCTCCAAACGGTATGCTACCTTTCCCACTCTCGCGGTCACCCTGAATGGACCAATGTATCGGGGCCCCAGCTTGCACCTCTTCCTGAATCGGATCACTCCTTTCCAAGGAGATACTTTCAGGAGCACAAAGTCTCCAACCTGGAACTCGAGTTCGGACTGCCGCCTATCTGCGTAACTCTTATGGCGCCTCTGGGCTGTCAGTAACCTCTGTCTGACCTGTTGTATCTGCTCAGTTGTCTTCAGCACTATATCCGTGCTTCCCATCACTCAATGCTCTACCTCTCCCCAACAAATGGGGGTCCGACACCTCCTCCCATATAAAAGTTCAAAGGGAGGCATCCCAATATTCGAATGGTGGCTGTTGTTCTACGAAAATTCAGCCAAAGGTAGGTATGTGTCCCAACTTCCACCGAAGTCCATAACACATGCTCGAAGCATGTCCTCGAGTGTCTGAATCGTCCGCTCACTATGTCCATCTGTCTGGGGGTGGTATGCGGTGTTGAAGTGCACTCTCGTACCCAAATCCTCATGGAACTTCTTCCAGAACCTAGAAGTGAAACGTACATCTCGGTCTAACACAATCGAGATCAGCACTCCATGTCGCAACACCACCTTTCTCACATATACCTCTGCCAGTCTCTCCGTAGAAGAACTATCACTGATTGCAATGAAGTGATCGCTCTTCGTCAACCGATCCACAATCACCCAAATTGCATCGACACCCCTCACGGTCCTCGACAATTTGGTGATGAAATCCATAGAAATCTGTTCCCACTTCCACTGGGGAACCTCTAATGGCTTCAACTTGTCATACAGATGCTGGTGTTCGGCCTTGACCCAGCGGAAGGTCAAGGACCTTTCTACAACCCACGCAACATCCCTCTTCATACAGGGCCACCGGTAATCTCTCTTCAGATCCAAATACATCTTAGTGGCTCCGGGATGGATCGAGAATCTCAACATGTGCGCCTCCTCCATCAATATGCTAAGTGCCCCACCCATAAACGACACCTAAACCCGACCTTGAAAGGTCATAAGCCCTTGGTTATCAGTAACAAACTTGGACACCTGCCCAATCACCCGCTCTCTCTTGCGGTTCTACAGCCTCATAGCCTCTGCCTGGGCCTCTCAGATGGTATCCAATATCAGAGTCATCACCGTCATCCTCATGCATATATCCCAAATTAGGGCACTCTCCGCCCTGCAGCTCAGAGCATCGGCTCCCACGTTAGCCTTGCCCGGGTGGTATAGGATCTCACAGTTATAGTCCTTTACCAGATCCAACCATCTCCTCTGGCGTATATTCAGGTTGGGTTGATCCATCAGATACTTCAAACTCTTGTGGTATGATGTACACGAAAGTACCCACTAATTTTAATATTTATAACCTAACAAACTTAAACTAACTATGCACTTATAGGCAGTGTACCTAGTCGGATTACAATATAGCTTGGGTAAGTCGGGTGTCGATCATAGGTAACGTTGTTACTAATTAATCTACTTGCTATCAAATTAACCTAATTATTAACAAGTTTAGGAAGGGTTTTATCTGATTTTACAAGATCAGACGAACTTAACTCAAATTCAACCAATAAGTAAAAACACTATTGTCTACAATCCCTCGGGGCTGTGTCACTGAAGGGTTCGCCATGTGAATAGACATTCTTGTAGCCTTCATATTCTGAATTTCCAACTTCTGATAAAATGAATAAGGCATCAAATTAATGCTAGCCCCAGAATCGGCTAAAGCATTAACCTTCATTTTGTTACCAAATTCACATGGAAGAGTGAGGTGTCCAGGACCCCCCGTCTTCTCATGTATCTCTCCCAACACAGCTTTTGAGCTTTGCTCACTTAGAATCATCTTAGAATGCTTCTTTAATTGGTTACAGGTGTCTATTAAGGCTTGCAGTAATCTTTGATACTCGGGAATTTTGGATAAGGACTCGATAAAGGGAGTATTAATCGGGATTCCCTTCACGTGTTTAACAAAATCTAGATGCTCTCTTTCCAGTGGACTAAGGGCAACTCGGGATGGAAACGGAAAAGGCAGCTGATACATTGGAATGAGATTAAGCACTTTTTGTTCAGACAGGGGCGACATCGTGGCCAGATAAGCGCCACGTCATGGTGCAGTTGTTTCAGCAACCCCTTCACTTTCGGACTTTGGCTTCCTTGGTTTTGGATCGGGCTACTGTGGTTCTTCTTCTAATGCCTCCAGGAACTCAGAGATGGCCTCTTCTTCAGTATCTATGTCCATTACATGAGATTGGGTCTTCATTTCAGGATTCTTCAGGGATAGCTTCTCATGAACTAGAGTGGCTAGTTGACCAAGTTGTACTTTAAGGTTATTGATGGAGGCTTGCTGATTCTTTATTAAAGTTTGTTGTTCATTAATAGCAGAATCAGTAGCATCGTGTCTCTTTTCCGAAGCTTCCATAAACTTCATCAACATGGTCTCTAGATCGGGTTTCTTCTCAGCTGGTGGCTGCTCCTTTTGGTAGAAGCCTCGACCTGTCTGCCTATACTTCTCTTCTTTTTGCTTCTTATACTCTTCATATGGCAGCCACTCATTCTTTGGTTTCCTCCAGTCTTCATCAAACTTATCCCCACTCAAGTAGCACACTTGAGCTTTTCTGTTCCCAAACTCATCTAAATGGTAGTCCTTGGTCAAGTGTGGATCACTACACCTCTCGCAACCCACTCTTAAGGCATGAATTGAGTGGTCCATTTGTGTCAACCTACGGTCCATATTATTTAGCATAGCCATCATGGCTGCTATTTCTTTAGTTTGGGCCCCTCCACCGCCTTTGATTCCATCTTGCCTAGGGTTGTGGTATTCGCGAGAGTGCTTTGAGAATTCTTCAATCAGCTCCTTGACCTCCCTTGGTTTTTTCTTTGTTAAAGCTCCTTGAGAGTCAAGGAGTTGTCCTGTCATAACGTTGACCCCATCATAGAAGACTGACATATCTTGTTGCAGATTTAGATCATGCTGAGGGCAATTTCTGAGCAAGCCCTTGTACTGCTCCCATGCTTCGTATAATGACTCCCCCGGTTGTTGCTCAAAGTTGGCTATTGCCTTCTTGAGTTTAGCTATCTTGGATGGTGGGCAAAACTGGTCCAGGAATTGCTCATGCATTTGAGCCCAAGTGGTGATTGTACCCGGTTGAAGTGATTTTAACCACTCTTTAGCAGCTCCCTTGAAAGTAATGGGAAGCATCCTAAGCAAGACGGTGTTTTTGTTGACGTTTGGGACATTGAAGTAATCCGCAATGTCATTGACTTCATCTAGATGCTTAAAAGCATCCTCATGATCTTTCCCAAAAAGTGGGATATCCTTCAGTGAATTCAAGATGTGTCCCTTCAGCTCAAATGTGATAGTGGCAGGTATTGCGGGTTGGACTAAACCGGGACCCACATCTTCTCGGATCCACTACTTGTAGGCTCCCATGGACATCTCTTCAATTGCTGCCATCTTGTTCCTTGGCTCGTTCTCGGGTTCGCTTGTATGTTCTTCAAATTCGGGCTCGGTATCGTATTCGGATTTGGTTTGGACGGGTATTTGATCCAAGTTTTCAAAATTGCTCTTGTGCCTTGAGGATGAACTTGACTCTCCTGTCTTCTTTCCCGACGTTCTTGAAAATGTTGACTTTAATTCTTGCAGTGACGTCTTCTTATCTGTCTTCTTGTGAAGTGCAGCTTCGGGATCTTCAATTGGTGGCACCAAAGGTTTGGTAGATCCTCTGGTCATGAACTCCTGTAACTCGATAAAATAAAAACGTGAAACTGAACTAAAATAAGAAAATACTTAAAAACTAAAAATTACAGCTTTCACGTCGTGAGTTTATACAGCTCACATCGTGAATTCTGTGACAAAAACAAAAATCAAAAATTTTGCTAAAATAATATGCTACTAAGCTAATAAACAAAAATAAATAACTAATTAACTTTTTGCAGATTTTATCCCACAAAAAGGGTCGATTAATCTAATGCAACTAAATAAACTAATAAACGCGCCGCTCCCCGGCAACGGCGCCAAAAACTTGATGTGCACGAAAGTACCCACTAATTTTAATATTTATAACCTAACAAACTTAAACTAACTATGCACTTATAGGCAGTGTACCTAGTCAGATTACAGTATAGCTTAGGTAAGTCGGGTGTCGATCAGAGGGAACGGTGTTACTAATTAATCTATTTGCTATCAAATTAACCTAATTATTAACAAGTTTATAAAGGGTTTATCTGATTTTACAAGATCAGACGAACTTAACTCAAATTCAATCAATAAGTAAAAACACTCTTGTCTAGTTTGAATCCACTTCGTCCTTATGGCTAGCTAATGATTATGGATTATCAAGTTGGTGATATGTGCATAATTAGTTAATTATTTAGCATATATTCTTAATCATTTTTAATTAATTATGTGAATAATGTGGACAAAAGGTACTTAAAATGGTTTGAATTTTGTTTTCAGTCTAGAAGATATGCTTGGAAGTAAAAGGGAGCAAGGGGAAGCAATTGAAGACCAAAGAGTGAAAATAATAGACAAAAGACCATCTACTCGGCGAGTAGACGACTCTACTCGGCGAGTACACGAGGATGTTCCAGAAGATAGCTACGATTCCTGATTCAAGACGGATAACTATGCACCTACTCGGTGAGTTGGTCCTGCTACTCGCCGAGTACACCCTGTTTTGGGATATCTATAAAAACCGAATCCTTATCTAATGGGACAACATTCCTGGCGATTTTTGAAGGTCAAGCTGCGACTAAGAGCCCTAGAAGACGCTAAGGAACCCTAAGCTTCAATCTTTTGAAGAATTTAAGCGATTAGGTTAATCCTACCACTTAGATTTAGGAATTGAATATGTTTGATTTAGTAAACCTTGTTTTTATGTTTGTTTCTACTGCAACTATGAACTAAATTCGTTTTTGTTTTTGTTTGGGGAATACCAAGGAACTCCTATGGTTTAATTATTAGTTTTTGTTTGATTTTTTATTGGTGATTTATTAAATTAAGTTTGTTAAAGAACCTTATGCATTAATCACTACCATTTTCTGTTAATTGGAAGACAATTAGGTTGCATGAACATCTCTTAGTTGTTAACCTCATATGTCTATGTGAACACTAAACCATATGCTTAGAAATAATGATTATGAAACTAAGATTAATAAGACAATAGGAAGATTAATGTGTGAGCTTGTTTGAGAAACCATCAAACAAGAGGTTAATTGAATTAATAACTTAATTAACCATTACAAATCTTATTTAATCCAAATCATTAATCTAGGGAATTAATTAGTTTAAACATTTGATCAACGCTTAAATTAGTTAATTGTCTAAGGGTTAGGAGTAATGAACATGAACCTAACCATTATAATTGGTAACCAATAGCAATTAATCTACCATAAATACAAATAACCATAGGAGTGAATTGGTTGAACCTAAATAGAAACATCTTTATCAAATTTGGTGAATAGTTGTTGCTTTAGTTATTTAGTTAATTTAGTGTGCCTAAGTTTCTAGTCTTGCAAAACTAGAGAAACCCCTTTTACTTTTATTAGTTGTTTTAGTTAAAATTAGTTATTAGTTTAATTTTCCGTTCCCTGAGTTCGACACCTTACTTACTAATCTATACCACTAAAAGACAGGTTCACTGCCTTTGTGTGTTCAATTTATTAATTAAAAGTATGGATAAAACAAGTGCATTTTACACACATCAGTTGGTTTTAATTGTATTAGTAATTTAAGTCTAACTTTACCAATGATTAACAAACTCATGTCAAATTATGTATGGTCACACACAATTAAACACAGAACCAATTATGAATATGAATATGCTATGTAAGATTTATTATGTAAACGCAATTATAGTCACAATCCACGTTCTCTAGCACGGCTAAGTTTATTTACTCTAATTACTAACTAAGATTGGTCAATCCTAGCTCTAACAGTTTAATGTTCACTAAATCATTAGGTAAACAAGTTCATCCAGTTAATGGTCACTAAGCTACACAGAACATGAAATTAAGCAACTAAAGAAACAAACACAAGCATGCTAGGTAACTAAAAATCAAACACAAGCAATTTACCAACTAAATAAATCCATAAAAATTAAGCTATTCATAAGTTGGAAGCTTCATCTAGCTAAACAAGAGTAGCTAAATTCAGCTGCTCATAATAGCAACTAACACACTAACACAAATCAAAGTATAATGAAACATGTTCCTAAGTAATAAGTAAACTAAATTATGGACCTTCACTCTTTTGGTGTTGAAACCTCTTTCCAGGACTTTTCTTCTGCTAACAATCGCCTTATGGAGTCCCTTTTTCTAGCCAAAAGTCTCTCTAATTCGTAATGACCAAGAGTGCTTAAATATCCTTAAAAATCCCGCGCCACGTCATGGCTATCTCTACCACGGCGTGATCCTCAAGTTATCCGTATCGGGCAAGGACTCTTTCTTTACGCGATCTTTATCTTCTAGAATACTCATGCCACGTCGTGGGTATCCATGCCACGTCGTGGTTTTAGTAATTTCCGTGGATTTCTTCATCTCTTGTGTTTCAAGTCTCCCATGTTCTATAAATTGTCGCTTTTGGTCCCTCTCTTCGAAAATACTTCTAATTGACTGAAAATAATAATTTAAAGTCATAAGTATCATTATTATCAACTTATTAATAAAAATGTACTTAAATATTGCCTAAAAATAAGTATAAATATGGCAATATCATGGTCAATGTATATGGTACACCGAATCCCATACAAATAATGGCGCCACATCTTGAGGGCGAACACCACTACCCCCAACTCCAAATCATGGGTAGGATACCTCGTCTCATGAGGCTTTAGCTGCCTCAATGTGTATGTTATCACGTGCCCTCTCTGCATAACCACCGCACCCAACCCTGATATCGACACATCACAATATACCACGAAATCCTCCATTCCCTCTGGAAGGGCTAACACCAGGGCTTCACATAATCTCTTGCGAAGAGTCTCAAACGAGTTCTGCTGCTCGAGACCCCAAATAAAAACAACGCCTTTTCGGGTCAACCAGGTGAGTGGAACGACAATCTTGGAGAAATTCGTGATCAATCTCTGATAGTAGCTGACCAATCCCAGAAAACTCCTGATCTCGGTGGGGTATCTCAGCACCTCCCAACTCATAACAGCCTTAATCTTTGCCGGATCGACCAATATCCCATTCTGATTAACGAGATGTCCCAAAAACTGGACCTCTCGTAACCAGAAATCACACTTGGAGAATTTGGCATAAAGCCTCTCCGATCTCAATACCCCAAGAATCTCTCTCAGGTACTCAGGAAACTCACCAAGTCCATAGAAGGACTCGACGAGTCGGATCGATTTGCTCTGCGTTTCGTGATCAGTGGTAACCCATCGAGTGAAAGGCCAACTCAACAAGTCGAGTGAGGCATTAGGAGGATTCAGAGGACATGCATGGACTCACTGAGTCTGGTCAAAATTGGGCCATTGACTGGATTTGACTTTCGTTGACTTTTAGGGTTTGGTCAACATTTGGACATTTGGACCATTGGTGGGGTAAATTGGTATTTTCCCCTTCTGTGAGATTATAGTAAGGGTTTAAATTAGGGATAATTATTATGTGATATGCAGGAGCTAGACCTGGGAGTAGAGATCACGATCCCGATTTCGAGATTTCCATTCATTAGCTTACGAGGTGAGTCTTCTCATGATACTTACCTTATGTGGTAAACCTTAGGTGTGACCAGGGTCTTATGTGTATGAATTGTGTAATGAGATATCTTGCTATTTACTTGTGTTATGCTTTATGAGTAGTATATTTTGATGCTGAGTTGAGGGACTGGAGGGTCCATATGAGTTGTGGGACCAAAGGTTCCCACTGAGACACATCGACCAGAGGGTCTAACTGAGTTATAGTCTAAAGTGACTATTGTGCTCTGAGTGGTATTTTGGGGAACTCACTAAGCTTTTATGCTTACCGTGTTATGTGTTATGTTTTTCAGGTAGTTCCGAGGATCGCGACAAGGCACCGGCATGATTGTACACATCGGTAGAAGATTGTTTTTATGATTCTGGGATTGTGTTTTCCTTTTGTTGACATTTGAGAAATAAGTGTTTTGAGAATTATGATACATGTTTTATTGTGTTAAAAATGAAAATTTTGGTTGAAAAATTACGTTGTTACATTATGTTAGGAAGCTAAAGTTGGTGTTGGGCTCTATTAAGTCATGTTAGGTCATAAAGTCAGGAACTTTACGACTCTAGACGTCTATTAGGCTTGAACTTGAAGATTTAGACATTTGGTCTTAAAGGAATAAGACCTAAAAATGCAGTTTTGGGTTTTAGCACCGTACGTTGGGTGTATTGGGGTAGTATGCGGGGCGTACATACAAAAGTGCCATAATGGGCCATATTTGGGCCTTGGGTCTTTGGGGTTTTGGGTCATGAGTTGTTGGGTCAGATGTAGGAAGGGTAAAATAGAGTTTTACTCATTGATATGATAGAGTATGAAATGGACCTTGGACTATGGGAGATTGCCTTAATTATTGATTAGGAATAATTTGGATGTGTTCAATGTGAAGAGCCCGGTAGTAGCAGCGTGTGTGGTTTGGTTATCTCTAGACTAAGATGAGTTTGATCACTATACTGTAGGATACTAGGGTTGTATGTGCTTGTTGTCTGTGTGACTCTTGATGTATGCTTGTATACCTATATGATGTATGTATGTGGGGTGAAATAGACCCGTACAGATGAAATATACCGATTGAGTGGAAAATAGACTCGGGGGGTTAAATAGACTCAGTACAGCCTTGAGTTGTCATGTAAGTTGAAATAGACTCGGGGTGAAATAGACGCGAAGGTGAAACAGACCTGGTTCAGCCTTGAGATGACATATATGTATGGTATGCAATATTTTGGGGAACTCACTAAGCTTTGTGCTTACGGTTTCATAGTTATGGTTTCAGGTACTTCCAGTTCGAAATGTAAGGGCCCGACGTGACTTCACATCATCCTCCAAGTTTATTCTGCATTTGATTAATCTTGATTTTTACTTTGATGTTTAAATACTATTTTTCCACATCAAATGATTTTGGAATGGAATGTTATATGAATTAGTGTTATTAAAATGAAAGTTTTACTCTAAATTTTTGGGACATTACACCTTTATACCTGAAATCACCCATTTCTACAAGCTTATTGCAAGAAAGAACATGATTTAATGGCATATGTAATAAATTATAACTTTGATTACTTCCAACATTGAAAGAACCATTAGCACAAGAATGATTTCTTCTGGAAATCGATTAATACCACTTTCAACAACATGATTAACAACAAGCAATTATACTATGTTAGGATGCATACAATAACAAAACTAAGAAAATATTTGACATCACTATCATCAAGAATCTACATAATTATGTTTGATTTAAGACATTAAAAAGATAAACGTATTTGATTACTGTATAACTTGGACTTCGAATCAACTAACGTAATCTACCCACAAAAATTGATATCATAGATTATATCTACACCAAAACATATGTAGTTTGGAGCAATTATTGCATAAATCCCTCGATTCATTCCCGTTCTTTTCCATTAGAAACAGATACTCTAAAAATTCTTTATAAGTACTCATCTTTTTAGTATCCAAGGGCTTTATTAGTTTATGCAACAAAAATGGCAATACAAATGCCCTTATATAAACAGCCTCAAACATAACTGTGATCCATAGGTACTCCATGATATACTTTTTCAATGAAAAAAATACGAGTGTCAGATTTCGGATAAGATTTTTGCAAATCAAGATCAACTCCAAAATAATCATAAATATTTGAGAATGCGGGGTACTTTGAAAAGGATATTTATTATTAAAAAAAATTTAATATATATATATATATATATATATATATATATATATATATATATATATATATATATATTAAATATTTTATTTATAAAAAGGATATTTATTATTAAAAAAATTTAAATATATATATTAAATATTTTATTTATAATGGTTAGATTACTTGATTTTTATTATTTAATTTAAAAAGAAAATGAGAAAACCCATATTAAGTATTAACTATTAGTATCCTATCCATTGGGTGCCTATTGCTATCTTCAACAGAGCTTAAAATAACTAGGCAGCAATGGAGCTCTGCATTTCGGCTCCTCCAACGTTATCCTATGTGAAGTCTTGTGTTGTTTCTCCACCAATCTCTTCAATTTCTCTCTGCAACTTCTTGAGACCCACCAAACAATTCACTTCTCTTAGAATATCTCGTTCTTCTCCTCACTTCCTCCATTTCCCGAGAAAGATATCAATCTGCGCGAGGGCTGTCGCGCCACCGGCCGTTACCGACACCGTCAAAGACCCTCTGCCCGCTGATCTCATCGTTCAAGAAATCCAGGAACCGAATTGCAGGGTGAGCTCCTCTAGTTTCTTGTAATGTTCAATGTACTTACAATTTCCATTCTTAACTGCCTGGATCCTATTTTATCTTCTTTGTTTCCTTCCTTTAATCAAGTTAAGGTTTTTCTGTATTGCATAAGAATTTCTTTGTTTTATTAAATTGGATAAAACCCACCATTCTTTCGCTTTCATTAGCAACCCTATATATGCACTTAAAATGTTTGTTAAAAGTCCTCACCGACATTACATTATATTACTACTTCTGCTATTTTGAAACAAACGCTGCAACTATACTAATCTTCAAAATCTGCAGATTCTGTTGAAAGTAGAAGTTCCACCTATCGTATGTGATGATTGTTACAAAAGGGTGATAAATGAGTTTATGAAGAAGGCCAAGGTGCAATTAGATTTCATCATCTTGACCTCAACCATTCTTTCATTCAAATTTTATTTTGCATTCTAAAATTTTCTTGTTTTCTTCCCATTTTGTTCAGGTTCCTGGATTTCGCCCTGGAAAGAAAGTTCCAGAAAGCATTCTCATAAGTTATATTGGAAAAGATGGTGTCAGAAAAGCAACCGTTGAATCTATTCTCAAAAGAACTCTTCCACATGCCATGTCATCAGTATGTAATCTCTACCTAAAAATAGCAATATATTTTCATTAACTTAAAACCACAAAGCAGTCAACTTTGAAGTTTGACCATATTGATTCACACAGGTAGATGGACGAGCTTTGAAGGACTCAATCCGCATTACATCCACATTTCCTGAAATGGAAAAGACGTATTCTTCTTTAAACATCCTAAAGTATGTCAAAGATTTTACCTTTTTAAGTAAATTCATTATATATTTACATGGGTTTTTGATCTTGATATGTTTTCTGTGCATAGATACGATATTATTGTGGATATAGCACCTGAAGTGAAATGGGTTCCAGAAAATGGTTACAAGAATTTGAAGATAGTGGTTGAGCTTGACAATGAAATAGATGCTAAAACAGCTTGTGAAAGAGAATTAAAAAGGCGTTACAAATCTTTAAGTACAATGAGAATAGTCACAAATAGAGGACTACAGGTTATTTTGTAGTAATTTTCAACTAATCTTTTTCTAATTATCCAAGATTTTGTTATATAATAAATTGGGTATATACAAATGGCTTCCATAGATTGGTGATGTTGCTGTTTTGGATATATCTGCAACAACAGTGGAACAAGAAGGATCAGAAGTGAAAAATGTTCCAGCTGCAGAGAGTAAAGGTATGATGGAATGGAATCACAAGGGAATGGAATTAAATTGAATGGAATGGAATGGGTCATTACATTCCATTATAATGTTTGGTTGGATTTGCACTTTTGCAGGTTTCCAATTTGATACAGAAGATGGAGATAGAGTTATTCCAGGTTTTCTTGATGCAATAATTGGAGTTCAAGGAGGTGAAACAAAATCTTTCCCACTTACATTTCCAGATTCATGGAAACAAGAAGATCTACGTGGCCTTCCTTGTCAATTTACAGTAAGCCCCCTCCTGTTACAAATTTTGTTAATAATCTACACAAATATTAATTTTCTTGCAAATGTATCAATAGGTTGAATGTAAAGAACTCTTCTATAGAGAATTACCAGAGATGAATGACTCCATTGCTGATAAGCTTCTTCCTGGAAGCACTACTATCGATCAGGTTATTAACTTTGTCTATTCATCATGTTTTGACTTTTTACACAATTTGATTCGTGTTTTTGACTAAATGTTGTTTAATTATGTTTTTTTAGGTTAGGGAGTCATTGTTGGAGAGGTGTGTGGAACTTGAGCAAACAGCTAAAGATCAAGCAACAGATAATGCTATACTTGATCAGCTTCGAAAGGTACTTAGACAGGGGTAAAATGGTAATTTTCCATGGATTTAATGGATGCTCAGTTAAGCTATGCAATAAAGAATCGCTTTAGAGTTTAGAGACCGTTTTTGCAACAAATGAAACATCTAGATGAAAATCGTACCTTTTGACAAACCCCAGGGACTAAAGTTGTAATTTACTTTTTCTTTTTTCTTTTTTATTTAATCAGATTAAGTTATTGAAATTTGATTCCAGATGATTCAAGTTGAAATCCCACAATCTTTGTTTGAAGAGCAAGGAAGACAGCTTTATGGAGCTAGACTATTACAAATACAGGTTTTGTAACAAATATATGTTAATGTTACACATTTGATTAAATTTGAGATTTTTATTTTTTATAAAGTTTTTAATTAAATATTGAATTTTTTAGGCAAACATGAAATTAAATGAAGAACAGTTGGCAATGCTTTCAAGCCCAAAAGCTGTGAGAGAGTATTTGGAAAATCAAAGGGAGAATATAGAAAATGTAATCAAGCAGAATCTTGCTGTTGGAGACATTTTTAAACGCGAAAATCTAGAGGTACATTTAAAAAAAAAAAAAAAAAAAAAAAAAAAACAATTGTGAAATCATATTATTTTTACATTTACTAAAAAAATATTATTTTTTACAGTTTTCAACGGATGAGCTTGTGAAAGAGGTTGAGAACTCTGTTGCTGAGTTCAAAAAACACGCGCAAGAGTATGATGAAGAGAGCATTCAAGAGCAGGTATATTCAGAGGTTACCTCTGAATGGTTTCATTCAGAGGTTATCAAACAAGCTCTTAATATCTTCTATTTTACCTTTTTTTTGTTGATAAGTTATATCGGGTTTTGTTTCATTGAATGTTGTTAGGTGCAAGAGGTGCTAGAGGGAGCAAAAGTGCTTGAATGGTTGAGAGAAAATGCAGATATTCAATATATAATCAAATGATAAACATAGACACATTTTTGTTGAGTTTAAGCTTAGTTTAAGTTGAATTGATTGTTGCCTAGCCAATTAAAAAAAAAAAAAGTAATTACAAGAAAATCATGTACTTTGACCACTTTTTAAAAAAAAATTGTTTTTTTGCTTTAAAACCGTGTATACTTGTATACGTATACATTAATATAAACACTTATTACCAGTTACCAGATATGTATGCTAGAAAATTGATCGCTAGCCTAAGAGAATCTATCCCATTATCTAAAAGATGTTGCAGTTACAAAATGTCATGCAAGATTCTAGAACGTTTATGAAGCAAGCATCTCATGCAAGTTCGGATCATTCGGACCTGCTCCAAAGCCGCTCCCTCCCCTTCTAGTAGCCACCATATTGAAGACACAAACAAAAAAGTTACAAACATATAGATAGTGTTATCCTCCCATTATTTATCTATCTATCAGCAGTGTCAAGTCTAGAACGTAATTCACTATTTAAATGAAATCTACAGAAAGTGAACACAATAAAAAGTAAAAAATAAAAAAATACTAGTTGCGGGTCTGGATTAGGTAGAATCGTATAAGCAAAAAAAAAATGTTAAAGTTCTTACATTATTACTCAACGAGGTTTTATATTTTGATGTATTTTCGCAATTGTATCGTTACTAATAGTTTCTAAAATATTTTTGGAATATATGAAATCAAATTATCACCTAAAAATTGATCACCCATTTTATTGTATACATAATTCTTTAGCAACTTAATTGCTGAAAATATACGTTCAATTTATTTTTATTTTATTTTTTAATTTAACTTATATTTGGCTATTCGTATTGAATTATACCTTAAAAAAATTTGGCCTTTTAAAATATAGAATATAGGCTACATATTTATATTTTACCAAAAAATATGAAGTTCACTACAAATACTTAAGGTAGGTCACATATTTAATTCGATATAAGTTGTTACAAGAAGGAAAAAAAAAAAAAAAAGATGGGTCAAGTGACCCACATTGCTTAGATATAGTCTCGTCATTGTCTATCAGTTCCTTAGAATCCTTGTGACCCTTTCCAATCCATAGCTAATCGTACTTGTTTCAAGAATTGGCCCAAAGTTTCTAAGTTGCCCCTTACAGCCACTACCAAACATTCAATCATACATGTATATGCATACACACGTACCAATCTTCCTAGATTCTCTAGGATTCCGCTTTGATATCATGTCAGATGAAACTTTCTTCAATATGAACGAGTCACCTTATGAATCTACCGTTGTACATAGTTAAGAATAAGATAGACATTTAGATAATTGACCCTACCCTAAGGTAACAACGAAACAATGATCATGTAATAAGACCAAATCATAAACTCTAAAGATATTTGATTCTAACTGCATACAACCCTAAAGCATTCACTTAGCAACTTATCAATATTAACATAGATTTCAAGTAGCACATAACGATCAACACATAAGGCAAACAAGGCATCTCTCATAGACAGACAATCTAGCATGTAAATCTTGAGTACATCCTTAGCCTATTTTCTAACATGCATATCAATCAGTCGTATAAATAGCATACAAAACAAATATGGGTGTATTGGGAATCACTTTCCTTCTCGAGCTTCAGTTGACCGTACTTATCGCATCATTCCTTCTTTTATAAAAAAACTTTCCTAAAAAGCTTTTATAAAAAATCCCTCGAGCCTTAGTTTGAGTTTGGACACACACTCGTGTTCATCCAAATCCTTCAAACCGAGACTCTGATACCAACTTGTATCGTACCAAATTTTCAACCAATTTTTTTGGAATATAAATTAAACAACCCAAATCCATTTTCTTAAACATAAACATAATTATCCATTAAGTTTAAACATCATAAACAAATCATAGAGTCAAGCATAAGTCTTAAAAACATAATATAGATACGAGTATAGTTACATCGCGCCCTTTCCCTTTTCACCCGAACAACGTGGTTGTAAAAAATTAAATATGATGAGTAAGCACAAAACTTCATGAGTTACCCAATACATCACATATTCAATTACACATACAATGCATACAACAAAAGACTTACGATCTCGTTATAAAGCTCACATCATCTCATACATGTAAGCTCGTGGTCCAACATTGTACTGTCATCATCTTATTGGGCATGTAAGCTCTTGCCGCTTCCCATCAGACCTTTAGGCTTTCGCCATCATCCTATTAGATATGTAGGATCACGGTTTAATTTCCTTCCACCATCATCTCATAAGAAAACATATGATCCTATCATATGACCTTCCAGCTACCATACCAAATGATTACTTTAGTATAAATGGTCACATAAACCTTAATAACACATCCATACAATAATAATATACAAGCATTCTACCACAAAAAGGACATATACTGTTATGCATGTATAGTGAGAAAACTCACATGAAGCTAGAAATCCAGGTCTCACACTCAAGTCTCCACAAGTGAATAAACTAGAACAAACCACTAAAGTTCAATATTAGATGAATCTCAGTAACCATTACCAACAAAGATCAACCTCAGTCTAAAACTCCATGCACATCCAAGTTTTACCAAAAGTCAAATTGGTCAAATGATCTAGATGAATCTCAGTAACCATTACCAACAAAGATCAACCTCAGTCTAAAACTCCATGCACATCCAAGTTTTACCAAAAGTCAAATTGGTCAAATGATCAATGGTTAACACACCGCAACCAACTCATGGTCGTGTCATGACAACTACAATCCAAAATAGTTATGATACTTCCTATGCTTCTGTAACACCTCAAATATTAGACCAATATTTTCCAAAAATCATATTTCACAACAAAATTATCGAATACAGTATCATCTTAAAATAACAAGTATCATAATTATCAGAGTTCATAAACATGTCCTAGTAGTAAATTTCCAGTGCGTGTGTACAATCAGATATTCGCCTTCCCGCGGTCCTATGAAATATGTAACACTCGATGGTTCCAAGGTATTATTTATTTATTTAATCATTTATTTTATTGTCAAAGCATGTAAGTTATGTTGGGCTTAGAGGATTTGGGCCTCTATATGTGGTCTTAAATGAGGTCGTATGTTGGGCGTAAACCTGGTGTATGTGGGGCGTATAGGGATAACAAGGAAATGCGAAGGCATGCACGTACATGCAACGTACAAGGTTGTACGTGGCCAGCTCAAAACCCTAATTTCTAGGGTTTAATCCCTATATAATGTCATTAAGTCCCATGACTTAGATTTCTAGTATGTTGCTGTTATGAGTACTATGATTATGATGCTAGCTTATTTTGGCAAATCCATGATTAAATTTTATGAATTTGAAGGTGATGAGCAAAAAACCCTAATTAGGTGATTTGCTAGATAAGTGAAATCAAGCTCATATATTAATAGATTAAGATATATGGATGATATATTCGTGAAGCTGAATTAGTTTAAATGATGTTGAAGAATCAACAAAGTTATGAACAAGTGTGGTAAACCCTAGCTAAATGAAATGTTAAGATACTTGAAAGTAAGATTATGTCTTGATGGATTAAGATATATAGACGACTTATTCATGAAAACTAATTGATTTTAGCTATAAAAGTGGGATGGAAATATTTGTATGATAAATCGAATTATCATGCTAAATGTGGATTGAAAATCAAGCTCTTTATTGAATGGTGTTATTAAGAGCTTAATATATTATTTGAATAAGATTTAAAATAATATCGAACAAAT
The DNA here is from genome assembly GCF_052625555.1 of Lactuca saligna. Lineage (NCBI taxonomy): Eukaryota > Viridiplantae > Streptophyta > Magnoliopsida > Asterales > Asteraceae > Lactuca > Lactuca saligna. The sequence goes on along the minus strand of NC_136425.1, from coordinate 147,514,571 downwards.
GGCACCAAATTAAGGATAAGAGCCAAAGTGATATTTAATTTTCACTAACTAACAAGATGAGTTTTATGGAGCTTTATAAATACACATACATGACTTAATGAACTGAGAACTATGTTTTATGACACTCTATGCAAGAGTAAGTATTGATTACGTTTATATGATTTTCAAAAGATGAAACTATGATAAATGATATGTTAATGATCTAAACATTATGAGGATATATTCATATGAACTCTTTTTAAAAAGTATATCAGTGAGTGAATGCTAAGTATTTTGAAACGGATTAAAAGGGAAAAAGTATGTTACAAGCTTTATGATTATGTTTGAATAAATGAATAATAAGCTAGCCACAATTTTCTCGTGGGGGATGAGCAATAACAAGACTCTATTTCTATGGTACCTCTTGTTTCTAAGTGGATGTATAGAAAATAGATGATGTGATAAAATGATTTTTTCGTCTACCGTGATAAGTTATAAAGGGTCGTACAATGCGACTAAGTCTTACCGAACCCCATAGTCAACATATTGTTGTGAGTTTGGTTCTATTGGACCTCAAATTCAGCATGTAGTCGTGACTTAAAGAAATAATAAAAGACCCGAGATGGCCTGTAAGTTTGTATGGTGTGAGGACAGGTATTACATAGTCAATGAATTGTTTTAAGTTTTATGAAAGTTAAAAAAGCTTATGAAAGTTTTATAAAAGTTATGAAAGCTTATGAAAGTTTATAAAAGTTATGAAAGCTTATGAAAGTTTTAAGAATTATTTTGAAATCTTTTGAAAGTTTATGAAAACTTGTGAAAGGTTATGAAAGTGAAGTATATCAAGTGTTTTGAAGCTTACAAAAGTGTATGAGTGAAAAGTTTTATCGAAAGTTGAAAATGTTTTGGGTCTAAATCCATAGGACTCATGATATATTATTGTCTTACGTATATTTTTTTTAAATATCATGCATTCCAAGTTCATATAAGAAATGTTAGAACAATGTGATTATACCGATAACAATGAGCTTTTAAACGATAGAAACTATAAATAGTTTATGTAATGTATAAATATTAAGTGCTTTACTATGGTTTGTATCGATTATACACCCGATATATATTTTTTTCTTTTAACTAACAAGTAAATTGTTTTGGTTTTTATGAAACCATGTTCAGATGATTATGATTTAAACTATAAAAATGTTTTCAAAACTATTGTATTTTATTATGTAAAAAATGATGGGTATTAATCAAAATACACAAAAAAAAACATAAATATAATACTAAAACAAAATTGTAACGCCCCGTTTATTTAAATAAATTAATAAAATGTAATTTCTAGATTAGTTTGTAAAGAAATTTTGGAGATTAAGGGTGGTTTGGTAAATTCTGGATTCGATTTGAAATAAAATCTTGAGGGAAGGGGCTAAAGTGTAAGTTTCAGATGTAATTTGAAAACAATTTTAGAAATGGGGGCTGCTTGGTAATTTTTAGGACCTAAATTGAAAGGATTTGGGAGTGGTAGGGGCTGAAATGTGAATTACAGATTTGTTTTGAAGAATTATGAGAATGAGGGACTGGAAGTGTCATTTCCGGTTGAAGTTTGAATGAGCACGGGATTTGAACCCGGTGGTTTATCATTCCCATCTTAAGGTCATCACCCCCCAAACCCTAACCCTAACTCTTTACCAGCCGCCACCCTTATGGCCCCTCCAGCCGACGCCACCACACATCCGTCGTCGAGGTCGTGAGCCACCAGCGATGTCACCTCAATGATTTCCGACAATCGAAACATGCTGAAGACCGACGTCTGGGCAGTGTTACTGCCAATATCGGACGTTCCTCTCCCTTCTTCTTCTTCTGGTTCGCGTTCGGGTGGCTATCTCAGCCTACGACCGCCATTGTAGTGTTGTGGAGCTGCAGCGTTGCTGTCAAGCACCGCCATTCCCGTGACTCTTGGTTGTTGAGGTTTTCGCGAGCGAAGATCGAAAGAGGTCATCTTCAGTTGTTGTTGTTCCTGCCATTAGCGAAGTCTCAACCCTTCTTCTTGTAACGCCCGTAGATCCGAGCTAGTCAATTTAGAGACGATAAGCATCAAAAATGACTTTTTGATGGAAGATTATTTAGAGGGATTAATCTTAACCAAGTTGTAGTATATGTCACAGGGTTTCCGTGCATATAAAGAACGCCAAAATCCGAGTTATAACGCAGAAGTTATGACCTGTCGAAGTTTCGCGACAGAACCGGCACGACCCAGCGCGATGTAAATAGTGAATTTAAGGTAGATGGATACCTATCCTTAGTGATCTAAATGATAATTGAAGATCTCGTCGATAGTAGTGCGACGACGGAAAGACGGACGGAATCGGAGTTCAGATGAAGGAGTTATGAATTTCGAACGGAGTTTTCCTGTCCCGGCCTACTAAAAGTAATATATAAGTAATATACTTATAATATATTAAAAATAAACTCAAAATTAGCCAATGGAGTCTAAACGAGAGTTTTAGAGCATAATCTCACCTTCGCGGCGATATAAAGAACGTCGAAAACGGAGTTCGTATGAGAAAGTTATGAATTTCTGAAGTTCGGGGTGCGAAACCCCAAAACTGTCAGAGACCACGACGTGGCAAGCAGTGCCACGATGTGGCAAGTGTCCTGACACCTCCGGGAGGCCCCCAGATGCAACTTGGGATGATGCATGCAGTGACGACCAAGCCCACGACGTGGAAAAAGGTTGCCACGACGTGGCAAGGGCCAAAATTGCCCTATAAATAGATTTGAAGGGCCAGCCGTTTAGGGTTGCTATTTTCTCTCTTCTCTCTCCCGTTTTACCTCGATTTGCGTGCTAGAAGTACCCCGAAGCCCCCATAATATTCCTGAGTCCCGAAGCAAGTCCCGAGATCCCGAAGATCCCAAGAAGTGCGGTTTCCGAGCCGAAGCTCTGCCCGCGAGAAGTTCGATTTTTGTAGAGATCTTCCAAATCTGCTGCGGATTACTACTTTTGCAAGTCGTAGTGTTGTCTGATCATCTTCTGATCAAGTGAGTGTATACTACCTTTCATAAATGCAATAATAATAAAAGTATGGTTTGAGTGTATTAAGTATATTGTTGTTTATACGTGTGAGTGTGTGGTTACTTTCTTTTAACACATAATTATTAAGTATTTAATATAAAATACGTGTTATGTGTATATTTTGTTGTTATATGCGTAAATGTATATTCACTTTCTTCTATCTCATAGATCTGATTTATTCTCTATGAAATACGTGTTATGTGGGTGTGCCTCATCTGTTATGTGGAATAGGTATTGAATGAGAATGTTATACAGGTTTTAAACTATGTATCAAAATATATATTTTTATCTACTAATATGTTGGGTAGAACATGGGTAGATAGTTGATGTGTGATAAACAGATGAGAGGCCCCGATGTTGTTGTTGTTGATCTAGTTATTCAGCGAGTATGGATTAGACCAAGAGGTTAGTTTTAGATCCGAGAGTATGGATCAGGTAAAGAGATAAAACTTGTTATTAGTCCGGGAGTATGGATTAAGACTAAGTTAATTGTCCCTAGTCCGGGAGTATGGATTGGGTACAGTTATTGATCCGGGAGTATGGATCAGATCATGATTAGGGTATATGTAATTGTCCTTATTCCGGGAGTATGGATTGGGTACAATTATTGATCCGGGAGTATGGATCAGATCAGGAGGTTAGTTTTAGATCCGTGAGTATGGATCAGGTAGTTTTAGATCCGTGAGTATGGATCAGGTGAAAAAGGTTAGTTTTAGATCCATGAGTAGGGATCAGGTAAAGAGGAAAATTTTAGATACGAGAGTTTAGATCGTGTCGTTGTGAGGATCGATGGGGTGGGATAAGAGTTGCCTTTATATGGTGAAATTGTACAAGTTTGAATGTTCCATATTTATAAATATATGATATAACATTGTGGGATGAAAACCCTATATGCTCACCAGGCTCCCAAGCCTGACCTACTCAGTTTTCTTTGTATCACAGGTATTAATACGAAGACATATTTCACAGAGAGATTTAAAGGAGATATAAATCAATTGTGTAATTAAATGTAAGTTTTGTTTATGCTTATATGTCTGTATCGGAACATGACATCCCGAGGTTTTATTATTAAATGAAAATACATTCTCTTTGAGAAATGTTTTGATAAGTTATTATCTTATCTTGTTTTGGGAACAAATTCCGCAACCATTTTCTTTAAAAGATTACTCTGATTTTATAAAACAAAGCATAAACAAATCGGTCTTTTCTGGCCGTAAAAATGGGGATGTCACAGTTGGTATCAGAGCATTAGTTTAAGCGAACTAGGAATTTGTAGGAAATTTCTAGACTTAAACTTAGAATGTTAAGTAATGATTGTGAGGAGTGTTTCTAAAATATGTTAGGTAGTACACCTAAATTGACACAAGCACTAGTTTATTTTAGGAATGATGCCTAAAAAGCTTTTATGTGCTAAATGTTTTGTGTGATAGCTATATTGATGCTATTATTTGTTCGGATCTATGGTCTGTTGCCGATCGGATCTAGAAACCTTATGTGTTTAGGATTCTAAGCGTATGTCTACGATATTAGAACTAGCATGTAAACATTTCGGAGTGATAAGGATGATTTGAATATCTATCGTGAATAAGGATCTAATTTCACCTTATTCGGTGTATAGATCAAAAATGGTGAGAACAAGAAGTGGAGTTGGAAATGCTGATGAAAACAGGAATCAACCACCAGTGATTGAGCAAATACCTGTCATAGCAGCAGCACCTGAGCCGATAACAATGGCCGGTGTACAATTGATGATTTAGACGATGTTGGATCGTCAGATGGATGAGACGAGACGTCTGCTTCAACAGAATCGTGAAGAACTGTTAATTCAAGTGGAGGAGCCCGAAGTGAATGAAGGGCACTCAGAAGGTGGAAACTTTTGTGGATTTGTTGGTCAAGCCAACCCACCGATAGTTAGGCAAAACAACCAGAATGGAAGGAATGATGGAATGGGATGCAAGTATAAGGATTTTCTGACTTGCAAACCATCGACCTTCACTGGAAAGGAAGATCCGATCGCAGTTATGGATTGGATATCGGAAATGGAGCTAGCCTTCATGACTTATGGCTGCAGAGGCAGGTTGCAGACTATCTATGTAGTGCGTCAGTTCCGAGGTGGAGCCGTTCGATGGTGGAACACTCTAGGGAAGATCCTAAGCCCTAACGAGCCACTGCAACTGTCTTGGGCAGAGTTCTTGGTACAATTCAAGCGCAAATTCTGCTCGGCCCAAAACCTGCTAGAGTTGGAGAACAAATTTTTGATATTGAAGAAAGGCAGCATGTCAGTGGATGAATACACGAATGCCTTCACAGACAAGATGGAGTTTGCTTTGCACATCGTCCCAGACGAACTGACAAAATTCGACCGGTACGCAAAGGGACTCCCTTGGGAGTATGCGGTGCCAGTGCGTCAGGCACCTACTCTAGAGGCAGCTATTTGGGCTTCCAAGTCTGTTGAGAATATGATCAAGGGGAGGACTGATAGTAAGGTTGAAGTTGGCGAGAAGAGAAAGTTAGAAGGAACTTCAGGTTCTAATGAGAAAAGAAAATTTTCGAAGTCTGATTCGAAGAAGCTCAAAGAAGGAGCACAATGGTGTGACAAGTGCAAAAGGAAGCACATTGGGGAATGCTCTAAAGAAATGACCTGCTTCAAATGCGGGAAGACTGGTCATTACGCCAGCAAATTCCCAAACAAAAGAGAAGCACGCTTTAAGTGTGGTGAAGAAGGACACTTCAAGCAAAACTGCCCAAGAAGAGAAGAGGCTATAAAGCCAAACGCACCACCAAAGCCAAGAGCATTCCACATGATCCTCGACGAAGCAGAAAACAATGCGAGGATTCAAGGATGAAGACTTCATGTTAATATATAAAGTATGTATCAGGAAGTGTAGCCTATTAGAGGCGTAGTATAGGGTGAACTTGAACTTTTGTGTAATCGTTTCAAGGAATTAATATAAACCCTAGTTTTGCTAACTGATGTGTTGAATGATTGTCTGATTTTCTTGTATGGTGACTTGGTCGACTGCGGGACAATACTTGGGACGAGTATGAGTAGGTGTGAAAGGTAGTAGATGCATATACTACCGGAAGCACATGACTCGCACTTGGATCAGGGAAAGTCACAAGGTTACCAAGAAGCCGGTGATTGATTCCATTTTATTCTGGTATGTCATTACCATTGTTTCGGTAATAACTAGTAAGATGGTTCTTGTTCCGACCCTAGTGGTCATGTTTAAATTTGAGTTCGACTACGAGGAGTATGTTACGTGGTCTAGAGGACCAAGTTAGATGTAACATCTGACTTAAGTCAGAAGGTTGAAGTTAATGTGATTGATAGTGCCGCGCTCGTTGTTAAAAGAAGTTTGCAGGTAGAAATGCTACATGCTGAAATGTGATTATATCACATTAGAATATGAAGGAAGGTATATTCCATTCTGGAATTTAACTTCATTAAAGACCGAGTCTAAGCGTCGCATCGGGCGATGAGAGGTCAGTAGAGCACGATCCATCGGTTTGTTACAATAGATAAAGGAAAGTATTTATCTTGAGAAGAAGAAGAAGTCCATAATAAAGACTTATTTGGTAACTCGAGGGTTACGATTGAAAGTACAACGTAGTACGATAAGCAGATGCAAGATTGGGCATCGTCTGCGGTCAAGAAAGCCATAGAGTTAAAAACTCTTTCGAGGAAACATAGAATTTATGGTTATTACCTAGGATGAAGAGATGGTGTATGGAATCATTATACAAGTTCTATTTTCGTTGATGATTCCGGGACGTAATCATCCTAAGGGGGAGATAATTGTAACGCTCGTAGATCCGGGCTAGTCAATTTAGAGACGATAAGCATCAAAAATGACTTTTTGATGGAAGATTATTTAGAGGGATTAATCTTAACCAAGTTGTATTATATTTCACAAGGTTTCCGTGCATATAAAGAACGCCAAAATCCGAGTTATAACGAAGAAGTTATGACATGTCGAAGTTTCGCGACAGAACCGGCACGACCCAGCGCGACCCAGCGTGATTTAAATAGTGAATTTAAGGTAGATGGATACCTATCCTTATTGATCTAAATGAGAATTGAAGATCTCATCGATAGTAGTGCGACGACGGAAAGACGGACGGAATCGGAGTTCAGATGAAGGAGTTATGAATTTCGAACGGAGTTTTCCTGTCCCGGCCTACTAAAAGTAATATATAAGTAATATACTTATAATATATTAAAAATAAACTCAAAATTAGCCAATGGAGTCTAAACGAGAGTTTTAGAGCATAATCTCACCTTCGCGGCAATATAAAGAACGTCGAAAACGGAGTTCGTATGAGAAAGTTATGAATTTCTGAAGTTCGGGGCGCGAAACCCCAAAACTGTCAGAGACCACGACGTGGCAAGCAGTGCCACGACGTGGCAAGTGTCCTGACACCTCCGGGAGGCCCCCAGATGCAACTTGGGATGATGCATGCAGTGACGACCAAGCCCACGACGTGGAAAAAGGTTGCCACGACGTGGCAAGGGCCAAAATTGCCCTATAAATAGATTTGAAGGGCCAGCCGTTTAGGGTTGCTATTTTCTCTCTTCTCTCTCCCGTTTTACCTTGATTTGCGTGCTAGAAGTACCCCGAAGCCCCCATAATATTCCCGAGTCCCGAAGCAAGTCCCGAGATCCCGAAGATCCCGAGAAGTGCGGTTTCCAAGCCGAAGCTCTGCCCGCGAGAAGTTCGATTTTTGTAGAGATCTTCCAGATCTGCTACGGATTACTAAATTTTGCAAGCCGTAGTGTTGTCTGATCATCTTCTGACCAAGTGAGTGTATACTACCTTTCATAAACGCAATAATAATACAAGTATGGTTTGAGTGTATTAAGTATATTGTTGTTTATACGTGTGAGTGTGTGGTTACTTTCTTTTAACGCATAATTATTAAGTATTTAATATAAAATACGTGTTATGTGTATATTTTGTTGTTATATGCGTAAATGTATATTCACTTTCTTCTATCTCATAGATCTGATTTATTCTCTATGAAATACGTATTATGTGGGTGTGCCTCATCTGCTATGTGGAATAGGTATTGAATGAGAATGTTATACAGGTTTTAAACTATGTATCAAAATATATATTTTTATCTACTAATATGTTGGGTAGAACATGGGTAGATAGTTGATGTGTGATAAACAGATGAGAGGCCCCGATGTTGTTGTTGTTGATCTAGTTATTCAGTGAGTATGGATTAGACCAAGAGGTTAGTTTTAGATCCGAGAGTATGGATCAGGTAAAGAGATAAAACTTGTTATTAGTCCGGGAGTATGGATTAAGACTAAGTTAATTGTCCCTAGTCCGGGAGTATGGATTGGGTACAGTTATTGATCCGGGAGTATGGATCAGATCAGGATTAGGGTATATGTAATTGTCCTTATTTCGGGAGTATGGATTGGGTACAATTATTGATCCGGGAGTATGGATCAGATCAGGAGGTTAGTTTTAGATCCGTGAGTATGGATCAGGTAGTTTTAGATCCGTGAGTATGGATCAAGTGAAAAAGGTTAGTTTTAGATCCATGAGTAGGGATCAGGTAAAGAGGAAAATTTTAGATACGAGAGTTTAGATCGTGTCGTTGTGAGGATCGATGGGGTGAGATAAGAGTTGCCTTTATATGGTGAAATTGTACAAGTTTGAATGTTCCATATTTATAAATATATGATATAACATTGTGGGATGAAAACCCTATATGCTCACCAGGCTCCCAAGCCTGACCCACTCAGTTTTCTTTGTATCACAGGTATTAATACGAAGACATATTTCACAGAGAGATTTAAAGGAGATATAAATCAATTGTGTAATTAAATGTAAGTTTTGGTTATGCTTATATGTCTGTATTGGAACATGACATCCCGAGGTTTTATTATTAAATGAAAATACATTCTCTTTGAGAAATGTTTTGATAAGTTATTATCTTATCTTGTTTTGGGAACAAATTCCGCAACCATTTTCTTTAAAAGATTACTCTGATTTTATAAAACAAAGCATAAACAAATCGGTCTTTTCTGGCCGTAAAAATGGGGATGTCACACTTCTCCATTTCTCCGGTGTGGTGTCATAATCACGATAGTCGCCGCCCATAGGGCTTATTCTTGTTGCTCCGACCTACAACCACCGCCCCGAGGAAGGTTGCAGTGGACTCTTGAGTTTCTGGGTCGCATGTATGTGTGTAATCTGATGATGTTGTTCGTTTTGTTGGTGTTTTGCGTGGCTAGAAAAACTAGAGGGCCACTGCCACCACTGTGAGGTGGTGGCTACCGCTAAGCGCCACCTCCGGCCGCCATGACGTGGTTGTGTGTGTATAGTTAGTGTGTGTGTTGTTTTGGATAAAAGCCTTGTAAGTGTAATTAGCATTGAATAATGAAAATAATACAAATGACCACCACCGCGAGCTGCCATTGATCACCACTACCCGAGGTGGTAGTGGGTGGTGCCCCACAAGCAAAACCCCTAATGGGCTTAAGGATTAGTTTTGGGCCTATTGGGCCATGTGTAAGTGGAAAACCCTAATTGTGAGTATTTGGGCCTTGGACTTATTTGGACCCACTTTTGAGCCATTTGGATTGGATTGTGTAATAAGTCCAATTATCACACATCACTTATCTAGTAGAGTAAAGGACTTAATGGATTGAGTCCTTAATGGGTTAAGTGAGAAACATTTTGTAACGACCCAATTTTCAGGTCCATAAATTTCGTTTTTAAAACTTTACTTAGAAAACACTAATAATTAAAACATTGTTTAATTAAACCATTTCACATTGAAAACCCAAATTTGAAATCCACAACATGTAAACAACCAAAATATTAGAGTATCAATCCCAGAATAAACTCATAACTGCGGAAACAAGAGTGTGTGTGATATGCTGCTACCGCGCCGGCTCCTTTCCCTTAGCTGAAGAGGTACCTGAAACAAAATTTGAAAAATGTAAGGACGAAGCTTAGTGAGTTCCCCCACTGTACCACATACCATATAATCACATAACATACATAAATTGTCAGACATATCTGGGTGTCTGACCTACCCCTTCGGTCCTCTCGACCGGATACTGCCTAGCATATCTGGGTGCTGGCCTCCCCTTCGGTCCTCTCGACCGGATACCGCCTAGCATATATGGATGCTGGCCTCCCCTTCGGTTCTCTCGACCGGATTCTGCCTAGCATATCTGGGTGTTGGCCTCCCCTTCGGTCCTCTCGACCGGATACTGGGGAAACTATTTCTCCCCTCTACTACTACCACATAACATGTATCACAATATCATAGTCTATCTAACATGGTTGGGTATGACTACCCCTTCGGCCCTACCGACCGGATATCTTAGGGACTATCTCCCCCTACTGTCACTGGCACATAAATACAACACAGGTAGTAGTAATCCCTTAGATGAATATCACATAGACAATCATCTACATACAACTCCTACTGGTGGGCCGGCATTGTGGCCTTAGACCCACCGCTACTGGAAGGTAACTCACCTCAAAGTAGCTGCTGATCTGATCGGAAACTGACTGTCTATTGTTGTTGTTGCTGCTGCGGACGCCCTCCTGCTATAATTCCCACAAAACGATCAATCAAACACTGCTAGATGTACTTAGGGTAAAATGACCCTTTTACCCTTGACCAAGTCGAAATCCAAGTCAAAGTCAACTTCCAGTTCAGTGGACTCGCCGAGTCTGCGAGCAACTCGCCGAGTCCTTCCCTTACTAATCCGGTCCTACTCGCCAAGTCCCTCTCCCCACTCACTGAGTCACCCTTGACTCACCACTCGGGACTATGGGGCCGACTCGAGTACCGACTCGCCGAGTTCCTCAAGCGGATCCCCTACTTGCTTCCAATCCACACCAGAACACCCCATACGAGGGTTTGGGGTTTTGGGGACTTCGCTACACGGTTAATTCCGTGTGCGGTTACGAAGGGTTGACCTTCAACGCTTAAACCCCTCTTGCTCTGCGAAAGTTCATATGACTCGTCGAGTTTGAAGAACAACTCGGTGAGCTCCAGGCAATCTTCATAGGACTCGCCGAGTTGTTCATCCAACTTGCCGAGTCTAAGACCATCTTCATAGAACTCGCCGAGTTCCTCGACCCATTTCCCAAGTAGGCAAGATTTGAGACATGCAATGCTTCAAAACCACAGATCTAAGGTCCTAGGGCATGTTTACCACGTAAAGTTGCAAACTTTACGTGCATGCACGGCCCTATGAGCTCAAACATGCAATTCCAAGCTCTTTAAGAGGTCCTACACTTAATAGGGACCTCAATCACCTCAACCACAGAGACTTTATGCTACTAGGATGTCCTAAAGGTCCAAATCTAAAGTCCTTGCAGATCATTAACCATAAACACATAGAGATTTAGGTTCTTAGGGCTTAAAACCTCTTTTTAGGGACAAGAAGGGGGTTCAATGAACTACAGATCAAGGTAGGAACTTTTCTACCTGAATAGAAGCCCTTCACAGAGTAGATTCCGGATCTTCTTCCCTTCTTGCACTCTCCAACCTTCACCTTCTTCTCCCAAGCTCCAAACCACCTTCACAATGCTAAAAATCACCCACAAGGACACAAAGGGGGCTAGGGTTAGGGTTGTGCATGGGTCGGGTTGGTTTGGGTCGGTTTTGGACCCCAACCCAACCCAACCCGTAAATGATCGGTTTCTGGTTTTCAGAACCCAATAGATTCGGTTTCTGGTCGGTTCGGTTTTTCGGTTTCTGATATCGGTTTAGGCGGTTTCTCGGTTTATTGGGTTCAACCCATACACTTACGGTTTCTGGGTTTAAACCCATGGGTATTGGGTTTGAACCCATTTTCCAGAAATGTAACAATTAGTTAAACAATTAAAAAACACCTAAGCTTCTTTTATTTATTTTTATTTTTTTAATATACATATATATATATATATATATATATATATATAAACATAAAATAATCAGTAAAAAGCATCGGGTTTGCGGGTTTGCTAGGTCGGTTTCTCGGTTTTAAAGAGGGGTCGGTTTCTCGGGTTGTTGGGTCTGTTTCTAGGGGCAAAACTGAAACCGAACCCGGAAAGTCGGTTTTTACAAATTTAAAACCCACACCGTCGGTTTTGATTCGGTTTCGGTTTCGTCGGTTTTTGTCGGTTTCTCGGTTTCTTGGTTCGGGTTTGGTCACCCCTTGCTAGGGTTTCGTTCTACAGATCTCTGGGAGTGCTAGGGGAAATGGAGGCTGGGTTAGATCGTTTAAATAGGGTGCAAACACCCGAGTTAGGGTTTCAGTCCAGACAGGGTCTATTCACCGAGTCCCACGAGCCTACTCGCCGAGTAGACAGAGCTGATCTTGTGACTAGTCCTGATCCTACTCGGCGAGTTAGCCCTTCAACTCGTCGAGTCCAATATTAAAATGCAATACATAAGGAGAGTTAATAATCAAGAATACATACAAGGAACCAGGTACTACAAATCTCCCCCACTTATTTTAGACTTCGTCCTCGAAGTCTGTTGCTCGATCCTGAAACAGCTCGGGGTAATGCTCCATCATTTCTTCCACCGGCTCGCAAGTCCACTCAGACCCCTTTCGGTGCTGCCACTGCACCTTCACTAACTCCACCCTCTCGTTCCTCAGATCCTTCGACTTCCGGTCAAGGATTGCGACTGGGCGCTCAATGTAATTTAGGCTGTCATCAACCTGTATATCCTCTAATGGTACCACCGCTGAATCGTCCACGAGACATTTCCGCAGCTGGGAGACATGGAAGGTGTTGTGGATCTGGCTGAGCTCGGCTGGCAGATCCAGCCTATATGCCACCTTGCCCACCCGGGCTACAACCCTGAACGGACCAATGAATCTCGGGCCCAACTTGCCCCGCTTCCTGAATCGAATGACGCCCTTCCAAGGCAACACCTTCAGGAGAACCATATCCCCGACCTAGAACTCCAGTTCTGATCGACGCTTGTCGGCGTAACTTTTTTTTCCGACTCTGCGCAGTCTGCAACCTGCTCTGAACCTGCTGAATCCTCTCGGTAGTCTTGAGCACCACTTCGGTGCTCCCCATAACTCTCTGACCAACCTCTCCCCAGCCTATCGGGGTCCTGCACCTCCATCCATACAACATCTCGAATGGAGGGCGGTCAATACTCGCGTGGTAGCTGTTGTTGTACGAGAACTCAGCCAAGGGAAGATAAGTATCCCAGCTACCACCGAAGTCTAGCACGCACGCCCGCAACATATCCTCCAGAGTCTGGATGGTCTGCTCGCTCTGACCATCTGTTTGCGGGTGAAAGGTGGTGCTAAAATGCAAACGAGTACCCAACTCATCATGAAAACTCTTCCAAAACCTGGAAGTAAAACACACATCCCTGTCCAAGATAACAGATACTGGCACCCCGTGCCGCGCCACAATCTCCCTAATATAGATGTCGGCCAATTTCTCGGCCGAAATGCTCTCCTGAATCAGAATAAAATGAGCACTCTTGGTCAATTGATCCACAATGACCCAAATCGAATCTACTCCACGCGCGGTCCTGGGAAGCTTCGTGATCAAATCCATCATGATATCTTCCCATTTCCACAACGGGATGTCCAACGGTTGCATCTTTCCATGCGGTCTCGGATGTTCGGCCTTGACCTTCCTGCAGGTCAAGCACCGCTCGACGTACCAAGCCACATCCCGCTTCATGCAGGGCCACCAATAATCTAGACGAAGATCCCTATACATCTTCGTCGCCCCTGGATGAATAGATAATCAGGATTTATGTGCCTCCTCCATCAAGATCTGGTGCACGCCTCCGTGATACGGCACCCACAACCTTCGGTGTAGTGTCAATAGCCCTCGACTATCATAATCGAAGGAGGAAACCTGACCCACCACACGCTCGCTCTTCCGATGCTCCTCCTTGATAGCCTCCTGTTGAGCCTCCCGAATCTGCTCCAACAGAGGAGTCACCACAGTCATCCTCATGCAAACATCCCTGATCGGCGCCGCCTTGCGGCTAAGCGCATCGGCCACGACATTGGCCTTCCCCGGGTGGTAAAGGATCTCACAATCATAATCATTCACCACGTCCAACCACCGAAGCTGCCTCATCTTCAGATTCGGCTGATCCATGAGGTACCTCAAACTCTTGTGGTCTGTGTAGATGGTACACTGGACTCCATAGAGGTAATATCGCTAAATCTTGAGGGCGAAAACAACTGCCCCCAACTCCAAATCATGGGTCGGGTAGTTCGCCTCATGAGGCTTCAGCTGCCTCGAGGCATAACCAATAACATGCCCCCTCTGCATCAATACTGTGCCCAGGCCTGAGATCGATGCATCACAATAAACCACAAAATCCTCTACGCCCTCTGGTAGGGCTAAGATTGGCGCCTCGCAAAATCTCTGTCTCAGTGTCTCAAACGCAGCCTGCTGCTCGGGTACCCACCGAAAGACCACAACTTTCTTCGTCAGCCGCGTCAGGGGTACGACTATCTTGGAGAAATCCTGAATAAATCTCTGATAGTAGCTTGCTAATCCTAGAAAACTCCGAATCTCGGATGGAGACTTAGGAACCTCCCATCTCATCACGGCCTCGACCTTGGCTGGGTCGACTAGAATCCCGTTCTAGTTGACAAGGTGTCCGAGAAATTGCACCTCGTGCAACCAAAACTCGCACTTGGAGAACTTGGCATACAAGCTCTCCCTCCTTAGGGTCTCCAAAACCTCTCTCGAATGCCCCTCATGCTCCTCCTGTGTCTTGGAATAAACCAAGATGTCGTCAATGAAAACTATCACAGACCGATCCAGCATCGGTCTGCATACGCGGTTCATGAGGTCCATGAACGCGGCAGGAGCATTGGTGAGCCCAAACGACATCACCACGAACTCATAATGGCCATAGCGCGTCTAAAACGCGGTCTTCTGCGCATCCTCCTCTCTGACCCTCATCTGATGATAACCTGAACGCAAATCGATCTTGGAAAACCAAGATGCTCCCTGAATCTGGTCAAAGAGATCATCTATCCTCGGGAGTGGGTATCGGTTCTTCACCGTTACCTTGTTCAGCTCCCGGTAATCTATACATATCCGATGCGACCCGTCCTTCTTTTTCACGAACAGAATCGGGGCTCCCCAGGGTGAACTGCTCGGTCGAATGAATCCCTTGTCTAACAGCTCCTGTAGCTGCGTAGACAACTCCTGCATCTCAGGAGGAGCCAACCGATACGGTGCCTTGGCTATTGGAGCCGCACCAGGAACGAGGCCAATCCTGAACTCCACCTGTCGCTCCGGAGGTATCCCAGTAAGCTCCTCTGGAAAAACATCTGCGAAATCTCACACCACCGGAACCTTACTCACCGTCACCTTACCCGCCTCCCGGGTATCCATCACATACGCGACATACCCTGCGCACCCCTGCTGAAGGTATCGTCTAGCCCTCGCTGCTGAACAGACTGAGGGTCCACACTGTGGCCTCTCACCATGAATCACTAACTCTCCCCCACTTGGGGTCCTGACCCGCACTAGCTGTTGTGCGCAATCTATCACCGCCCCATTAGGGCTCAACCAATCCATGCCTATAATCACCTTGTTCCCACGCAACGGAATGGGAACCAGGTCCACCAGATAACGCTCCTCAAATAACCTCAAAACACAATCCCTGAACACTGTTGATGCTTGCACCGATCGATCATCGGTAATCTCTACCTCTAAAGGGTAATCCAACATGCCCGAAAACTCAGCGAATTTCTTGCTAAGCGCAAGGGAAACAAACGATCGGGTAGCACCTGAGTCGAACAACACCTGGACTGGGATACCGTTCACATGGAACGATCCTAACACATATAGATACATAAACCGAGCACATATCAATATCATAAAATCATATAAATAATGAGAAGGAAAGAATCATACCCGTCACCACATCGGGTGCAGCGCGTGCCTCCTCGGCAGTCGGCTGAAATGCCCGGCTCCTCACCACTGGAGCCTCTGCCTTGCCCTGCTGACCATCCGTGATCCGCAGGGTCGCTGGAGCTGGCGCCTTTACCGGCGCTCGAACTGTCAACTGGGGGCAATTGGCCTTCTTGTGGCCCCTTTGGTTGCAGTGGAAGCACAACAACTCAGACATCTGAATAACTGCTGCCGGAGCAGTGCAATCTCTGCTAAAGTGCCCAGGCTTGCCGCACTTATAGCAGCCTGATGATCCCGACCTGCACGCCCCCTCGTGCGTCTTTCCGCATTTCCTGCAGCGGCCCCGTCCCTGTTGGCCTTTCGGCCCCACATCTGATCCCTTGGGCTTCTTCCCCGAAGCCCCTCCTGACTGTCCCTCTTCCTCCTTCCGTTTCCGGATGTGCTCCAAATCTATCTCCCTCTCCCTCGCCCTGGAAATCATGGAGTCCAAGGTAGGGCAAGCTGAAAAACTAACGTGCTCCCGGATATCAGCCCGGAGCATATCATGATAGCGGGTCCTCCTCATGTCCTCGTCGCCCGCGTACTAGGGTACCATCAGTGCCCTCTCTCGGAACTTGGCGGTGATCTCCGCCATAGTCTCCGTCGTCTGTCTCATGTCCAAAAACTCCCTGGCCAGCTGCTGAAGCTCGACATTCGGTGCAAACTCTGCCCTGAATTTGGTCACAAAATCTGACTAGGTCATAGCCTCGATAGCTGAGGCTCCCAACAAGTCACCCACTGACTCCCACCAGTCTCGAGCTCGGTCTCGTAAGCACCCTGCCGCATACCTCACCTTCGACCCCTCGGGGCAGAAGCTAGTCAACTGTACAGACTCGATGTCTGCAATCCATCGTCTGGCAGCTATGGGCTCCTTCGCCCCATGAAAGTCTGGTGCACCACTGCCCCGAAAGACCTTGAAGGACAGTGTGTGATATCCCGACTGGCCAGATGCCATGTCACTCCTGAATGCCCGGAGGCGATCCTCCATCATCTCCAATATCCCCTCCTTGATCGACCCGAAGATAATGGGGGTCGAGTCAAGGATACCTCTAGTGATCTCAGACGCGATGAACTCGCGCATCCACTCATCTCCTAGCTCGGAACCTGATCCCGAACCCGATCCCTCTCCTGAACTGCCAACTGCTGGCCTCGGGCGTAGTACCACCATTCTGAAATACAAATAAATAACAACTGTTAGCGATACTGATACCCCCTGGAGGGATCCCACCCACTACAAGTTCCCTGGTCTTATCTTAGCCTTCCTCGGTTCGGGTACGGATCCTCTGCTTTCAGTAGTACGGGCCCATACTACCTTCCACATCTATCCGTACCTTCCTCAAAGACCGCCTCGACTCAACCAGGTCCCTTCCACTACCGTTGATCACTGCTACTCTTTATCCTAGGCTTACCCTAGGAAACCTCTGACTCCACCCAACCCAGTCCTCAGCTGCTGAAGGCCTCTTGGTGATGCCAATTAACTATTACCTGAATACAATCACATGTGATGAGGCTCGTATAATCCTTCGAGTAAGGGACTCATCTCTACGACGGTTAGGACTCAAACAAGAGCTACGCAATAGAGTCAGATCCAACACTCTGAGATTATTCAACCCTGATCACATGTGACTTTAACGTATTCAACTAACAGTTAACTCCCATCACTTCAAAGCCCACATAGCACAAAGCAAACAACATTTGGACATAAGGAAAACAATCTCAAGCAACTCTATCCTCGTAGAGAAAACTGAACTAGCATACAATGCTAAACTCGTACCATCAGTAATAACCTAAATAGGCTACCCTACTGTTGTCTACTCAACTCTGGCATGTAACTCTTTCATATACTGAAGCACATTAAGCAGGCACATAAGGCATCACTCCTAGATCCTTAGTCCTATTCTAGCATGTTGTTCTACAGAAACTGATAAACATAAATAAACTTGTATGGGTACATTGGGGAATACTTACTTGAGCTCGGCCGGTCGCGCACATCACACACTTTGTTCCTTCTTAAAACCCTTTACTTAGCCTTTTAGAAAACATTTTCTCTTTCCAAAATCGTTTAATCCCTAGATTTGAGTTCAAACACCCCCGAAGGTGTGTCTGAATCCCTCAAACCAGGGCTCTGATACCAACTTGTAATGACCCAATTTTCACGTCCAGAAATTTCGTTTTTAAAACTTTACTTAGAAAACACTAATAATTAAAACATTGTTTAATTAAACCATTTCACATCGAAAAGCCAAATTTGAAATCCACAACATGTAAACAACCAAAATATCAGAGTATCAATCCCAGAATAAACTCATAACTGCGGAAACAATAGTGTGTGTGATATGCTGCTACCGCGCCGACTCCTTTCCCTTAGCTGAAGAGGTACCTGAAACCAAAACTGAAAACTGTAAGCACAAAGCTTAGTGAGTTCCCCCACTATACCACATACCATATAATCACATAACATACATAATTGTCAGGCATATCTCGGTGCCCAACCTACCCCTTCGGTCCTCTCGACCGGATACTGCCTAGCATATCTGGGTGCTGGCCTCCCCTTCGGTCCTCTCGACCGGATACTGGCTAGCATATCTGGGTGCTGCCCTCCCCTTCGGTCCTCTCGACCGGATTCTGCCTAGCATATATGGGTGCTGGCCTCCCCTTCGGTCCTCTCGACCGGATACTGGGGAAACTATTTCTCCCCTCTACTACTACCACATAACATGTATCACAATATCAGAATCTATCTAACATGGTTGGGTATGACTACCCTTTCGGCCCTACCGACCGGATATCTTGGGGACTATCTCCCCCTACTGTCACTAGCACATAAATACAACACATGTAGTAGTAATCCCTTAGATTAATATTTCAGAGACAATCATCTACATACAACTCCTACTGGTGGGCCGGCATTGTGGCCTTAGACCCACCGCTACTGGAAGGTAACTCACCTCAAAGTAGCTATTGATCTGATCGGAAACTGACTGTCTATTGTTGTTGTTGCTGCTGCGGACGCCCTCCTGCTATAATTCCCACAAAACGATCAATCAAACACTGCTAGATGTACTTAGGGTAAAATGACCCTTTTACCCTTGACCAAGTCGAAATCCAAGTCAAAGTCAACTTCCAGTTGAGTGGACTCGCCGAGTCCGCAAGCAATTCGTCGAGTCCTTCCCTTACTAATCCGGTCCTACTCGCCAAGTCCCTCTCCCCACTCACTGAGTCACCCTTGACTCACCACTCGGAACTATGGGGCCGACTCGAGTACCGACTCGCCGAGTCCGCAAGCAACTCGCCGAGTTCCTCGAGCGGATCCCCTACTTGCTTCCAATCCACACCAGAACACCCCATACGAGGGTTTGGAGTTTTGGGGACTTCGCTACACGGTTAATTCTGTGTGCGGTTACGAAGGGTTGATCCTTCAACGCTTAAACCCCTCTTGCTCTGCGAAAGTTCATATGACTCGTCGAGTTTGAAGAAAAACTCGGTGAGCTCCAGGCAATCTTCATAGGACTCGCCGAGTTGTTCATCCAACTCGCCGAGTTCCACTTTGGGACTCGCCGAGTTCCTCGACCCATTTCCCAAGTAGGCCAGATCTGAGACATGCAATGCTTCAAAACCACAGATCTAAGGTCCTAGGGCATGTTTACCACGTAAAGTTGCAAACTTTACGTGCATGCACGGCCTTATGAGCTCAAACATGCAATTCCAAGCTCTTTAAGAGGTCCTACACTCAATAGGGACCTCAATCACCTCAACCACAGAGACTTTATGCTACTAGGATGTCCTAAAGGTCCAAATCCGAAGTCCTTGCAGATCATTAACCATAAACACATAGAGATTTAGGTTCTTAGGGCTTAAAACCTCTTTTTAGGGACAAGAAGGGGGTTCAATGAACTAAAGATCAAGGTAGGAACTTTTCTACCTGAATAGAAGCCCTTCACAAAGTAGATTCCGGATCTTCTTCCCTTCTTGCACTCTCCAACCTTCACCTTCTTCTCCCAAGCTCCAAACCACCTTCACAATGCTAAAAATCACCCACAAGGACACAAAGGGGGCTAGGGTTTCGTTCTACAGATCTTTGGGAGTGCTAGGGTAAATGGAGGCTGGGTTAGATCGTTTAAATAGGGTGCAAACACCCGGGTTAGGGTTTCAGTCCAGACATGGTCTACTCGCCGAGTCCCACGAGCCTACTCGCCGAGTAGACAGAGCTGATCCTGTGACTAGTCCTGCTCCTACTCGGCGAATTAGCCCTTCAACTCGCCGAGTCCAATATTAAAATGCAATACATAAGGAGAGTTAATAATCAATAATACATACCAGGAACCAGGTGCTACACATTTAACCCTAATTGTCATTTTATGTGAAACCTTAGTCTCACTTGGACCTTGAGTTGGGCTTTATATTGGGCTTTGATGATTGGGATGATAATGGGCCATCCAAGAACAAGCAATTGGGCTTAGAATAATTTAATGGGCCTAGAGTAAGACCCATGTGAGGTTTTGGGCCTAATTTGGAAAATTGGGGCATAGTTTTGGCCTTGATGGTTATATGTTATTGGGCCATTAAAATGCCAAATGTTGGACTAGACTAAATGGTTGGGCCTTTGATCAAGACCATGTAGAGACTTGGGCCCAATTAGGAAAATTGGGTTGTAGATAGGTCATAGTTGGGCCTTGGTCCATTATTAGACTTTTGGGCCTTTTTATTGGGCCTTGAGCTTGAATGGGGTAAAGTTGTCTTTTACCCTAAGCATGGACTTATGGGTATATGTGTTGGAACCTAATTATTAATTGGGTGTTATTTTGATATTGACAGACCGGGAATCTATCAAATAGAAGCTATGGTTTTATCAGTGAGACTTCAACATGTGAGGTGAGTTCCTTCCAGTAGGAGCGGGTTTACGACCACAATGTTGGCCCGTTTAGATGATAGTAGTTATGGACTGTGGTCCGATGCCGGGGTAGTCCCGAGAAGTAGTTTTGTATGCTTGATGTCTTTGTGATTCATGCATGTATATGTGATTATGTTATATGTTTACGATCATGTTTATGCTATGTTCATTTTATTCCGAAATTCGGTCTGATGCAGGGGGCAAGGCCCTAGTTATTCCGGACTTCGGTCCGATGCAGTGGGCAAGGCCCTAATTATTGTGGACTTCGGTCCGATGTAGTGGGCGAGGCCCTAGTTAGTCCGGACTGTGATCCGATGCAGTGGGTGAGGCCCTAGTTATTCCGGACTTCGGTCTGATGCAGTGGGCGAGGTCGTAGTTATTCCGGACTTCGGTCCGATGCAGTGGGAAAGGCCCGGTATTTTCTTTATATGTTATTGTATGATATGTGGTAGTTTGGGGGAGCTCGCTAAGCTTCGTGCTTATAGTTTCAGTTTTGGTTTCAGGTACTCAGTTTTCAAAAGAGGAGCTCGGGAAGATTGCAGTGCACACACCATTTGTTCAGCCTGGGATGTTTATACTCTGATATTTTGACAATTGTTACGATATTTTGAGATACACTGTTTATGGTTTTTATATGATGTTCGATGACTATGGTTTTATTATTAAATTAAAACGAAATTTTTAGACTGTATTTCTGGGATGTTTTAAAAATATAGTTTTAGATCAATACAAGGTATCAAGATGAAACACCATCACGAGTTTTGATTCATTAGAGTATTAAATGGATGAATCTCATGGCCGCTTAATAAATAAAATTCACTATCAACTTCATCCTTGCCTCTTTTTCTTCAAAACTGATTCACTAGCAGTTTTTAATGTTTCGGTCTGGTTAACCACGTTTTTGTAAAAACCGTCTGGTTCGTTTCAGTCCATAAATAAACACTAAATTGATGCTAATTGAACCACTTTCTTCTAAAGGTGGCAATCGTGTCGTGTTGTGATAGGTTCGTGTTGTGTTGAAACACTAAACAGGTTAAAAGTGTTTGACCATAACCCAACTCATTTAATTAACGTGTCGTGTCGTGTCAACCCGTTTATTTTCGTATCGAATTCGTGTCGGGTTTCGTGTTAGAGGTATACATTGAAATATTTCATGTCAAGTGAGGTTAAAAGATTGAGCATTTTAAAAAAATTAGGAGTTTGGTAGGCGGAAAGGAAAAACTAATAGTTTGGATGAAGTCATAGCAAGTTCAAACGACAAAATTGAAAGAGTATGAGTTGAGGAGGTGGACAAGATCATGAGGATGGGAGAGTGATTAAAATGACTAAATAGTTTGGGAGAGAATAGAAAAACTGAAAATGATGTCTTGATCTTGATGAATAAGTCATTTCAAGATTACAAAATAACTCGATCTAAATGTTTTCTTTTACTTATTGTTTTGGTTTTGTATCTTTCTATTTTATTTAAAGCATTCAAAAACCTTGCATATAAATAAACAAACCATTTTCGAGTCATATTCGAGTTGAAATTCTCAACCCTAACCTTACCCGTTTAGTTTTCGTGTCAACCCGTTTATTTAAATGAGTTGAAATATCTTATCCAAATCCGTTTATTTCGTGTCGGATTGCGTGTCCTGTCAATTTTTGTCACCTCTACTTTCTTCCCCATGTCCCAATTCAACCGATTTGACCGACCGATTCAATCCATTTTTTAAGATATTACATGATAGTCTAAAAAACGCATTATATTACTTAACTAGATTATGACCCGCGTTAAACGCGGAGAAGATAAATAAAATACATATTACATTAATAGGTGACATTGTTTTAGGTGAAATTTTAATAAAAAATGTTACTTAGATTCATTTTTAGACTTTTTGAATTAAACTTATTAAATTAAAATATTTAATATTTATATTAGAGCAATTTGATTTTTAATATAATAATTTTTAACATAAATGATCCACGTGATCTTTGTATTATCACAACATGATGCGACTTATTGATTAAAACATGTTGTGTAGTAGCTTTATGAATTGACTTTGTCCGGTGTACCAATCTCCGTGGAGGCTCACACGACTCTTTCATATTGGCATTGTAAACCAAAAGCAACAATAAGTTGTTATATGTATCAGCAACATTAAAGTCTGCAAAAGAAATTCGCTAAACATTACAGTTTAAGTGCATTGTCATAACCATAAACATCAAATTCAGATATTTTAATTTGGTAAATTTATAAAGTATTTTTTTTCCTATAAGAATTAAAATATGATTTTTCAGGCTACACCCAATCACATACACATATCTTCTTATCAAATAAATTATTACAAGAAAAAAATGTTATGAACAAAAATATAATATTAGTTTCATAATTTGCCAAAGGTTAACACTAATAAATAATAATGATTTTTCACAAATCTTGCATTTTGGTCACTGCATCCAACTAACAAATTAAATTCAGTTTAGAGGATTGATTCAAGAAGTGCATCCATGACTTCTTGTAGCCAAATTTGAGGAAATGCTAAGACCTACCAAGATATGAAGGAACAGTCTATAAGGCTACAGCTGGTTTCTGGAGGGCAATACAAATTCAAAATCGTTAACATATATCTTTCCTACCTGCTTCAATTATTAAATTTAGATCAAACTTATCAAAATCAAATAACAAAAAAAAATAGATATATAACCTAGCAATCAAACAACATATTTTTCATAGAATAAATATCACAAATCCACAATTTATACTTTATATAATATTCTTAAATTATATCTTACATTTTCATCTTTAATGGTTACTAACATCTCTTTCTGCCTTATTGTTGTAACACCAATGTATATCAAAAATAAGAGAAAGAACTTTAGAAAATGAATGTTGATAGAGTGATCCTTCATTAAAAACGCAACAAAAGTATCATAGAGCCACTAGGATTCTTCTATAGACCGCTAGAAGATCTGTATAGTGACAACTGGTGTGACTTCTATGAGAACGCACCATTTAAAGTAACAATTTTGATTAATGTAAGTGAAAAATCATTTGTAATACTTACCAATTGTAATTGTTTCTACTTGAATGTAAACATTAACATTCTTGTAAAGAAATAGAACTTCAAATGAATCGTACATAACCAAATCAACAAACATGACAACACAAAAAGAAACCTAAATTGATATATAACCAATTAAGTTTTGTTGAATAATTTTTTCAATTTATCAAAAATTTATTTTATTACAAACCTATATGAGTAATCAATAATCTTAAGCAAGTGAAAGAAATAATTGTTAATTTAAAGTTAGTAAAAAAAATACAATATTGTGAAAGTGCTTATGATTTGCATGTTTGTTTATTGTCATGGAGGTACCCAACCACTTGGACATGTATTATTATTTGATTCATTAGTACATTAATTACATTATAGAATATGAAATTTAACAATTGTTCAAATTCATTTACACTTGATTTGTTAATAGAAAACAAATTTATAGCCATAAAATATGCTTAATTCAACAATTTTTTTTTTATCAAAATTAGTAGAAAACTGAGTTTCTTGAAGAAACAAATCAAATACACAAAAACGATATAAATAAAAAACAAAGAACTGAGCAAAGAACATTTGAAGATTATGTGAGAAAGATATGACCAATATGATCTTTTTGACACTTTTCAATATAATCATGGTTAATGTTTTCTCATCTTCAAGATGATAAGTACAAGTGAGTAGAAAAAACAAATTTATAAGCATAAAAATATGCTTAATTCAACAAATTTGTTATCAAAGTTAATGGAAAATATTTTTTTCCGAAACACTCAATTATTAAATATGTAGGATATTACCACTAAGGTATTTAGAGTTTTGCATCATCCTCAAACTTCAATACAAACCTCGACTAATGTTCATCACTTTCAATTAAAATTCTCTGCAATTTAAACTTAAATATAATAAATATAATCAATAACATTATAAAAAATGGTAAGTTTAAGAATAAATACATACAATTATTGAGTTAGATGGTTGGGAATAAATCAATTGTAATTTAACATGTATCAAACCGATTATTACTTTCAAAACTTAAGGTATTTACTATATTAATAAGATTTAAATTCGAGATAACTGTTTTTCCCTTGATGAATTTTGGAGATTTTCGGTTATTCATCTAGAAAAAAATAATATCATTTATATTGAATCAAAATTTCAAATTAATTGACTTGCTTAATTAATAAGTTTTAAATTTAAAACCATTATCTCAAATTGATTTATTTTACGTATGATATACCGAGAGATAAGTTATAAATAATATTGACTTTATTTTTTACTCTTAAATATTTTGCTAATTTAAATAGATTAGATTAGATTTTATAGGTTAATGACCAAATTATGGATATGCTTATTTAATGAGTTTTTTCAAAAATAAATAAATCAATAAATAAAAACTAAAGGGTTTGAATTTTGAAGCCAAAAACTATAAATAAGAGAGTTAAATTATGAACAATATTAATTAGAGAAACTAATATATCGTATATAAATGGAATGATATGCTGTAATTGATAATGTAATTATTGAATTTAATGATTCTATAATTATTAAAGATTCTATAATTAAATGTAGTTATGTTTGAATTTTATTTGAACAATATGATGTCAGTAATCTAATCTAATGGTGGAAAACATGAGATTGAAATGCAATCAAGGGTCCTGATTGCTTCATTGGTAAATTAAAAGTTCTCTTTTAATAATATTTAGAGATATGATTTTTTCTATGAAAATATATATTGATTCGGTCTGAAATACGTAGAGACACATTTAAACATTAAGGTTTTTTTATTTGAGGAATTCGTATTATCATTTTGTGAATTTAGGAATTTTTATACTTGCCTTGCTTCTATTTGAAGGCGCAAACACATAAAAAGTTTGATCTTGGTTTTATGTTCTTCAACTTTGAAATACGAATAAGCTACAAATATATTTTTTGTTTCAAGTAATATTTTTAAGCGTAAAATAACAATCGTAGGTTATCATTTGCTTAAAACTCTAGGCAAAACCTCAAAACTATTCGGATGAGAATAATTATAGTACAATACACCAATTTAAATACATAAAAGTTGGCGGACAAAAAACTTATGCTATTTTGTATAAAATAAAGATAACGGTCTTAAAATAAGGAACAAATTAATTAATAATATTATTTTTAGTAAAAGATATATATTACCAAAAAAAATATACTGTTATTGCAGCTATTCAAACCCAAAATTAATGGAAAGAAATCAAAGAATCCAGAATTGCAATTATTTTAATTTTTTTTAAAAGAAGTAAAAACCAATTTATGACAACTTTTATTGTTCAACGACTGTATTTTTGACACGCTCCATTTCTTTCGTTTTTTTCTCTCTTTGGTTTCGAACAAAAAAAGAAAAGAAAAGAGAGGGAGACCAGAAGAACTCTGAAGGCAAAACCTCACGAAAACCCTAATCCAGAGTCCGATTGCTGTAAGTGTTTTTATTTTTTGCTTCATCATCGGTACAAATAAGCTAGTTTGTTGCTCAATTTTGATTTAATTGTGCATTTTGAGTACATTCTGTTCGTTTTTTTGTTTCTGCTTGAATTCGGTGCTCTTTTTGAGATCTATGACGTTTGAAGTTCGTAAAAACGCTTGATTCGTTGGAAATGTAGCGTTGTTTAGTGTTACATTGACGTACATTTTTGTGTAGCGACGACATGTTCAGAGAAGGGAATTGTTTATGTGTGTTGTTTCAAGGTTCTGGTTCTTGTATGAGGAATGTGAACATATTTTTTCAAGTGGTAATAGTAATTACAAGATTGGGTCACGATCGAGTTTTTGGAGTTGGTAGCATCAATGCCGAATGTAGGGTTTTATAGATTTTGTTCATACATGCCTATATCTGGGTTGGTTGTTTTAATTTTCTTACCGATGCAACGTATTTTATGAAATTTAAATACACAAATCACTTTTCTTGTCTGAATTTAGTTATAGCTTGAACCTAATAGTTAAACTTTTGTTATATTCTGATTGAAAAACATGATATTGCATTCAAGTGATGCCAATTGAAACAAACTCGCTTATTACTTTTAGCAATGTTTTCTCATTAGTTGTCAAGCACATTCATACTAGCTGTCTCATAAAAGCTTTGTTAGGCCAATTTTCAGGGATACCAAATGGCTGGGGTTGATGTTCAAAATCCTCTTCTTGGAGAAACAACTTGTGGCTCTTTGCTGCTTCAGTTGCAGGTAAAATACATTTGAGCTACTTGCTAATTTCATCTTTAATCATTTATTAGTTTCACTACCTTTCACAAAAGCTTCTCTGATAAAGGGTTTGATATCTTAATTGATTGGGTAAGTGGATTCTTTGTGGTAATGCAGAAAATTTGGGATGAAGTAGGTGAAAGTGATGTGGAAAGGGATAAGATGCTTCTTCAACTAGAGCAAGAATGCTTGAATGTGTATAAGAGAAAAGTGGAACAAGCTGCAAAATCAAGGGCACATCTTCTTCAAGCACTTGCAGATGCTAAACTTGAACTCTCCACTCTTCTTGCATCCCTCGGAGAGAAATCATTTATTGGCATTGTAAGTAACAGACTATATCCCATTTTGGAACTCATTTTTTTTCTTCTGTTATAGTATTTATGGTTTTTTGTTCCTTTGTGGATTAATTTGTAGCCTTTGAAGACTTCTGGAAGCATTAAGGAACAACTAGCTGCCATTGCACCAGCTCTAGAACAATTATGGAAGCAGAAAGAGGAGAGATTAAAGAAGTTTGCAAATGTCCTGACACAAATACAAAAGATCCGTGGAGAAATTTCAGGGACTAATGAACAAACAGGAAGCTTTACAGTTGATGAATCCGACCTATCTGTAAAGAAGTTAGATGAATTTCATGATCATCTGCAAGAACTTGAGAAAGAAAAGGTAAGCAATAAGCACTTCAGCTCATTTCTTAGAGGTGAAAATTTTGACACATTTGCCTAAAGCTGTGATGACTAATGTCAAACTCATGTTTTTCAGAGTGAGAGATTGAACAAGGTTCTTGAATTTGTGAACATCATACATGATATTTGTGGTGTTCTTGGGATTGATTTTTATGCTACAGTCACAGAAGTTCACCCTAGTTTGAATGACACCACTGATACACAATCTAAAAGCATAAGTAATGACACACTTGCCAGGCTGGCAAAGACTGTTTTATCATTAAAAGAAGCCAAGAAGCAAAGGTTACAAAAGGTAAACACACTTTCACACCTTCACTTCTTACAGCCTTTTACATACTATAAAAGGGTAAAAATATCTCAGTGATTTGAGGTGACAAATTTCTTGTCTTTTCAGCTTCAAGATTTGGCAGCTGAGCTAAATAAACTTTGGAATTTGATGGATACATCTGAAGAAGAAAGGAGCTTGTTTGATCATGTTACATGTAAAATATCCTCTTCAGTGGATGAAGTGAATGTCCCTGGGGCTCTTGCTCTTGATTTAATTGAACAGGTACTCAAAATTTAATGTTACAAAATTCAGCCCCATTTTTGGAACATGGATCAAAATGTTAGAAAAACTTCAAATAAGTGCCAAACTGTAAGGCAACTTTTTGGGACCAAAATTGCAAAAATCAGCTAAATATTTGACCATTTTTTAAATAGGGACCAAAACGTTACAAAAACTTGTATTAAGGGCCAAAATTGCAAAAATTAGCTAAACTTAGGGATCATTTTTGAAATACAGATCAAAAAGTTACAAAACCCCGACTTTAGGGGCAAAATTACAAAAACCAGGTAAACTTAGGGACCAAAATGTTACAAAAACCTCATGTAAGGGCCAAAATTGCAAAACTAGCTGAACTTAGGGTTCATTTTTGAAATACAGATCAAAAAGTTTCAAAAACCCAAATTTAGGGCCAAAATTGCAAAAACAAGGTAAACTTAGAGAGCAAAATGTTACAAAAATCTCATGTAAGGGCCAAAATTTCAGAACTAGCTAAACTTAGGGATCATTTTTAAATTACAGACCAAAAAGTTACAAAAACCTGAATTTGGGGCCAAAATTGCAAAAACCAGCTAAACTTAGGGACCAAAATGTTACAGAAACCTCATGTAACGGCCAAAATTGCAAAACTAGCTAAACTTAGGGACTGTTTCTGGAACAAACACAAAAACGTTACAAAACTCTCAAATAAGTGCCAAAATTGCAAGAGAGAACATTTTGGTACGAAAATTGTATAAAACCATCTAAACTCAGGGACCATTTTTGTAATTTACTTTAGATATATTATATAAATTCTTGATGTTACATTGTTACAATGTTAAGGCTGAGGTGGAAGTTGAAAGATTGGATGAATTAAAAGGTAGCAGAATGAAAGAAATCGCTTTAAAGAAGCAAGGGGAGCTTGAAGAGATATTTGCACGTGCACACATAGAGATTGACACGCAGTCTGCAAGGGAGAAAATTTTGGGTTTAATTGATTCTGGACACGTGGAGCCTTCTGATTTGGTAGCTGACATGGATGCTCAAATCATTAAAGCAAAAGAAGAAGCCCTCAGCAGAAAAGATATTTTGGATAAAGTTGAAAAGTGGATGTCAGCTTGCGAAGAAGAGAGTTGGCTCGAGGATTACAATAGGGTCAGTTTTATAAATTAAATTATTTTATTTTACATTTTTAATTTTTAATTTTTAATTTCATTGTGACAGGATGATAACAGGTATAGTGGAAGCAGAGGGGCCCATTTGAATCTTAAACGAGCTGAAAAGGCTAGAATTTTGGTTAGCAAAATCCCAGGTAACAAAATTCCAGAATTTTAGTCCTACTAAAATAACCAAGGGCAGATTCGTAATTTGTATTGTATTGGTGCAGGTCTTGTTGACACATTGGTTGCTAAAACTCGAACATGGGAAGAAGAGCATGGATTTACTTTTGCTTATGATGGTGTTCCACTACTTGCCATGTTGGACGAATATGCAGTGCTGAGGCATGATAGAGAAGAAGAAAAAAGAAGGATGAGGGTTAGTTTTGTAATTTCACTTAACGTTTTAGGGCTAAAAGTTAATTGTATTTGTATGTAACAGGATCAGAAGAAATTCCATGAACAACTGAACACAGAGCAAGAAGCCATGTTTGGTTCAAAGCCAAGCCCTGCACGCCCGCTAAGTAGCACGAAGAAGGTGGTGGGCCCGGGGTCACGAGGTCTTAATAGACGGTTGTCTTTGAATCAAAATGGGGGTGGGGGTAAATCGGTAAATAGAGATGTGAAAAGGGATGTCCCGAGGCCCGTAGCACCTTTGAACTATGTTGCTATATCAAAAGAGGATCCTGGTCTATTTACACCGTGAAGGTTGTTTAAATAAGTGAAATAGAAATATATATATAAAAAAATTATATATACATAATGGGTATATTTATGATGTAAGTTATTGGGGGGTTTATGTGGTTGATGCTTTAATATTCGTTCATAGTTCTGATTAGCTAAGACGATGCTACATATAATCATGGGGTGTCCATTGGATTTTTTTAGTGATGATATTTATTTTTTAGATGAAAAACCAAATCAATTAATATTTATATCGTTGTAGAGACTAGAGAGTAATATCTTTATAATTAAAATAAATAATATACATGCTTAGATAATATTATTCTTATTCATAACCCAACTAGATAATCAATTTTTATTTTCAGCAATTAGTTTTGTCACCTCAATATGGTGGACAAACATAAGTTTGTATCCTAGAGTTGCAACTTGCAATTGCTGATTAATGTGATAACCTGCATGGTTTTTGTGATGCATAATATTTGCCCAAATAACCTAAAGGTTGTGTGATCTGTTGGGTACTTGGGTTATTTACTTATTTCATTACGGATGCACCGATATTTTTTTTTTCTTCTTTTTCTGTTGTATTTGAAATTTGTTATAATTTCCTTCTTTTCTTTGTATAGGTGGATCTACTCTTAGAAAAAAATTGGGTATATGACACCACCTTTAGGAATCTCCTTTCTTTTAAGTATAAAGAAAAATTATAATTTATAAAGGAAATATAGATGATAGCTCTCAATTTCAGAAGAGTCACCGTAGTGATCTAAATATCAAAATCCAACAAAAAACCTAAAATCTTAATTATCATAATCTAAATAAACCTAAAATTTTAATAATATCTGACTGTATCAAAAAAATTATAAAATCGATAAATAAAAAAAAAAAACAAAATAAGTATCAAATATGTAATCCTAAAACTTTGAAATTAAATGCAATTAGACATTTAGTCCCTCTTCTGTCTTTTTTTTAATATTATACTCAGAATCGTTTACTTATTTCCTCTTTTACTTTAATTTTATTTTTTTAAACGACTTTCACATTAAATATTTTAGCTTCTTTCAATTTGTTTTTTACTATATATTTTTAATTACAGTTTTTTTTATTTTTCTATATTTTTTATTAAATTAATTGTCAACATTAGTCCAATCACAATAATTATTATAATCCTTTAATTTTGTGCGTAGATCATAATATTTTTAATCGTATAACTAATTTTTTTAAGAATAATATCTGTATAGCTTGGATCATATTATTGGATGTATAATTCCATTTTTGAACCACAATACATATGAAATAAAATTCTTATTTTTTTGAAAATAATATGATCCGAAATAATTATGGTTGAAAATGTTTATGATCTTTAAATCGTTATGATATATATTACGTTACTTAATCGTACATTTATTATTCAAAATTATATAATTTAAAAATCGTTATGATGCAAAATAATATGATCCAAACTATTATTATGAACCAAAGTCTATGTGAAAAGACTTTATTTGGTTTGATGTTATTTGGTTTTTGGAAATGATTTGATCCGGAAATATTATAATTGCAAATATTTACAATTTTTTGAGTTAGTTACTAACAATCAATGGATCGGGTAAGCTGTTGTGTCAATCACAGCTGACCGAGTCGGCCCTTTTATGAGTTTACCAAACGGGTTGAGTGGACCTGAGTCTGCCCAAAATTGCTGACCGGACCCGGTCAACCTTATATCAAATAGCCACTAAAACTTACAAAAAGAAAAAACAACATTTAGGACTTAGTATGTGGGTTTTCTCTAAGCCTGGGGACTACAACCGTAAATTACTTCGAATTTGCGATACGCGTCGAGGTCATCAATCTTGTTATTGCGTAGAGTAAGCAACTCCAACATCGATCAAAACCCTTGTCGTCCGCTTCCCATTGACATCGTTGAACGTAAAAATGGCGAACGAGAACGAACCAGCGAAGCTACTGTTACCTTACCTTCAAAGAGCCGATGAATTGCAAAAGCACGAGCCTCTCGTCGCCTACTACTGTATTGATTCTTCTTCATCATCTCACAATTTTACTCTAAACCCTAATATTCTCTCAACCTTCTCGATTTCAGTAATTAAGTTGTGGTTTATTGGGAAATTTTGATTTTCAGGTCGATTATATGCGATGGAACGGGGTTTGAAGATCCCTTCGAGTGAACGTACCAAAACCACTAGTTCCCTACTCGTTTCCCTCATGAAACAACTTGAAAAGGTCCGAATTCTTCTTTAAGACGCGTATTTCTTTCGAAGTTAACGGTTTAAGATAGTTCGTTGTTGATGACTTAATTTTGAATAGTCAGTATGTACTTTGTACGCTGTATTAAGTTTAAGATGAATGTTTTCTTGAGACATTGAAGTAATATTCTATGTCAAATATTAGGTGATTCTGTTTTCTCTGAGTATCAAAATCTTCTTTGTCCTTCATCTAGTTTGCTTCTTCATTTACAGGATAAGAAGTCATTGCAGTTGGGGCCTGATGATCATCTTCACCTTGAAGGATTTGCTTCAAATGTCTTCGCAAAGGCCGATAAACAAGATAGAGCTGGGAGAGCTGATCTGTATGAATTTTTTTTCTTCTTATGAATTATGATACATCAATGTTAACACTAGTTTGCTGTTAGAAACTAAAGATTATACAAACTACATATGAGATTTTGTGCTCAAGATAAACAAGATTAGTGTTGATTTTGATTAGAATACTAATACTTATCTGTAAACCTGTTGCAGAAATACAGCAAAGACATTTTATGCTGCAAGCATTTTCTTTGAAATCCTTAACCAGTTTAGTGAAGTCCAACCTGATGTGAGTCAAGTTTCTATTATCATTGGTTTATCACCATTTTTACTTGCTTTCTTATTCTTGATGATTGAGAAATGACAAAAAAAAAAAGGAAATAAATGTTGATGAATCATAAACTCATAATTGGTTTATTATTAAATAGCTTGAGCAGAAGCAAAAATATGCAGCATGGAAAGCAGCAGATATAAGGAAAGCTATTAAAGAAGGAAGGAAGCCTATACCGGGCCCCCCTGGTGGTGAAAAAGATCTCTCAGATACATCAGGCAGTGGATATGTAAGTCATTCTTGCAAAATCTAAAGGAATTGGAATTTCGGATTCCATTCCATCGACGGAATTCAATTCCATTCTTACTTTTTCTTAACTGAATGACCAAAATACCCTCATTATATGTTTTACTGAAATAAATAAAAAAATCAATTATTGGCAGGACATGGAACCAACCACCAGACATGCACCAGAATCTCATCCTTCATCCCAATTATACGACAGAAGTGATTCCCAAAAGTTCACAAATACTTTCGCATCACCGCCACGTGACCCTCCACCACCGCCACATTCCACCATGCCGCCGCCGCCTTCTTCAAACACTCAACCACCACCGCCCTCAAACTTTCCTCCACCATCTTCAACCATCCAACCACCCTCAAATTTCCCTGCACCGTCTTCCACCGCCCCTCCGCCACCGCCCACCTACTCCTCCGACGACTATCCATCCAACAGTTTCCATTCCCACAACACAGGAGGAGATAATTCAAATCCAACTTATTCTCATCAGAATTATCACCACCAGCCCTCATCTTTCCCACAAGAACCCCAACATCAAAATTACCAACATGACCCTTCGTACACATTCCCGAATTTCCAATCTTACCCTAGTTTTTCCGAAACTGCCCTTCCAGCAGTAGCCCCAGGTCATTACCCGTCATCATACTATCAGGGGGGGTCTGATGCATCAGCAGCAGTTACAGCTACAGGTGGTCAGTACAAAGTGAGTGGTGGAAATGGGGGGGTTCCAGTACATGGAGGTGCAGGGAGCTCTGGTGGACAGGCGGCGGCGTATGAGTATGACAGCAGCAGTTATCAGCCTCCGGCTGATAAAATTGCAGAGGCACATAAGGCTGCAAGGTTTGCTGTTGGAGCATTGGCGTTTGATGATGTTTTTGTTGCTGTAGATTACCTTAAAAAATCTCTTGAATTGCTTACTAATCCAAATGCTACTGTTTGATTGATTCATCATCAATCGTGAATCAGAATCTGTTTGGAATGTGGATTTCAACCTTTTGGTTTTATTCTGTTTGCTGTAAAAAGTTTAGATTTGATTTTTTTTCTTTCCCTTTAAACATTGATTCCAACTACGTCTACATGTGGGTTTATGATGTATGCGATTTGTGTTGCGGAAAAGCTCGTGGAAATGCTCTTGATTTGTGTTGCGGAAAAGCTCGTGGAAATGCTCTTTGAAAGCTATTTCGAGTAGTGTTGAAAAATGTTTTTGTATGTTATAGCAAAATTACTGTGTTTTCATTAAATTAATTACGTATCTAATAACATTTATTTAATGAATAGACCTTTTAATAATATAACAACAAATCTAATATCTTATTTTTTAATAGTGTAATTGTTTTTTTAAACAAACATATTAGCAATAAACAATATAATAGAAATGTAAGCAATAATTAACTGATCAATTTATCTGGTATATGTTTATCAATGACCATTGCCTACTTTATTCAGAGCCACTAAGACGCATTCAAAGATCACATTTGTATTTACATTCGACAATTAACCTATAGCATTTATCGAAATCACTAGATTTCCAAAAAAAAAAAAAAACAATTCAAATTAGCTTGTAATGACAGGACCATATTTAGGGGGTAAAGCTTTCCTTTTCCCATTGGTGATTGATAAACATTTTACACAATGCCAATCTTGCCACTTGTCACTTGAAAATGATTTTGGGATATAGTGTAGACATTTTAAGTGGTACCCTTTTTCACATGCATCACATACGAGTGTTGTATCCACTTTGGTAATTGTGGTTTTGCAAGTTTGACAAGTCAAAGGCTTGTTCATGTAGTCCCTTGAAGGAGGAGTCCATTTCTGTTGCTCTGTTATCTGTGCTTGTAATATTTTCTCAACAAATTTACTAATTTCTTTGTGGGTAATTGGTGCTCTATGATCTGCAAATGATGGAAATTTTGGATGAAAAAACTTAAAAATAGAGAAAGTAGAAACGTAGTAGTAAAGATTAAGTATTCTTTGAGGGTGTCTAGAATCTAGATGTGTATTTTGAAAGTGATTATGTGATAATGAGTAAGCAGAATCAAATAATCGGTTGTAATAACATATGTTGCTGAAAAATGTAATAATCATTTTTAATAGTGTTGAGTATTTATACTAACAATTAAATATTTCATCAGATCTTAGATGTGGTCTCCCAGATCTTAGACTCGGTAGAATGCCTTCCAAGATGACTGCAAGTGGGCAATTGATATGGTAAAGTTCTCGAATTTGAAACTGGGGAAGCATGAAGAACTGTTGAATGATGATGCAATCCTGAAGATGAATTGGGTGGGTGATCTGCTTTATTTGATGGAAAAGCTCCAACAGCATGTGAAGTAGCAGAGTGTAATGGGAACACCTCATATTTTTCCATCTGATTCGGAATGCAATGACAAGAAAAGAGTATAAGCTACAAATTCGAAAGAATCAGTAATGATTGATTAATTCGCAAACAATAAAGCATCACCTTTTGTTTTGTATGTAGTAATTTCTCAGAAATTGACAACTTTGGAGGACGAATACCTAATTTTGTTTCCGTCAATCAGTTCAGAAATTGACAACTTTGGAGGACGAATCCCTAACTTTGGAGCAAGATCTTCAATAATCGTCCCAAAAGCGTCCTTAGGGAAAACATATTTTGGCGCAATTTTTTTACAAACGTCAGCCAACTTCTCAATCGCCTGTGCCATCATCTTAATCTACACCGGCGTAGGGTTCCTACCAGCTCTCAGTTTCCCGATTGTAGCCAACACAAGCACTATCTCCGCCACCTTCTTCACATTAACCCTCTGTCGGACCTCACCACATACTCTAACCTTCTTGTTACACAAATCGCTTTTGACACCTTCCTCCAACGGTCTCTTCTCGCCTAAACTATTGGGTCGCACCTCCGATTGATCCATAGACTCGTCCACCGCTGTCTCACCCACTGATCTCAAACCAAAACGCTTAAAACTCGTGTTTCCGCAGTTTCGAGGTGAAATCGACTGGGAAACCCCGGATTCTTGGTCAGAAACCGGCGTGATTGAAAGAGATTAGATGTCATGACTCATGAGAAAGGGGAGCTGAGAGAAAACCCTGTTGATGGAGAGGTTTATGGTTTGAAACTGAATACCTTTTATCGGGTAATTGAGGGTGAGATGAATGCGGGGGAACAAAAGGAAAAGAAATGCAAAAAATAATTCAAAATGATGATAGATAACATGGCCAACCTGAATGCTACATTGGATGATATGGATTCGATAATTGTTGGATTTGAATGGTTGATGATGGTTGGAACTCTACTATTCAATTTCAAGAGAGATAAAACTTTGAGATAATCGATAATCAAGTCTTACATACTAATAATTTTGCTTTATTTATTACTGGCAAAGCCTTATTTATAGACTCTTAAAGAGTTGGTTACACACGAAACATTTATATTATTGCAATCGTATGATTGCAAAAGGACAAACTATAATTCACACCAAAAGAAAAAGAAATGCAAAAAATAATTCAAATGATGATACATGAGATGTTGAACCTGAATACTGCATTGGATGATGTAACATTCATAAAATTTCATAAAAATTTAAGCTTTTCAAACCAATCCCAAAATTATCATTGTTTACATTGTAGTTTTAAAAACATGATTAACATCTGAGTTTTTTCCAAAATCACAACATAACAGGAGGAGGTGAACGATCAAGTCTTTGCTTTCCCATGATCATCAGAGGTATCTGAAACATAACCCAAAACCGTAAGTCCAAAACTTAGTGAGTTTATCTCAAAGTACCAACACAACAAACAACATATATACAATAGCAACATACTATGGGCCTAATCAACCATCGGGTTGGAATACAACAGTCTCTCAACCATCGGGTTGGAATGCCAACATATTATGGGTCCAAACAACCATCGGGTTCGAATATCCTAGACCCTCAACCATCGGGTTGGAATGCCAATGTACTATGGGTCCAATCATCATCGGGATGGAATACACTCGGGCCCATTCAACCATCGGGTTGGAATGCCCTGGCCTGTTGGCTTACGCACAAAGCAATGAAGTCTCAGCCGCCGACCAAACATGTACATATAATACATATAATCATATAACAGTCTACAGCCAAACAAACAGATCTACAAATCACTAATCATAACATTATCCTATATACCGGGATACTTACCTAACATATCACTACAACATAAAGCATGCATAATAGGGTATCAAATTCAAAGGACCGGCCTTGGTGCCTTAGACCCATTAGTACAGTGAGGAAAACTCACCTCACAAGTAGCACATAACTAATAAGGTCCAACTCCGAATCTCAGCTCACAACTCAAAAGCCCACAACCACCAATTCACCAATTCCATCAAGGCCCAAATACCAAAAATACCCCAAAAGTCAATGTAACACCCATAATCAGAAAGACCAATAAAGGAAAGGAAAACCCTAAGATAAAGGTCCAACTCGTCGAGTCCAAGGAGGAACTCGACGAGTCCGAGCGGGATCCGGGTCGAGGAGTAAGTGACCGACTCGGCGAATCGAAGAATGGACTCGGTGAGTCCGGTCTGAAGAGGAAACCCTAAATCCGGGACTTTGTGCACTATTTAAGCACCTCATTCTCTTCCTTAGGGTTCCTTTACAACTCCCCTCATCCTACACATCGAACCCTAGCCACCATATCCGTTTTTGAGCAAGATCTAGCCTTGGTGTTGTGATTTGAAGCTTGGAAGAGAATGAAGTTCATAGTGGTGCAAGAGGAAGCCTTGGATCCAGTGTTGGTGTGACTTTTCAGAGCATTTGAAGGTAAGAAGTCATTACCTTCACTCCTTTGCTCATAGTTTCCTTTTTGTTATGAGATTTGGGGCTTTTATGCAATGTCCTAGAGCCAATTGGAGTTAGAAGTCCAGATCTGAAGTTGCTACTTTAGATCTAAGTGTATTGGGGGTGTAGGTGAAGCATGGTTGTCTTAAACCCGAGTATGGAGTGTTTTGGGCCTAGATCTCCTTAGCTACACGTAAAGTTTGAAACTTTACGTGAGGAATAGACCTTGGAAGAGTGGATCTACAGTTTGGAGTCCCCGCATGACTCAAAAAGCCTCTGAATGCATGAAGGACTGAATAGACTCGGCGAGTCCTTCGAGTGGACTCGGCGAGTAGTATGAAGATTAAAAGGAACTCGACGAGTTAGATGAACAACTCGGCGAGTCTGTTGAAGTTTGCCTTGGACTCGGCGAGTCTGGTCGCGAAACCCCGAACCCTTCGAGTTAAGACACGAATCAGTGAGTCGAGTGGAGACTCAGTGAGTTGGATAAGACAGGACTCGGAAATCGGTGGACTCGGCGAGTCGAGTCGCGAGTGGAAGGACTCTGAGCATATGAACTCGGCGAGTCAGTAGGCAGACTCGGCGAGTAGGGTTGACCTGGAAGGTTGAATTTGACTAGGACTTTGACTTTGTCCAGAGTTGAATTAGTTGACTTTTGGAGGACAGTTAGACTAAGTGTTATATTGGTATTGATAGCTCGGGGAGCTAGTGGAGCCGCAGTTCAGAAGAGTTGTCGGGCAGCAGCAGAGGGGTTTCAGCAAGTTCAGCAAGTGAAGGTGAGCTGTGTGAATGGGTCTAAGGCCACAATGCCGGCCCATGTAGTTATGAGTAGAAGACCCGGGGGTTAGCCCTAGGCACAATATGCTAGTATGATATTCAGGACGAGGTCCAATAATAGCGGGCGGGTACCCAAGGAAGTGTTCATGTGATAGTTTATACTTGTTGTCTGTGTGATACTTGTATGTGCCTGGTAGGGAGGTGAGTGTGGGCGAGGTTCCGTATCTCACCAATAGCAGGGTGTGGATGGTGTTCCACATCTCATTAGCATCAGATCAGGGGCGAGGCCCAAGCTAGGGAAAGAGTGAGTGTGGGCTGGGCCCGAATCTCACTACCAGTAAGGGGAATGGATGGGGTTCCATGACTCATAAGTAGCAGGAAAAGGGCGAGGCCCAGGATAGGCGAGGCCTTAGGACAGGATCCATTAGTATATGTTTAGCTTATGTGTTGTGATATGTTTATGTGCTATTATATGTTAGCGGGGGAGGCCCTGTGACAGGCGAGGCCTAAGTGAAACAGATCTGTATGCGAGTGGGGCTCGAAGCCAGACGAGGCCTGGAGCGGGGGGGCCGTTGTAGCGGGCGAGGCCCGAGGTAGGGGGCGTGGCCCAGAATAGCAGGCGTGGCCCAGTATGTGCAGTATATGGCTATGCATGATATGTGGTAGGTTGGGGAACTCACTAAGCTTCGTGCTTATGGTTTTCAGTTTTGGTTTCAGGTACTTCCGGTAGCGGAGGGAAGAGCTCGGGGTGATCGCATGGCACACAGCACATATTAGACAGCCTGGGAATGTTTTACTCTGATAAAGAACATATGTTTTTGTCACAACCTAGAATTTTTTGTGCCTTGTAGATTACAACAATTAAGCCAAAGTATGAATCAAAGAGTCAAGAGCATGTATGATGCATACTCTATGACAATAAAATTTCAAACAAACACCCCATGCAAGCATTTCAAGTAGTCAATAAGCAACTGGAAACCCTAGAAGTCCTTGTTTAAGTCCATTTTGGACTAGGACTTCCTTATTGGGCCCAATGGGCCAATATGCTTCCAATTTTGACTATTTTGGGCTTAGAACTCTTAAATGGGCTCTAATTGGACCCACTTTCATTTATTTTAACATTTTGGGCCATAATGGGCCTAGAATGAAATAAAATACCCTTATTGGTCCATACAAATCTAATTAATCTAAATGGGCCATAAAACCCATTATTTTTGACAAATTGGGCCGTAAGCCATAAAGGAGCCCAATGGGCTGAAAAATAATTATTGGGCCTCATAAATTATAAACCAAGGGAAGGATTTGGACCAAGCCACTTCATCCTTTCTCCTAGTCCAAGGTTCTCGGCCCAACACAAAAAGAAAAAAAAAAGAGATTAATTAGAATTAAACCTTGACACATCATTATTGCTCAAAGGATATCAAGGTTTAATACATTACATACATCTAGGGCATGTCATGTTCCTATGAAACTTCTCTTCCCCCCCTCTCTTCTTATGATCGGCCGAGAGCCAAACCACACACACACACACAACATCAAAACTCTTCCAAACTCTCTCAAATATTCTCCTCCTTCCCACTCCAAAATCTCGAAATTTTGCTTGTGCATCAAGAGGATTTCAAGAAAATATCATCACTTCTTGGTAAGTTATACATATCCAAGGATTTTATAACTCTTTTCTCATGATTAGATCCCTTCTCTTAAACATTTGTGGTAATCATACTCTTAGAATCACCTCAAGTTCGAGATCATCATCAAGGTGTTGCTAGGGCCGAAAATCACCCCACTTTCTTCCATTTCTTCTTCAAAACCGTGACCAACAAGAAAAGGTGAGCTTCATACCCCCTTATTTTCGGTTTTTATAAGTTTTGTGGGGGATAATACAAGCAAATGTGTAGATCTATGAGTAAATGTATGCCTTGTGTGATTTTTATACTTATATGTATGATTTATGTGATTTGTGATGTTTATGTTAGCCCAAAAGAACCTAAAAACTGAGAACTACAATATGAGGAGTGAAATAAGTATAACTTATACCATTTCATACTAATCAAGTCTAGAATAAGAGTTTAGTTGGCTAAAATGAACATTTTTGGACTTAAAACCCATTTTTGGGCTCAAAATGTCAAAAATACAAAACTAAGGGGCCCAAAACAACAAAAGATAATTTCTGGAGGCTGAAACAAGTCCAAACAGTTTTTAAGATAATTTTTCTGAATAAAAACACTTTGGAAGGGCTTAAAATGTGAATTTTAAACATAATGGGCTAAAAATGGGATTTTCGGCCCAATAAGCCCAAATTGCGAAAATTTCGAAATATAGGGGCTGAAAATGCAAGTTCTGTAAAACAGGGGACTACAAGTGTATTGAAATTATTTTGAAGGTCAAAAATGCTTTTCAAATTCAAAAGGGATCAAAAATGCAAAAATTTTCCATTTTGAGCCAAAATTGTAAAGATTGCGAAAAATGGGGGTTCCAACCGAGAAAACCTCATTTTGAAGGACTTAAGCTGTTTATTAAGTAAATCTTGGCTGAAAATGTCTTTTTCAATAAGTTTTGATGCTAAAGTGTCAAGAAAAATGGTTAGGGACTAAAATGGAAATTCTTTTATATAAAGGGTTAAAAGTGTATATTTTATCCAAGTAGGGTCACAAAAAGGTAAAACTTTTACTTATGAACAAATAAATCCCATTAGATAAAATACGAGCACTATGACTACCGGTGAAACGTAATTTCAAATACACCTTCAACACCAATATCGTTACCAAACGATTTGATTCAGTCTCGAATCAATTACAAAACAAACATCAACAAACATTAGTACTCCAATAAAAACGTGAAATTTTTGAGAAGTCAATACACAATCTTTGGGCTTGAAAGTTTCAAATCGTGCTTGTTGGGCCTAGCTAGCCCAATGACATGATCTTTAGGCCCGAAGGGAACACGCTTACATGTTATTGGGCTTCTATGACCTAATTCCATGTAAAAGGACTTTCAATAGCTTTATTGTGTTGTTGGGCCCCAAGGGTCCATTAGTACTGCTAGCAAAGTCGAGAAGTCAAATGTGAGTCGGGCCAAGTGCCTTTCGCATTCACGATAGCCTTGAACGACTTAAGGAA
Organism: Lactuca saligna; assembly: GCF_052625555.1. Taxonomy (NCBI): domain Eukaryota; kingdom Viridiplantae; phylum Streptophyta; class Magnoliopsida; order Asterales; family Asteraceae; genus Lactuca; species Lactuca saligna. The sequence goes on along the minus strand of NC_136425.1, from coordinate 147,472,580 downwards.
ATAACGAGGGCTTCGTACCCTATTTTCTCCTCGGTTGTGGGGTTATGAGAAGTCAGGGTGGTTGGATTAAATGAGTCTTACGGACGACGCCAAAAGGATCGTTTGTAATTGGTAGTTATAAACTAGTCATTTTCGTTAATGCGTGATTATAACGACTCACAACCCATAATTAATCCAATGTCACCTGGAATTATCGGAAACAATCATCGTATCGGTATAACAATTAGTAAAGACATGTAATTCTATGTATTGGGAAAATATCGGGTTTTCCCGGGAAATCAACACTTTTAACTATGTGATGTATACAAGGTTTAACAATTATACACGCTTAAAAAAATCCACAAGCATACTACGGATCTCCACACTTTTTCTTATATACAATACTTGTTTCAAAAAATATCGGATTTTATGGGTTTTCCAAACTTCACAAAAATCATTATCTTTCAAACATGACTTGTGAACTCACCAACATTTCATATGTTGACGTTTTTCAAAATACTTGTATTCTCAGGTAACAGGTAAATCGAAGAATAGGTATCCAGTGATGTCTTGGTGTTTTGTTTAAATTAGTATCGTACGGTTTAAGTATTGGAAATGTAATGTTCAAACAATGTACCGAATGTAAACAATATCTGTTGTAAAATTTCAATGCATGGTGGTGAATGATGTTATAATTCATGTATATTCATTGTGATGGTATTCAATTAAGTCACAATAGCCCTCGGACGTTTCCGCCGTCTGGTTCGGGGGTGTGACAGGTTGGTATCAGAGCACTGTTTATAGTGAACTAGCATATCTAACCACACATTGATATGCAACTATAAACCAGAAAGAGGGACTAACACAACTCTGAACAAAACAAGTAAAACACAAAAATAAAAACATCCTTGCCTGTATTAGGAACAAGAACATAACGCAGAACCAAACAAGATAATGTTAGTATCTCGGTTAAGCCAGAACTGTTCTAGTCATATCAAGAAGTGGATGTAGCCTGATCAACTGCATTCCCTCCAAGGTATAACTATCACACGTTCTGAGGAGATCGTGATAGCTAGGGAACCTAAGAACATACCTCTTTATCACCAAAAAGAAAACATCCGTTTAGTCTGTACAATAGTTGTAGCATCCTAGGGATAATGTTAGCATATTTACACACTCTCGCAGACAGCATGGCTGGTTTCCATCACCCCGAAGATCCTTACTTCCCTAACCAAGGGAATAACAGATGGTTAGACGAAGAGCCTGAAGAAGAGCCTGAGGAAGATCCCGAGGAGGAATCTGACGGAGAACCGGAGGCAGAAGTCGAGGGCGAGCCTGCCGAACCAGAAGAGGAACAGGAGGAGGAAGAAGATGAAGGAAGCTTTGAGGAGGGACCCGACGATAGTGAAGAGGTTGATTCGGACGCGGAGTCCGAAGTCATCAACCCCCCTTACCCGATTAGGGTGCCTGCTTACCGGGTGGGCCCCACTGGTCCTACATCCCCCTTGGGTATTGATCTTTGGAGGTGGAGCAGACAACAGGGACAGCGACCCCCGTACGGCATGTCACGCTAGTTTTTTGACCTAAGGGACGGAGGGCCGGCTGATCGAGCCCTTCCAGTCATGGTAAGACGATTACGAAACACTGGTGACCTCGCTCAGAGCACCGCGGATCAGGTACGCCAGCTGTGGACTAGGGTCGAGCGTGCATAGCAGGAGACACAGGACGTTCTTCGAGAGTTCCATATGAGGCAGGTGAGATGGGAGTCACGACTCCAGGACGCAGAACGACAGGTGACTCGTCTTCAGGGAGCATCCACTTCCTCAGCACCACCCCCAGGCACATCTCACCGCGACTAGAGATAGACTTATCTTACTAGGTCATTAGGAACTATGTTATGTACCCCGACTCTATGTTTAAGTGACTACACTACTCATAGAGTCGTTATGCTGTCGAACTAGTACCGCTTATGTATGCTCTTTCGAGCAAAATTTTCATGTATCAAAGTGCGGATAATAGTAATGAAAGATTTTATATGTTTTATTATGATGTTATAATCCGCTATGTGTTATGTATCCTTGATTGTATGCTAAATTGTAGAAGTACTTAAGTGGTGCCACACACCTAGTCTATAGGATCACAACCTCACGAAAACCACATACACTCAACATCTTTCCGTTCTATGACAGAAAGATGCCTCCACGACCCACTCGCGGAAACCCGGGACCAACCCCACCCGAAGTTGACTCAGCCGCATTCCAGGTAGCTGTATTTGCTGCGATCACCGCAGCAATGGCACAAATTCACCAAGGGAACAATGGAGGAGTCAACGGGCAAGGGACCGGAAGTTCGAACAACGGAATGAATCAAGGACCCACCAAAACATGCTCTTACAAAGACTTCACCAACGCCAAACCACGAACCTTTAACGACACTGGAGGAGTGATCACCCTAAAACGATGGATCGAGAAGGTGGAATCGGTGTTCGAGATATGCGATTGCCCTGAAGAGATGAAGGTGAAGGTTGCTACATGCACTTTTGTTGACCAAGCGCTCACTTGGTGGAACAGACACGTAGAAGCCATGACACTCCTTGTAGCCAATTCCATGCCATGGACAGAAATGAAAGAAATGCTGATGGCCGAATATTGTCCTCGTGGTGAAATTCAGAAAATGGAACAAGAGCTGTGGAATCTCACTGTCCGGAACATCGACATAGATGCCTACATATCCAGGTTTAGCGAACTGTCTCTGTTATTCCCTGGCATGATTACCTCAGAGGGTAAGAAGATCGAGCGATTCATCTGGGGACTAACTTCCCCGATCCAGGGAAATGTGATAGCTGCAAATCCTGAAACTTTCGACAGTGCCAAGAGATTGGCCAAGAAGCTATATGACCACAACAACAAGAAGGGTGAGAAGCCAGTGAAGACTGAAGTTAAGAAGGAAAATGATAGCAAGAAGGGGAAGAACAACAAGAGAAAGGGGTGTCAAGGCTCCAAATCGTCCAAGAAGCAGCAAACAGTAGTAGTTAATGCCGCGACCACGCAAGCTCCATCCACACCACATGCTCTAGCCTCAGGTGCACCAAGTGCTCCTAGACCTTATTCTGGTAATCTTCCCAAGTGCAACAAGTGTGGTTTCCATCACAATGGAGAATGCAAGGAGATACAGTGCACCAGTTGCAATCGGAAGGGGCACACGGCGAGGTACTGCATGACTTACCCTCCTCAAAATCAACAACAGGGAAGCAACAACAACAACAACCGCAACAACAAACAACACCAACACTGGTGGCAATAATGCAGGACCTAGCCACACCTGCTATGGTTGTGGAACGACTGGGCATTTCCGTCGAAACTGCCCCAACAACAACAATCCCGGAAATGGAGGAACCAGAAGAGTGCTGACCATGGGTCAGGGGGAGGCGATTCAGGATCCCGCTGTTGTTACCAGTACGTTTCCCCTAAACTACACATATGCATGCATCCTATTTGACACCGGAGCGGAGCGAAGTTTTGTGAGCAATAAGTTTAAACATTTGTTAAAACAACAACCCCAGAAGCTCAATGAAACCTTTACGGTGGAAATGGCCAATGGGAAAACCGAATCCACTGGGGAAATCTACCCTAACTCTAAATCAACACGTCTTCCAAATAGACTTGATGCATGTTTCCATTAGGAGTTTCGATGTGATTATTGGCATGGACTGGTTAAGCCCATACCATGCTGAAATTATGTGTCACGAGAAGGCCGTTCACCTTCATCTTCCCAATCACGAAACCCTAGTTATTTAAGGAGACAAACCTAGCACGAACCTTCGCATCATCTCGTGCGTCCAAGCACAGAAGCATCTACGAAAGAAAATTTTGACGTTCTTGGCTCACATAGTGGATAAAACCAAGGAAGAGGTTAACATTCAAGACATCCCAGTAGCACGTGAATTCCCATACGTATTTCCTAAAGATCTCCCTGGAGTACCCCCAGAGAGACAAATTGAGTTCCGAATTGACCTCTTTCCAGGAGCAACTCCACTTGCTAAATTGCCTTACCAGATAGCTCCTGCTGAAATGCAGGAATTGTCCAGCCAACTCAGTGAACTCCTGGATAAGGGATTCATCCGACCCAGCTACTCACCATGGGGAGCTCCGGTCCTCTTTGTCAAAAAGAAGGACAGATCTTTTAGGATGTGTATCGATTACAGGGAGCTAAACAAACTCACTGTCAAAAATCGTTATCCACTCCCACGAATCGACGATTTATTTGACCAGCTCCAAGGAGCTAGTTACTTCTCTAAGATAGATCTACGATCCGGGTACCATCAACTCAGGGTTCGGGAAGAGGATATTCCCAAAACCGATTTTCGAACTCGTTATGGACATTATGAATTTGTCGTAATGCCCTTCGGTCTAACAAATGCCCCTGCCGCATTTATGGACCTGATGAACCGAATCTGTCGACCATTGCTCAACAACTTTGTAATCCTCTTCATTGATGACATTCTCGTCTATTCCTGAAGCGAAGAAGAGCATGGCCAACATCTCCAACAAATCCTAGAAACCCTACGAACGGAAAAGCTATATGCAAAACTTTCTAAGTGCGAGTTCTGGCTCCATAGCGTGAACTTCTTAGGTCATGTTGTTAGTCGGGAAGGAATTCATGTGGATCCTTCTAAGGTCAAAGCCGTCGAAGGATGGGCAGTCCCGAAAACACCCACAAAAATCCGCCAATTCTTAGGCCTAGAAGGCTACTACAGGAGATTCATTCAAAACTTCTCTAAGATCGCCAAGCCACTTACCTTGCTTACACAAAAGGGTGTACCATTCAAATAGATGGACAAATAAGAAGTTTCATTCTGAACCCTGAAGCAAGCCCTCTGTAGTGCCCCGGTACTATCTCTACCAGAGGGAACGGAAGATTTCGTGGTCTATTGTGACGCGTCGAATTAGGGTTTAGGTTGCGTTCTCATACAGCGTGGAAGAGTGATAGCTTACGCATCCCGCCAACTAAAGATACACGAAGTGAATTATACAACCCATGATCTGGAATTGGGAGCGGTGGTCTTTGCTCTGAAGATTTGGAGGCATTACCTTTATGGTACGAAGTGCACCATCTTCACGGACCACAAAAGTCTCCAGCATATCTTGAACTAGAAAGAGCTGAATATGAGGCAACGAAGATGGGTTGAACTATTAAACGATTATGAGTGTGAAATCAAATACCACCCAGGCAAGGCCAGCGTGGTAGCTGATGCCTTGAGCCGGAAGGAGTACTCTAATCGTCGCGTGAAAACTCTCTCAATAACCATCAAATCTCAGCTAACCACTCAGATCGGGGTAGCCCAGTCAGATGCCATGAAAACGGAAAACAGAGCAAGTGAAGCATTACGTGGAATGGAGAAGAATCTAGAGGTAAATGAGAACAGAGTATACTACTTCATGAACCGTATTTGGGTCCCTAAACTCGGAGGATTTAGGGAGGTATTCATGAATGAAGCTCACAAAACGCGATACTCCATCCATCTTGGTTCGGACAAGATGTACTTGGATATTAAACAACATTATTGGTGGCCTAACATGAAGGCAGAAATTACCACCTATGTCAGCAAATGCCTTACTTGTGCCAAAGTAAAGGTGGAGTACCAGAAGCCCTCGGGGTTATTACAGCAACCGGTGATTCCCGAGTGGAAATAGGAAGGGATTTCTATGGATTTTGTGACCAAGCTACCCAAGACGTCAGATGGATTAGACACCATATGGGTAATAGTTGACCGACTGACGAAATCCGCTCATTTCCTGCCAATAAAAGAATCCTACAAGATGGAGAGACTGACACGATTATACACTCGAGAAATCGTGAGACTTCATGGAGTACCAGTGTCTATTATCTCGGATAGAGACAGTAGATTCACTTCACGTTTTTGGCAATCACTTTAGAAAGAACTTGGAACCCATCTCGACATGAGCACCGCTTATCACCCACAAATGGGTGGTCAAAGTGAACGAACCATCCAGACGCTCGAAGACATGCTTCGCGCATGTGTGATAGACTTTGGGAAGTCTTGGGATACCCACTTACCCTTAGTCGAATTCTCGTATAACAACAGTTACCATTCGAGCATCAAGGTCGCTCCTTTCGAAGCACTATATGGGCGTAAGTGTAGATCACCGTTATGTTGGGCTGAGGTGGGCGACACCCAGCTAACAAAGAAACTGGCATCGGACAAGGAGTTAATGGGACCAGAGATCATACGTGAAACCACGGAAAAGATAGTTCAAATCAGAGCTCGACTACAAGCATCGCGCAACCGACAAAAGAGCTACGCCGATAAACGACGAAAGCCCTTAGAGTTTCTGGTCGGGGATCGAGTGCTGTTAAAAGTTTCGCTTTGGAAGGGGGTCATTCGTTTTGGAAAACACGAAAAACTGAACCCACGATACATTGGACCTTTCGAGATCGTTTCCCGAATAGGTCCAGTGGCGTACAAACTGCAACTACCCGCTGAGCTAAGCAATGTACACCCCGTGTTCCATGTTTCTAACCTAAAGAAGTGCCTATCAGATGAAACTCTCATCATTCCCCTTGACGAAATTGAAATCAACGAGAATCTCCTGTTCGTCGAAGAACCAATCGAAATCATGGACAGGGAGGTGAAGCGTACTAAGCAAAGACGCATCCCGATCGTGAGAGTACGGAGGAACGCGAAGCGTGGGCCAGAATTCACGTGGGAACGCGAAGACCAAATGAAACAAAAGTACCCTCACCTATTCTAGCATTCTCAAATCTAGCTTTCAAAAGAATTTTGGGACGAAATTCCCTCTAACGGGGGGATGATGTCACAACCTAGAAATTTTTGTGCCTTGTAGATTACAACAATTAAGCCAAAGTATGAATCAAAGACTCAAGCGCATGTATGATGCATACTCTATGACAATAAAATTTCAAACAAACACCCCATGCAAGCATTTCAAGTAGTCAATAAGCAATTGGAAACCCTAGAAGTCCTTGTTTAAGTCCATTTTGGACTAGGACTTCCTTATTAGGCCCAATGGGCCAATATGCTTCCAATTTTGACTATTTTGGGCTTAGAACTCTTAAATGGGCTCTAATTGGACCCACTTTCATTATTTTAACATTTTGGGCCATAATGGGCCTAGAATTAAATAAAATACCCTTATTGGGCCATAACAAATCTAATTAACCTAAATGGGCCATAAAACTCATTCTTTTTAACAAATTGGGCCGTAAGCCATAAAGGAGCCCAATGGGCCGAAAAATAATTATTGGGCCTCATAAATTATAAACCAAGGGAAGGATTTGGACCAAGCCACTTCATCCTTTCTCCTAGTCCAAGGTTCTCGGCCCAACACAAAAAGAAAAAAAAGAGATTAATTAGAATTAAACCTTGACACATCATTATTGCTCAAAGGATATCAAGGTTTAATACATTACATACATCTAGGGCATGTCATGTTCCCATGCAACTTCTCTTCCCCCCCCCCCCTCTCTTCTTATGATCGGCTGAGAGCCAAACCACACACACACACACTCAACATAGAAACTCTTCCAAACTCTCTCAAATATTCTCCTCCTTCCCACTCCAAAATCTCGAAATTTTGCTTGTGCATCAAGAGGATTTCAAGAAAATATCATCACTTCTTGGTAAGTTATACATATCTAAGGATTTTATAACTCTTTTCTCATGATTAGATCCCTTCTCTTAAACATTTGTGGTAATCATACTCTTAGAATCACCTCAAGTTCGAGATCATCATCAAGGTGTTGCTAGGGCCGAAAATCACCTCACTTTCTTCCATTTCTTCTTCAAAACCGTGACCAACAAGAAAAGGTGAGCTTCATACCCCCTTATTTTCGGTTTTTATAAGTTTTGTGGGGGATAATACAAGCAAATGTGTAGATCTATGAGTAAATGTATGCCTTGTGTGATTTTTATGCTTATATGTATGATTTATGTGATTTGTGATGTTTATGTTAGCCCAAAAGAACCTAAAAACTGAGAACTACAATATGAGGAGTGAAATAAGTATAACTTATACCATTTCATACTAATCAAGTCTAGAATAAGAGTTTAGTTGGCTAAAATGAACATTTTTGGACTTAAAACCCATTTTTGGGCTCAAAATGTCAAAAATACAAAACTAAGGGGCCCAAAACAACAAAAGATAATTTCTGGAGGTTGAAACAAGTCCAAACAGTTTTTAAGATAATTTTACTGAATAAAAACACTTTGGAGGGGCTTAAAATGTGAATTTTAAACATAATGGGCTAAAAATGGGATTTTCGGCCCAATAAGCCCAAATTGCGAGAATTTCGAAATATAGGGGCTGAAAATACAAGTTCTGTAAAACAGGGGACTACAAGTGTATTGAAACTATTTTGAAGGTCAAAAATGCTTTTCAAATTCAAAAGGGATCAAAAATGCAAAAATTTTCCATTTTGAGCCAAAATTGTAAAGATTGCGAAAAATGGGGGTTCCAACCGAGAAAACCTCATTTTGAAGGACTTAAGCTGTTTATTAAGTAAATCTTGGCTGAAAATGTCTTTTTCAATAAGTTTTGATGCTAAAGTGTCAAGAAAAATGGTTAGGGACTAAAATGGAAATTCTTTTATATAAAGGGTTAAAAGTGTATATTTTATCCAAGTAGGGTCACAAAAAGGTAAAACTTTTACTTATGAACAAATAAATCCATAATTAATCTAATGTCACCTGGAATTATCGCGACCCACAACCCATAATTAATCTAATGTCACCTGGAATTATCGGAAACAATCGTCGTATCGGTATAACAATCAGTAAAGACATGTAATTCTATGTATTGGGAAAACATTGGGTTTTCCCGAGAAATCAACACTTTTAACTATGTGATGTATACAAGGTTTAACAATTATACTCGCTTACAAAAATCGACAAGCATACTACGGATCTCCACACTTTTTCTTATATACAATACTTGTTTCAGAAAATATCGGATTTTATGGGTTTTCCAAACTTCACAAAAATCATTATCTTTCAAACATGACTTATGAACTCACCAACATTTCATATGTTGATGTTTTTCAAAATACTTGTATTCTCAAGTAACAGGTAAATCGAAGAATAAGTATCCAGTGATGTCTTGGTGTTTTGTTTAAATTAGTATCGTACTATTTATGTATTGGAAATGTAATGTTCAAACAATGTACCGAATGTAAACAATATCTATTGTAATATTTCAATGCATGGTGGTGAATGATGTTATGATTCATGTATATTTATTGTGATGGTATTCAATTACTTCACAATAGCCCTCGGACGTTTCCGCCGTCTGGTTCGGGGGTGTGACAGTTTTGGAAATTAATACTCTGATTATGTTATGGATTGATAATTATGTTTTAAGCAATGTTTTATAAAAGAAATTTTTAGTCTTGAATTTTGGGACGCTATAGTCAAACTTGGTTAACTGGTCAAAATCCATAAACCCACTTAGTCAACTCAGCCGAGTCAAACCAATCGAGTCGACCTAGCCGAGTCAACTCACAACCAACTGAACCATGCGAGTACGCAGGGCATACACCGGAGGTACGCACAGGGTACAGAAGCTTCGCATTGACTGAAAAATGGGGACGTTGACCAGGTACGTAGGACATACCCCCTTTTATGCATGGTGTACCCTCGTAGACTCCAAAACTTCAATAAGTTCTTAATGGATTAAGCATTTAAGTCCAAACTTCAGATCCATGGTCCAAATGCACCTTAGAGTCATAAATTCTCCAACTTTATGGCTGTAGACGTCCAAAAAGTCCTTAATATATAGTCTTAATCCATTAAGACCTTCCATACAAAACATGGAGCCAAGCTAGCTAAAGGGATCTCATTTTTATGGCTTGGAACCCTTCCTAGGGTATGAAAGGACAGCCAAAAACTCCCAACACCAAGCTTGCACAATAATGGGACATTTAGGGACAAAAGAACATCATAAAAGCTACCAAGATGAGATCTAAGCACACCAAGCATAAAGGAAACAACTTTTTACCTTTTGGAGCTTCCCAAGAAGATGATGATCCAAGATCTACAAGCTTGTTTTCCTCTTTAGACTCCTTGATGCACTTCTTTCTCCTTTAAGCATACAAATAACACACTTTAAGATCAAAACACTAACTTATGGGATTAGGGTTCTTCAAGGATGACACAAAGGCTTGGAGGATGAAAGGGTGAGGCTAAATGGTCCATAATGATGTTTAAATACTCCTCAAACCCTAAAAATTAGGGTTTCACCCGGATAGTAGTATGCCCAACGTACTAGGGCGTCCCTTGGTACGCCTAGCGTACCTACATGTATGCCCAGCGTACAACTCCTGCTCCCCAAATTACCATTTTGACACTAGGGCTTCTTAGGGCTACATCTTTATAATCCAAGGACCAAAAAATGACACCTGAAACCTGGGATGTTACAGATGATACATATTCGATAATATATGGATTTGAATAGTCAATGATGCTTCGAACTCTGCTATTCAGAAATTTAAAACTTCAATAGAGATAAAACTTTGAGAGTACTCAAGTCTTACACACAAATAACTCTGCTTTATTCATTACGGGAAAAGCCCTATTTATAGACTCATAAAGAGTCAGTTACACACAAAACATTTACATTAAAGGAAAAGAAATGCAAAAAATAATTCAAATGATGCTAGATAAGATGGCGAACTTGAATGCAACGTTGGATGATATGGATTCGATAATAGATGGATTTAAATAGTCGATGATGCTTCGAACTCTGCTATTCAGAAATTTAAAATTTCAATAGAGATAAAACTTTGGTAGTACTCAAGTCTTACACACAAATAACTCTGCTTTATTCATTACGTGTAAAGCTCTATACATAGACTCTTAAAAAGCTGGTTACAAACGAAATGGAAAGGGTTTATGGTTTGAAACTGAAGACCTTTTAGTGGGTAATTGAGGGTGCATATGAATGCTGCGGGGAAAAGGGAATCACAGAGCTACAAGTTCGCATATGACCATTTCTCGGCTAGATGAGCTTGAAAGTTGAAACACCACTTTCTATTTTTTTAATAAAAATTAAAAACTAATAAGGATAAATTACTAATAGAAAAATAAGAAATCATGTTCTAAACATTAAATATTATTAAAAAGACTAGAAGTAAAAAGTGGAATGGGTGAAAGATACGAGAACTGCACCCAGGAACACCACATACTACGTGCAGTTTAGACAGTGCGGGAAAGAGTAAGGAAGGGTATCTTGATTTCTCTCTCCTCATGTGATTTGTTAGCTTTATTTTATGTATTTTATTGGTATAATATTTTCAAAAATAAAATAAGTAATATATTTTCAAAATAAAAAAATGAGAGAAAGTGAAAGGTGATTATTTTCTGGCTTTTGGTGAATGGAAATTGGGTGAGTGAAAAACTGACGTGACATAGAAAAAGTGAGTGGTAAGGTGTGAATACACCCTCAAGTCTAAAAGATAACAATATAATTATTTTTAAATTACAATTTTTTTATAAATAAAAAATACTACAAAAGTCATATATTTCAAAGTTAGCATCTTCATTTACTCATTTTTTGAAAGCGCTTTATCACTCATTCAATCTTAACATCCATAAATGATTTTTTTTACATTGCAATTCAAAGCATTGTTCATAAAATCAACACCTATTATATTATCCAGGTCAATCTTCAAGACCTTCATTGCGGAAAAACATCTTTCAACGGTTGCGTTTACGATGAGCAAACCAAATTCAACTTTAATAACCTATAAACTAAAGGAAAAAGAATGATGTTTCCCGATTTTCATCATCAAATGAGCAAGGTCCGCAATGCCCTTCAATTTAGCTAATCTCTCGTCATCAATCAAATAGTGATAATGCATTTCCAGTTAATCATTAAGACATACCCTTTTCGAATCATTAAAATCAATTTTGTACAAGTCACTTAGTTTCACCAACTTTGTTCCATCAAACATAGAAAATGAATTACAATGATTCAAATTCAGCATATATTCTAGCAAATCAGTGCTAACTTCACTAAAACTATAACACCCCAAAATTTTCAAATTTTAAAATGATATATGATTTAAACAAAATCATTATGGGTATTAACCTACATTAAACATGTGACAACCCGAATATTTCATATATATAATTTCTATAGTCAAACACTTCATTTGGAAGTCAAATTCATTTCCGCAATTTTCTAGCAAATTTAAAATCCATTTTAGTATTCCAAGCTTTTCACACTTAACAATCAAGAAGGGGCAGTAGATCCAGAGTTGGTGTGATATTTCAGATCATTTGAAGGTATGAAGCTCATACCTTGGCTGTTACTCATTTAGATCCCCTTTCCTAGTTAGATTTTGTCACTTTTGGGCCATTTCCAAGGCCAATCCGAGTGTTGTGCCTTTGAGGATGAAGAAGACTTCAGATCTGAGTACTTTTGGGTTCTAGAAGCTCAGAGTTGTTAGCTCTTTCCATCCATGGCTCCATTCTATGTCATAGACCACCATTTTTTCTTGGATTTGGTGTTTTAGATTCATAACCCTTTTGCATGCATGTAAAGTTAGCAACTTTATGCGTGAAGCTAGCCTTAGGAGTCCAGATCTATGCATGGGAAGTAATGGAATGGGCTGAAATCGACAGAATGAAAATGATGAAGGTGGACTCGGCGAGTCTGTTCTTGGACTCGGCGAGTCAGGTCGAAACCCTAACCTCTTTTGGATGCGAGTCGAGTCAGTGAGTTAAGGCGGTGACTCGGTGGTTTGGTCAGAACCAGGACTAGGACTCAGAAGTTGAAGGACTCGATGAGTCACAGGGTGAATTGGCGAGTCAAGTCGCAATTGTGGGGGTTTTTGAATTCATGAACTCGGCGAGTCAATAGGCTGACTCGGCGAGTAGGGTCAACCTGGAAGGTTGACTTTGACTAGGACTTTGACTTTGACCAGGGTTTACTTAGTTTGACTTCTAGTTTTCAGTTTGGGACTAAGTGTTATATTGATATGGAAGCTCGGGAAGCTATTGGAGAAGTGGTTGGGGGAGTTGTCAGATAGCAGTAAGAAGAGTATCATTCAGAGTTTCAGTAGTGCAAGGTGAGTTTTCCTTTTTGTGTGCATGGATCTACAGCCACAATGTCAGCCCATGTAGATATGAGTAGGAAGACCCGGGGGTTAGCCCTAGGCACTGTATGGTAGTATGATATTCAAGACCAAGGTCTATCGTTAGCGGGCGGGTGCCCAAGGATCGGTTTACATGATAGTTTATACTTGTTGTCTGTGTGATACATGTATGTGCCTGGTAGGGAGGTGAGTGTGGGTGAGGTCCCGTATCTCACCATTAGCAGAGGGTGGACGGTGTTCCATACCTCATTAGTAACAGAGTAGGGGCGAGGCCCAAGATAGGAGTGGAGTAAGTGTGGGCAGGGGCTCGTATCTCACTTACAATAAGAGCTTGGACGGGGTTCCATGATTCACTAGTAGCAGGTCAGGGGCGAGGCCCAAGATAGGTGAGGCCTTAGAGAAACAGATCTGTATCCGAGCGGGAATCGAAGACAGGCAGGGCCTAGGATCGGCAGGGCCGGTGTAGTGGGTGAGGCCCGAAGTAGCGAGCGTGGCCCAATATATGTAGTATGTGATTATGCAGGGTATGTGGTAGTTTGGGGAACTCACTAAGCTTCGTGCTTACAGTTTTCAGTTTTGGTTTCAGGTATTTTCGGTAGCGGAGGGGAGAGCTCGGGGTGATCGCATGACACACACCATTGATTAGTCAGCCTGGGATGTTTTACTCTGATAATGGAAATATGTTTTGGAATTAATACTTTGAATTATGTTAGGATTTATTTATGGTTTGATAATTATGATTTAAGCAATGTTTTAAAAGGAAATTTTTAGACTGTATTTTTGGGACGTTACAAGTTGGTATCAGAGCCTTGGTTTGAGGGATTCGTACATACTTTCGGGTGTGTCTGGACTCAAACTAAGGAATTGGTATATAAATATTTCCAAAAGAAAACCAGTTTTCATAATTATGAATTGTTTTGGGAAAAAAAGAGAGTTTTAGAAAAAGAAAATGGAATTTTAGAAAGAGAAGAACCTTAAAAAGAGAAAAGGGTGTGGTGCATGTAATCAGTCGAGCTCAAGTAAGTTCTACCAAATTACCCATACAAGTTATGTTATAATTATTAGTTAGTAGAACAACATGCTAGATTAGGACTAAGGATCTAGGGAGGATGGCTTATATGCCTATTATATGTGTATGAGCTTTATGAGTTGCATGCTAGTACATATTCTTTTTATGTGGATAGAATTGATTGATTATGTTCTGGTTAGATTTTCCTTTTAAGCGTCACCGCTTACCCTATCAATGTTTAACAATTGCAGGTGATAAGTAACTAGTATGTTTACATACTATTGAAAGATGTAGAATAGTTAATAGTATTTCTCTGTATTTTTAATGTTCATGTATGTATATGAATAGTAGATTCCTGGGTAGACATGAAATGTAATAAAACTTAGTCGGTTTGTATCCAATCCTTTGTAATCACTTTATTAATATATAAAATATTGTTTTATAAATATGCATGTAGCATGTTTTGATGAAGTAACTTAAGAAATCTTTTAAAATAGTATGAAATTTTGGGCCTTTCATAAATACGAAAGTTGGGGTCTTTCAATCATGGTATCAGAGCAATGGTTTAAGTGAACTAAATATCACGGATTGGTATTTAGACTTAAACTGTTGGAAGCTCAATATATGAGCTTATTCGTAATAAGTATATGGATACAAACCATAGGAAATATTTAAGTGGGAATTGGGTAGTGATAAACCCTAGTATTCTATGATATTAAGTTACTTCAAAATTTTAAGAAAATTAGTTTAAGTGAACTAGAAATTTTAAGAATTTCTAAACTTAAACAAGAATTATTAAAAGATGATACGATATATTTTAGGTTGAATACCTAATGGAGGCAAGCACTAGAATATTAAGAGGATATATGCCTTATATTCTATTATGTGCTGAATGATAAATGAATATAGAGAGGAGATATGCCTTATATTCTATTATGTGCTAAATGATAAATGAATATAGAGAGGAGATATGCCTTATATTCTATTATGTGAGAAAGCTTAAGGTCTGTTGCCGACCATGTTTTAGAAAATTTTAAGAACTTTCATAATAGAATTTTTCGAAGTGATAAAGAGACTTATGATAGTTGACATCGATAAGTTTATAAATAAACGATCGCGAGATATCGTAAAATAATGAGTATGAATTGTTATCATAATAAGTGTATAAATACCAATAGAGTGGTAATATACATTTAAAGTATGTTTGATATATAATAACATCTTTGGAAGAAAGATGTGCGTTTGAAACACGTTTGGACAAGATAAAATGTGTTGGTACAAATCCAAGAAGTTGTTCTACCGCTGTTCAGATTGAAGCAGTGATTGTTTAGAAAGTCGAAAGAACCAAAGATGGCGATCAATACTTCGATAGTATCTCGATTGATGTGGTACAAGATTAGAAGAATTAAATGAGGATAAAAAGAAAGGCTAATGAAGTTTTCAGACTCAATAGGCTGAGGCTTTGTGATATAAAGTTCCATTGTGTGTTAAGCCGACTTTAACATACAAGATTGGGATGGTGAATTGAGTCATTTAGTGGTAAATGGTTAAGCAACTTACTTGTTCAAGTAGGGTAGAATGATTAATTGAAGAAGAAATACACCCATAGTATCATATGAAGAGATCTTGTAGTCAGGAATGACAGAGAACCAAGTTAAAGCTAGTAAAGCCTGCTAAGATGCAGCTAAGATGTAGACTTCTTAGGATAGACTCCTATGAAGTAGACTTAGACTTAATTAGATACAAGAATAACGATGTCAAGGAAGAATAATGAAATGAAAAAAAGTGCATGAGTTAGAAGATGATGCAGGTAGTAGAAGACCGTTTATCTCCATGCTGCTAAAGTAAATTTTGGAATAGTGTGTCTTGTAGAGTAGACACTACTCAAGAAAGAATTAATATGAAGAAATGGAAGTAAAATTTCTATCGACCTATGGAAAAGTATTAGGATATATTAAATCGAGCATATGCATGAGTAGAATCCTAAAAAGAAAGTATAAGTAATCCAATATATGTTTGATAGAAACCTGAAAACCCTAGTTGAATCTAGGAGAAAATGTTATATGTATTTGTTTAAACACGTTCATGTGTGATAAGTTGCTTTGTGAAAACTTTTGAATGGTGACTTGGGAACTACGAGGAAATACTTGGGACGAGTATGAGTAGGTGTGAATAGTAGTAGAGGCCTATACTACTGGAAGCACAGGACGCACACTTGGATCAGGAAAAGTCACAAGGTTACCAAGAAGCTAGTAAATGATTTCATTTTATTCATGTGTGTCGTTACCTTCGTTTCAGTAATGACTAAGAAGATAATTATCGTTCAAATCTTAATGTCATAAAGAATCTAGTCCGATTAGTATAAATCCGCGAAAGGAGTTAATCGGTTCAGAGAACCATGTCTTATATAGTGACAAAACATCAGTAAGAATACTGAAGAAGTAAATGGTCGAGGTAGTCGATAGAAATATAACGATCTTCATTAAAGAGTTGAGCAATCATTAGTCAGAGATGTGACTTGCTATGTGGTGTTACTGGACACAAGAAATGTATCCACCCTACTCTTATTAGTCAAATGATGGGAAGTCAAGTTGCCGATCAACAATCAAAGAGTACTCCAACTAAAAAGGAGGAGGTGCCAAAAGCTAAAAGATGTGTAGGTCCGAAAGCACGAATTATAGATACGTGGTGCTATTCTTTCTGTTCCAAAGCATCTACGTGTTGATCAAACTCTTTTTGTTTTCGTTATTCTATCAGCTCGATTTATTCGATCTGATTCTGATATAAGAGTTTGGATCGTTATATGTCTTGTGTGAGATAAAATCAAAGGTCATTAGAATATGACCATTCGAGTTGTCGTTATAGCAAAAGTAAAGACCTTATCTTGGGTTTAGTTTATACACCAAGAAGGAGCAGGAATCTGCAATGAGAATTGAGTTTTAACTCAAAGATTAAGATTGGATGTTCAATAAAGAATGAAGAGCGGGTGCAAATTTGAACACCGCCAGTAATTAGGAAGTTTGAAGAATTTGACAATCATTTGGCAAACTAAAAGTTAAATATCATACATTTAAGATTACCACAAAGGGAGTAAGTTAAAACTCGAATGTTGTGACTAGTAATATTCTCGTAAACTCTAGATCTACTCACATCTTATTTGATTTCAATGCCTCAGATTCTTTCGTGTCTTATA
Organism: Lactuca saligna; assembly: GCF_052625555.1. Taxonomy (NCBI): domain Eukaryota; kingdom Viridiplantae; phylum Streptophyta; class Magnoliopsida; order Asterales; family Asteraceae; genus Lactuca; species Lactuca saligna. Next base: position 147,455,265 of record NC_136425.1, on the reverse strand, counting down.
AATTCGCATATTCTTTTCAAGTTGCTTGTTACGCAGTTGTCCAATCATTTCATATAGATAACATAGGAAATATATTATTACTTGCTGATAAAGCCTATAGAGTTAGTGTTATAGGAATTGAAAGTTATAATCTTCCTGCTAACCTAATTCCTATCTTTGATATTATTCTCGACATGGATTGGTTGTTAAAGAACCATGCAAAGCTCTTGTTCTAGAAGGGATGATATCCCTATCGGAAGGGAAGATTCTATTTATGTCTATGGTGAAAATAATAAATTTCTTTCTTTAAAACTCGTAAATTATGTCGAAGGGATATTCTACTTATCCGGCTTATATATTTAATACTTTGAAAGAGGAAAAGAAAACTGTGAATGATAACATTTGGATAATTATCGACCGGCTGATGAAGAGTACATATATTCTCGCCACACGTGAAACAACTCCATTGGAAAAATACGTGTAAGTTACTTAGACGAAATTGTGGCAAGTTATGATGCGCCATTATAGACTATTTCCGACTGTGATACTCGTTTCACTCCTCACTTTTGGGTGAGAATGAAGCATGAATTAGAATCTCGAGTTGCTCTTAGTACAACTTATCATCCTCAGATAAATGGTCAAAAGAAGAGAGCAATCCAAACAGTAGAAAATATACTGAAGGTATATAAAGTACTGTATGAGTGTAAATGTCATACTCAAATATGTTGGTGTGACGTAAGATAGAAGATCTTTAAAAGATCTAAAATGATTCAAGACATCACTAACAAGATACAAATTTTCCGAGAAGGAATGAAAGCGACCCAGGATCGATAAATTCCCTATGCAGAAAAGAGGAGACGACCCGTAGAATTCCGGGTGGATGATTTAGTAATACTGAAGGTATTTTATGAAAAGGCATTATACTACTTTGGAAGAAAGAATGGTTGGTAATCAAGCATACTGCTTGGAATTGCCTGAAGATTTGACAGATATTCATGAAATGTTTCATGTGAGCTATTTGTGTAAAGGTTAAGCATATATGATGAAATGGTTCTATTATCCGAGATGAATAGAAGAGATTGTAAATGAAAGAACGACTAGTTTACGTAATAAAGAAATGAAGTTGGTGATTGTCAAGTGGAAGCACCATCGAAGCCCAAATTATACGTGGGGAAAATAAGAATGAAATAAGAGTGAAGTATCCCTAATTGTTTTAATCGTTATGATTTCGGGGACGAAATCCTCAAAAGAAGGAGGTATTTGTAACATACACGTTCTGAAATTGTTTATTGTTATTATTAAAAGTGAATAAAATTGAGTGTTGAGTTCTAACAACTAGTTTTTACTAGAAATGAAGTAAAACTATGTTTAGAATCACTCATAAAATATTGGAAGTCTTATGAGATTCTAATTAATAGCCAAATAGTGAAATTTAGCGAAAATATAAAATTTGAAATAAGTAAAATTTTATTATTTGATATTGTAAATCATCTCGTTAGAAACTTGTAGGCGAAAACCTCGTCAAAATCCGAGTTATAACGAAGAAGTTATGACCAACCGAAGATCCGCGACAAAACCGGCACGGCGCCGAATGACGTAAAAAGTGAGTTTTTGATAAACTACTTTTTAGCCTTATTAATCTAAATTAAAGTCGTAGTATTCGTTAAACCGATAAATTCGATAAAAAGAACGCAAAAATCTGACTTCGTATGAGAAAGTTATGATTTTTCGAAGTTTCAACTTAGCAGTAGACAACTAAAAACTCGAATTTTAGATTGAGCGATATTTGACCGATACATTCTAAACGAGAATTGAAGGTCTCGTCATATGTAGTACAACGGTAAAAGGTCTGACAAAAACGGATGTCGGATGAAGAAGTTATGAATTTTTAACGGATTTTCCTGTCCCGGTCTGTTAAAAATAATAATATTAAAAATAAAGTCAAAATTAGCCAAAAAAGTCTAAACGAAAGTTGTAGATCGTAATTTTAGCTACGCATGCATATAAAGAACGTCAAAAACGGAGCTCGTATGCGAAAGTTATGGGTTTTAGAAGTTCGGGGCTCAAAATCCGAAGATTTTCGCATGAATAGTAACTGCCACGAAGCAGCCACGTCACCTCGCACGAAGCAGGTGCGTCACCGGAGACGTGGCCTCGCCTCGCAATGCCGCCTGTCGCACAGGTGTCCGATCTCGCTGAGTCATCCGAATCGTGGCAAGTCCGCAGTCCGATGCGTGTTTGGTCCGGATTCCGAAGCGCCGACTGCCCCCTTCGCGTGTCCGAGCTCACTTAAGCCGCATCACCGAGACGTGGCCTCGCCTGATTGGTCCGAAGCTCGCAGGTGCCACGTCTTCTCCCCTCCTCTCGCTTCATGGCCTTCGCTCCAGCAGCCACGTGCTCGCTTCTCAACCACAGGATCCGAACCTCGCCCCTATAAATAGGAGGGTGCGAACCCTCCAGGCTAGAACTGGAAAATTTCCATTTTTGGCCCCTTTTTCCATATTTTCACTATTTTGACTTTTCCCGAAGCCCTGGTATCAGTTTTAGCACCCGAAACACGTCCCGAGACCCCCGAGAAGCCCGAAAATTTTATCTTTTCGGTTTTGAAGCCCTACCTTTGCAAAGCCTGGTTTTCAATTAAGCTCCCGATTTTCAACATAGAAAGTCATATTTAAAGCCGAAATGCTGTCCAAATTACTATTTTAACCCTCGGTTAACTTAAGGTGAGTTCAATATATAGGAACAATTGTATGTTATGTGTTATATGTGCTATGTGCTTCTCAGTGTTATTATTCTGAGTTATTCTCACGTGTTATTTTATTCGCTATGTTTATAGCAATTATAATACCTTTGACCATGTGATCAGTGAAAGGACTTAGATTCACATTGGTACTGGTACGTAGCCTCTGGCCATGTAGAGTATGTCTCCTTAAGAGAATGAATTCTATTCTATGGCATTGGCATAAGGTTTGATAGGAATGGTATGTAGCCTCTGACTATGTAGAGCATGACTCCGTAAGAGAATGAACTCTATTCTATGGCATTGGCAAATGGTTAGACAGGACTATAAGCCTGAAATCTAACAAGATGTTAATCAGAAATTGCATGTCTTCTATGCCATTTGGGCCAAATCTTTATTGATGTATATCAAGAATTGAAATGAATATCTTTGAATAAAGTTTTTGATTGATATGAACGCTTGTCACATGATCTCACATACATCTTGTTGTTCCTCTTTGCTTTTGCCACATTGAAGTATATATATGGCATAACATTATATTGTATCTATTTTTGAATTCACTAAGCGTCACCGCTTACCCTATCAATGTTTACCAATTGCAGGTGATAAGTAACTAGTATGTTTACATACTATTGAAAGATGTAGAATAGTTAATAGTATTTCTATGTATTTTTAATGTTCATGTACGTATATGAATAGTAGATTCCTGGGTAGACATGAAATGTAAAAAAAACTTAGTCGGTTTGTATCCAATCCTTTGTAATCACTTTATCAATATATAAAATATTGTTTTATAAATATGCATGTAGCATGTTTTGATGAATTAACTTAAGAAATCTTTTGAAATAGTATGAAAGTTTGGGTCTTTCATAAATACGAAAGTTGGGGTCTTTTAATTGGACCCCATAACCGGTTGAGATAAACCGGAGGGTAGGTGTTGGGTTTTGAGCAATCTAACACTTCCTAAGTGTGCATGCAACCCTAATAAACCTTGGATCTATGTTTTCTTCTAAAATACATGCAAATAATAATTTCCAAGGTTTCTTCCTAACTAGCATAGCATAAGGATTATGAATCATAAAACTACTAGTAGAAATCCATACCTTTTGATGGTGGTTGATTACTTGGAGTTTGAGAGCCTAGCACCAATAATGTGAATGCCTCAAATGGAATCACAAATCACCACAAATACTTGGAAAACTTTGAGAGAATAGTATACTTTCTTATGAAATCGGCCACCACTAAGTCTCACACAACTAGAGTGTCATTTCTTGCATCATATGCTTCTTTATATAGTGTGCATGGTTAGGGTGAAACCCTAATAACCCATGTCTTTTCCTTTCTAAGGATCCATGGGTTAAAAGCTCCATGGATCATCCATGGACTTCCATATTAGTTTAGCCCATTAACAAATGAGTATTAGCCCACACTATATAAAATATAATAGCCCGTAATTTAATCAGTCTTCTTTTTAATCTCTAAATTAATTCATAATTAATTTAAGACTAAAACTAATTAAATAACATGACTTCATATTAATATATTATAACTTATAATATATTAATAAATCGTAAGTATACAATTCTCATAAAATTATCCATAAATCGTTTGGATGAAATGCAACCCAAATGGACCATGCCGGGTCGGGTCAAGTATATACCAAATAAGTTATGGACTTAGACACCTTATCCAACAGACTCCCACTTGGATAAGTCTAATAACTATATTTGCGTATGTTACTTCAGGAACCAACCAGCAATCGTAGCTCTCGAAAACTCTGTTGAACTATGAAGCGCCATTTTAGATAAGTGATCATATAATCCTCTGTTCTCATGATATCAGCCGAACAAATACATGGAACAATGTCGTACTTATTGTCCAATAGTTTGTTTCCCGATTTTCGATTTGTTTGACAAAAAACTTAATCGAACACATCAATTTAGTTCCGACCGGCCGGTACATAGGTCACAACAAAATCATCGAGGGACCCAGATATCGCTTCTATTTCTAGAAGGAACAGATAAACTTCGACTCATATGCTTGTTCTACTACTTGTTGAATTGTACACAAAGGCACGTTTTATAACATCAAGTTACTGATGCGTTTATGTGCAATCAATGCACAACCAACTCATAGGTAACAACTCATATCTCTAGGTTTGAAGATTTATATGATATTACCGTCTCACGATCACTCGAGATAAATTCCATGAAGTGATACAAGTGAGCGTGGGTTTATTCCAATACTCATAACTTATGAGCACTCATGAATGCTGTAGCAACCATTGCTATGACTAAACCCATTTAGCCATCTACAAACTCGATTCATGACAGTCTTGATTCATACCTACTTCCAACATATGAACGACTGTGGAGTGTTTAAATAACTTAGTCATTCGGAAAGAATAACCTAGCTATTTTGGAAGTCAAAACATGCAAAGTGAAACACAATAATAATTGAATCCAATATGGTCTCAGAACCCTTTTGAATATAAATAGAACCACCTTTTATTTATCACCATATTGATTACACATTATTCATTGTATAATGTTTCAAATAATCAACTTAAGACTTGAATAAAAACAACAGTCGTCCCATGCTCCTAGCATGTACACTTTGTTTTTCTAAACAATAGTTATGCCATACTTCAAGTATGCACACTATGTTTGTCTATGATCTTTACTTTGTGAAGTAGATCAATTGAACATGATTCCAATGTTGCTCATTTCACAATCCCAAATCCTTATTGTAAATGTAAGAATTTCTAATTTCTACCATTTACCAAAAATCTGTTAGATTTTAAACTTATATGCATTGATCCTCTCATATTGATTATGCGCAAGGTCACCAAAACCTTGTCATCAGTCATTACAGAGGATTCCAAAGGAGATCAACTCTATGGAAACGAAGTCTCATATTCAAAGTACATTGCTTTGAACATCCTTCTTGCATTAAGTTTTTCTAATGTTACACAGATTGAATAACTTCCTCCTATGCAGACATTTCCATAGTCCCATTTTGACTATCACTTCCGAACAAGAGTTACTTCTTTTCAGAACATGTCAATACGGTCCTTTCCGACAACTTACATCATACTTCCAACTTTCCCTGAGCAACCAATCTTTGGCGAACCTCAGATTGTCCTCGACAATTACTTAATCACTTTAGTCATATCCAGTTCTAGACTTTTCCTTTCTCAATGCCTTAAGCATTTGGAAAATTTAGAAAAGATGAATATTATAACACAAGGAATCGATCCTATATTCGAAGCATATGGGACACGATTCATGATATTTGACATAAAGACATGATACTAGACCAGTCTTTTGCTACAATATTTTTTATTTGCCATGTTTTCAAAATTTAACTATGAAGAGGGATGCCGTAATCATAATCGAATTTTGAAAACGCAATATATATAGAATTTCTTCAAGTTGAACCATTACAACATAAAATTCATATATATATATATATATATATATATATATATATATATATATATATATATTCTTGACTAAAGATGATTAAAATCTCAATCTAAGCTTTAGAATTGAAATGAAGTATAATTTCCTCTCCCTTAATTATAGCAAAACAACTTTTCAACCCCTGCAACTTCACGAATTGAAACTTTGTTTTCTATAATTAACATTGCTAACTTGAAACACTAAACGTAATAATCATGCTCCACTAACATGATGATTATCAGCATAACACTTATGCTCCCACTAGCTCTGACATATTTCCAGAAATCTGCTGGACTTCTGAAATTTAGATTCACACACCCTTTCTTAGATAGCTCACATGTGTGTCTAAACAATTTTTAGAACTATGAAAAGGGATACCGTAATCATAGTCTTAATTGTTTAGACCGTTGCCATTTCTCACATGTCCATGTTAGTGTGCTGGTGAACCACACGCGCTCCACTAACGACTTTTGAAAATGCAAATAACACAATTGATATCTACGTAAAATCTACTTAGTGAAAGTGTTTCCTCACCATCATTTTCATGAATCGGAGAGAAACTTTATGACATTTAGATTTTATAGTGTATGAGTTCCTATCCATGTGAATTTGTCAAAACCATAATCACAAGATAAGGTTAGTGACAAATTCAGCCTTACATGGATTAAACTTGTTCAATCTTAGTTTCTTGTCACCTTGGTAGCACAAGGCCCACCAATGCTTTCAAGTTGAACTATGATAACTCACATGTAAATTCAATTTATTTGAAGTAGGTACAAAAATAAGAATTATGTCAACACGATAGGTTGCAAACCTTAAGTCGTGTGCTAGTGATAAATTACAGGTTTTACTCTTGATTAAATCTTGAAACTCTTTCAGGATCTTTAAGGCTCCCACTATCCCCTTGACATATAAGTTTCCCCAGTCAAGAACCATTCCTTGACAAAACAAATATTCAAGGGATAGTGCGGATTCTTATCAAGACTAACACTTCACACAATTGGTCTTAGTTGATCTTTGTCTCATCCAAGACATCACAACTTACCAATCTCAAATGTACAAGAGTAGAAAACATTTTACTCTTACATTTGACTAGTGTTAATAAATCTTCCTTTATGTCACTCAAGGTTACAATCTTGGAGTATGACTCTAAGAATTGTTTTGGAACGAAGTATGACTCATCTTCTTGATTTTAACCAATCCAACAATTCATGACCTCTTTTCTTAGCCATAACAATGCACTAAGACGTCCTTAGAGTATGAATTTGTGATATGGTTTCATAATCATTAAGATGATCATGAAATATGATACTAAAGTACTCTCCCATCCTTTCAGATTTGAGAAACTTTTATCTTTCTGCCTAATTTGATTCTTCTCATTTGTTTTGTCATACATTGTAACCTTTCTAATGTTACAAAATTATACTTAACCTTATAAGTATAATCATATTTACTAATCTTTAGTAAATCATAACAAATCAATCTTTGTGGTGGACCTTGACCATCGCACACCCAGTGTACCTAATTCCTTAGTCCTTCAATTGACTCACATATACATGTGATCAAAGAATTAGTCTTAATTTTCAAAGATGAAAATTCTCATTCATCATACAATACAACTTGTATGATTCCAAGTTTCTGTCCAATTGAAACTTGGGTGATGAAAAACTTTCTTCATTTGGTAAATTCAGACACTACCACAAATGAAAGAATCAAATCCACTTTCCAATATTGCTATTACTGGAAACATATAAGCAACAATTTTCCACAGATGTCATTGTAAGGATATTTTTAAAATAAATAAAATTAAAACCCTTTTTTTCTTTTATTTTAAAACTTTGCGGAAAAACATATCCTTATAATCCACATGAAAACCTTGTTGTTATCTATTCATAAGCAATATATTATAACTCTTAAGCAACAACTCAAAATTCTGATTGCTGAACCATGCGATCGAAACCCACCTTCGCAATCAGAATCAACATATACTTAATTTAAGCTTCCTATCTTTTCTTTGATTCTTAAAAACATCAACATGTGACCCATTCACATTATGTAATAAGAATCTCCAAATAGGAACTTAATAGAGTTAGTCAGTGGACTTTAACTGAAGTAGAGTCAAACTTTTTGACTTGATCAATCTTATGATCTTTCAGGTAAATATGGCAGCTTCGCAATCAGTGTCCCTCCCTTTGGCAATAAAACATATAGACCCTTTGGTAAAGGCACATGAGACTATCTCAGACTTAGCCTTTCTCTTTACCATTTGGTCAACCGAGTTGACTATGGCCGATCCCTTTCCATTGGGAAGAGAAATGCTTTTCTAAATATCCAATGCTACCATTGCCAATGTCCATTTAAGGTTTGGGAAGTTGATCAAAATTTGCTTTACTAGTGTTCCAAATCATTGCTAAATCTGCAGCACTGAGAAAATAGATAAGATCATTAAGGCTCGTGTCATAGTCTGTCTCATAGTAGTCCCAAAGAGACTCACTATGTTACCAAGAAGGTGATTAAACATCCAACTCTCACAAGACTTTGACACCCAACTCTCCCGGCTTGTCAATACGTGACTTCATCACCAAGATGTGATCACATATAGATCTTGCTTGCCAACATGGCTTGAGTGACTTTAAACTTGTGGGTTTGGGAGAATAAATGGAGGAGGTGGAGGAAGTGAAACATGATGTTGAGGGACACCATCTTCAAGAGATTTAGGAAGATCATAGTTGTCTGAACCAGACATCTATAATGGGAAAAAATCAAGTTAGTTGATTTAAAGTCCTTAATATAACACCCAATATGAAATATTAAGGCTAGGACCCAACACAATATTTTATAATTTGGAAGAGGGATGCCGTAATCCAAGCTATAAAATATTTGAAGGTAGGCGAATGACGATTCACCAATTTCCACCATGAAAAACGAAATAATTTATTAGGTTTTAATTGGATTTGAAATTCCTAGATCTTTTGAGATTCATTGAACTTTTCAATGGCATGTTTCAATCTCTAGTGTGCCCTCTCAAATTTTGTGACTGGGATGCCGAGGATCACAAAACAAGGTGTGAATAACCATACCAATTCACTTGGTACCCTTAATATTATCACCAATCAATGTGTCGGTTAACCACACACGCTCCATTGATCTACGACAAACATTAAGTCACCCTTCGTGATCCTTACTAGTCCAAGTTAGTGTGCCGGTTAACCACACACGCTCCACCAACGACTTGGTAAGGTACAAAGTGTGAATTCCATGGACTAGCACCATGTTCACATTTTTCCTAAAGTAACTAAGATTGGGAATTAAATAAAACATTTAGTTACTTTATAATATTCATCATACTTAATGAGAATTTATAAGTTCTTGTCTTACCGTTCGGCTAACGACCCTCCACCAGTCAAGCAAGCGGTGGGTGAGAGTATACACCCATTAAGTCGCCATTTTATAGGCAACAACCTTATACCCACCTTATAGACCGGCTTCGTGAATTAGGCCTACTAACGGTAAAACGACTTGTTCTTATACAAATATATATATATATATATATATATATATATATATATATATATATATATATATATATATATATATAAAATAATAATAATAATGATAATTAACCATTAATATTATAAATAGTATAAGTGTTGAATTTTAAGTTTTAAAACTCTAAGGGTTTGGAATTAAAGTTTGTGTGAGACTTTACAAATTCCAAAACTTGAGGGAAAGTTTTGAACAATTCATAAACTTTTGGATATTCATAACTTATGAGTTTTAATTAAGTGTTTAAAACTTTTAATGAAGAGTCTCTTGAAAATCCATAACTTGAGGACAAGTTATAAAGTCCATAAAAGCATTTATTAGAAAAACTCTTCAAAAGTGTAACTTGTGACTTCTTAAAAAACATTTAAAAGAAAAAAAAACTTTTGGAATTCCATAACTTGAGGACAAATTATGAATTCCATTAAAACACATTAAGATCAAGAATTAACTAACAAACAATTTGCAAATAATTCCTATGATCTAATAAAACTCATATGAACATGAACATCCACATCAACAATTTCAAGAATCATATGAACACATATAAACTTGAAATTTTGATTATAACTTTGAAATTGGTCCACCATCATCATTACCACATCAAAAACAGGTTTTATGAGTCCAAAACAGTTTAAGGCAATGATTCTAGACCAATTCCAGCACCAAACTCGAAGATATGCTGTCTGGGGGTCCAACTCGTCGAGTGCATGAACCAACTCGCCGATTTGGATGCATTTTGTCTTGGAATCGTCGAGTTCCTTCATGGACTCGGCGAGTCTGCTGTGCAGACAACACATAAACTTCGATTTTCGGCAATTTGCATCAAGTATTCAAGAAAACAAGCCTAGGCTCTGATACCACTGTTGGGTTTTGAGCAATCTAACACTTCCTAAGTGTGCATGCAACCCTAATAAACATTGGATCTATGTTTTCTTCTAAAATACATGCAAATAATAATTTCCAAGGTTTCTTCCTAACTAGCATAGCATAAGGATTATGAATCATAAAACTACTAGTAGAAATACATACCTTTTGATGGTGGTTGATTGCTTGGAGTTTGAGAGCCTAGCACCAATAATGTGAATGCCTCAAATGGAATCACAAATCACCACAAACACTTGGAAAACTTTGAGAGAATAGTATACTTTCTTATGAAATCGGCCACCACTAAGTCTCACACAACTAGAGTGTCATTTCTTGCATCATATGCTTCTTTATATAGTGTGCATGGTTAGGGTGAAACCCTAATAACCCATGTCTTTTCCTTTCCAAGGATCCATGGGTTAAAAGCTTCATGGATCATCCATGGACTTCCATATTAGCTTAGCCCATTAACAAATGAGTATTAGCCCACACTATATAAAATATAATAGCCCATAATTTAATCAGTCTTCTTTTTAATCTCTAAATTAATTCATAATTAATTTAAGACTAAAACTAATTAAATAACATGACTTCATATTAATATATTATAACTTATAATATATTAATAAATCGTAAGTATACAATTCTCATAAAATTATTCATAAATCGTTTGGATGAAATGCAACCCAAATGGATAATGCCGGGTCGCGTCAAGTATGTACCAAATAAGTTATGGACTTAGACACCTTATCCAACAGTAGGTCGGACACCTAAATATGCCTGACAATATGGTTATGATATGTTATTATATGATAGTAGTGGGGGTGAAATAGACCCCATAGCCGGTTGAGATAAACCGGAGGGTAAGTCGGGCACCCAGATATGCCTGGCAGGTGAGGTCGGGCACCCAGATATGCCTGAAAGGGGTAGGTCGGGCACCTCGGTATGCCTGACATGGGTAGGGTGAGCACCTAGGTAAGCTCATCAGGTTAGGTCGGGCACCCAAATATGCCTGATAGTATGTTTATTGTATGGTATGTGGTATGATGGGGGAAACTCACTAAGCTTCATGCTTACAGTTTTTAGTTTTGATTTCAGGTACTTCTTCTTCGAAAGGAAAGGAGTCGTCATGATCACATCACATCACACTACGTTTTCTGCACATGAGATCTTTGGGAGTTTTACTCTAATATTATTTTTCTATGACATGTTTTGATTATCGACATATGGGTTTTCATATGGATGATACTATGGATGTTTTCAGACTATTAGTTTTATAAATACTTAAATAAAAATGAAATTTTTGGTCATGAATTTTGGGATGTTACATTTGTAATGAATGTTTTTTCCATAGATATATCGGTAGCAATATACCAACAAATTTTGAGTCGGTAACAGTTTCTATAGCAATCCCCACGTTAGCTACTGGAAATTAATTCCATAGAAAATATGGTAGCAAATTAGCTATGGAACGCCGTTCTATAGCATGGTCCATTGCAGGATACCAATGAAAATACATTCCATAGAACCATTTCCTAGTAATATCAATTTTTTCTTGTAGTGGATGCGCTGAAAAGCTTCAAGGTTCACTCAAACTCCAAGGACAAGAATATTGGGACCAAAAAGCTCATAAAATGACCTATAACAAGATCTAGAGAAGTAACGAGCAAGGTTGAGACTTTATACTTCCATATGGTCAGAAATGTGATGAAGATGTTGGATCTAAGCTAGAACCAAGCTCACAAACCACAAGATGGATTCCTTCTTCCTTCAATCTTAACAAAGATGGTTTTACACAGTCAAAACACACACATAGAGGCTATGGTTTAAGTGGGGATCAGTTTCATAGGATAGAGACTACCAAATGAGGCAGCCCTAGGAGTTAGTGCCTTTAAATAGGACACAATCCCAAAATCTAGGGTTTTGAACCTTAGCCGCCACTAGATCGTGGCCAAGGCCTTGCCACATCGTGGTGATTCGTAGATGCACGTTTTCTGAACCGAGTTGCTACGTCGTGGTCATTTCATCAGCACATCGTGGCCAAACCAAACTCCCACAAACTTAGATTTAAAGAAATTAAACCCGAAAGAATCATACCTGAAATTGGATGTTACAATATATTATTAAGGTAGTTTTTAGTGTTACTTGAGGTTTTTAGTGATGGAAAAATGACACAGACATGTAATGTATAACAAATCGACATTGGTGCGAGTTGAAATTTTTGAAAGTTATTTTGGTAACTTGGGTAGTAACAAACAAACGGAAAACAAAATAGGAAAACAAAATAGAGGGAAAAAATCAATTTTGCATGGATTTAACATAATAAATAATCAACGGTTAACGGTTAAGTATAGGTTAAGTATAGAGACCGAATCCAAAAAAGAAAAAATTATGTATTTGACCAATGATTGAAATTAAAGTTTTTTTGGACCTCATCTTATCGTTTATAATTTTTTGCAAATCAAAAGGACTAATTTTGACAATATAACCTACTTATTGTGTCGACTTGAATAAATTGCAACAATAATGGAAGGAAATAATTAACGAAAGTAATTGGTTGACAACGTGGAAGTCTTGCTACGCTAGGCCGGTGAATACGACGTCGTTGCAAGGGTTGAAGAATGAATCTTTATCTACCGAGTCATAGAGTTGTATATCTCGTCATTTAAAATTGTTATATTAAAGTTAAATGTAGACGACGCGACGATAGCGCAAGACAAGCTCGCCGGTTAATGGTGGCGCCGTGTGTCTGATACAATAATCATCATCTCCAGATTCCTCTTTTAAATCAGTTTAATCGATTTACAGCTCCAATTTTTGATCACACAATCCGAATCACTAATCCATTGAGGTAAATCTTGTTAGGTTTCGTATGATTTCGCCGTTTCTTTTGAGTTTCAACGGCTATGCATTAATCTATCACGATTCAACTCGTAGGATTAATCGACTATGATAACTTATTCATTCATGGAAACGGATATCCATAATTTCCAGGAATCGATTGTTTTCATCGATGCCCTAATTTCTGGGAATTTCGAATTTCTGTAGCGATCATGTTAATTTCGTCAAATCTACAAAGTTATCTTCCATATGAATGACATAGATGGTTTAATTTCACAGCGCCTGGCGTTTTCATTACGACTTTAAACCATGTTTGGGAATTTCGCTGCCCTAATTCGTGATACTCTAGTTTTACACAACTGTACAGTTTATAAAGTGGATCGTATGATTGTCACCGGTGATTGACGTGTTTGTGGTTTTTGTTCCTTGTGTTTCAGGCAAATGGCTTCTTCATCGGATCCATGGACGAGGGAATATAATGAAGCGTCTAAGCTTGCTGATGATATCACCAGCATGATATCAGAGAGGAATTCCTTTGGGTCAGGCCCAGAAGCACAGCGCCATTCATCTGCTATTCGGAGAAAAATCACCATACTTGGAACCAGACTTGATAGCTTACAGTCTCTTCTCACAAAGCTTCCTGCTAAACAACCCTTGTAAGTAGAACTCATTAACCCAGTTATTAAGTTTTGCTCAATGAAATGAGACATTTCTGAATTTGTTTTGATTTATTGGATTGCAGGACAGAGAAAGAAATGAACAGACGCAGAGATATGCTTGGAAATTTGAGAACAAAGGTAACACAGATGGCCACCACATTGAACATGTCAAACTTTGCTAATAGGGACAGCTTGCTTGGGCCAGATATTAAGCCAGCTGATGCCATGAGCAGAATTGCTGGTTTGGATAACTCTGGTGTTGTTGGGCTTCAAAGACAAATCATGAGAGGCAAGATATTGTGTTCTAAATTCTAATTATTATTTACAACCCTTTTTAATTTTGGAAATTTATTCCCACTTCAAACACTTAAGACATATGTTCTTGAGTTTCTATGGTAATCAATTGGAATCTGTTTATGCAGAACAAGATGAAGGTTTAGAGAAACTGGAAGAGACAGTGATAAGCACCAAACATATTGCTTTAGCTGTCAATGAAGAACTTGACCTTCACACTAGACTCATTGTATGCCCTTCTTTCTTTTTTTTACTTAGTATTTGGTATTCAATTGAGCCTCTGAAAGTGATCTATTTATGTTACACAGGATGATCTGGATGAACATGTAGAAGTTACTGATTCTCGACTCAAGGTAAACTCTTTTATGTAAAAGAATGTATAAAAAGCTTTTAATACTTTAAAATCTTTTTACAATTTATATTTGGGAAAAAAAACAGAGAGTGCAGAAGAATTTGGCGATTCTGAATAAACGAACAAAGGGTGGTTGCTCATGCTTGTGCCTACTGTTGTCAGTGATTGGAATTGCTGTCTTGGTTGTGGCTCTTTATATGATCATAAAATACTTGTGATCTCATTTGCCAACTGTATGTAGCTTTCTTTTGTGTGAGGTGATTCGAGTGCTTTTTGTTTGTGTGATAATATTTCTTTCTATTTTTTTTTCTTGTTTAAATTAAACAAAGTATATGTCGGTTTCTTGAAAGTTTGTTGTCTACAGATGTTTGTGCTATGCTACCGAAGAACAAAGTTCGAGTTGCTAAATGTTTGCTTGTTGCACCATATATTGATTTAATGTGATATTTAAAATGTTTGCTTGTTGCTAAATGACCATTTTATCCCTATTCCAACCGAATATATTTATCAATTATAAAGTGAGGAGTTTGGAAGGAAAAGGGAGTAAAAACAAGTAGATAAAGGGTTGGTGTCTTGATACATTAAGTCTAATACATTAAGTCTCATAAAGTCATTAGGTCCAGAGTAAGTGGAAAGGAAATAACCATGTATACCCTTTCAGATTAACTGCTTAATCCATTAAGCACATCAAGTAAAAAAGAAACAACCTCTTAGTTAGAGAGCAAATTGTGGAGAATGCCAATTTAGTTTGATCTTGCTTCAAATGTATGTTACGTATAATTGCAAAATACATTATCTTTTACCTATAAAGGCAACATATTTATATTTTGCTATTAATTTGGGCATTGTATTTTATTGATTACTTATTGCTATTGTTGGTAAAAAAAAATATAAGTATGCTGCTATTTTGAGTAAAAAATTGTAATGGAAGTTATTATTGTGTGTAAAGAAAATGTAAGTACATTGTTATTATGAGTTATTCTTGTGTAAAGAAAATATAAGTACATTGCATACACTAGTAAAACAGGCGAAGCACTTTGTTCTTTTTTTTTTTGTTTTTTTTTTGTCTTGTTTTTTTGTTTTGTTTTTTTGTTTTGTTTTTTTTTTAATTTTTTGTTTTTTGTTTTTTTCAAATTTGTCATTTTGTTGGAACACAAAATATCAAAATATGATAACCATGAGAATCATAATATACACAAAAGTGATTAAGTGAATAAAGTTTGTATGCTCTTTTTGGTACGCAAACTTGAAAAAGTGCAAAGTTTGTATGTCATTTTCGGTTTATAAACTTGAAAAGTGAATGACTTAAAGAACAATTGTGTTGGTGATTTTAGATTATAGGTAATTAATATGTACACAATGTTGAATAGAATTTTAAGCTTTGAACATAATTTAAATAAGATGTGGAGTGAATACTTATGTGGATAAGCTTGATCATTGATGATTGATAAATATCGGGGGTTAAGAGACAACGTCCCATGCATGATCTAGGGGTTTTCTCCCTAGGACGGTCTCACTAAATGGATCTTAGGGTTGCAAGTGGAATTGTAGAAGGTGGAAAACATGTTCCAACACTGAAAATGACATGTAACTAGTAATATCCCTGCGATGAGAATCTAGTGGTTGAGGTGCAAAATTTCATAATGAAGATCCAATATTCAAAACTTGGCATGACCAAAACATTGACAATGCTTTGTGATTTACGGTAAAATAATGGATCTTCAGACATCTGTGATTTACCCTAACATAATGGATCTCGAGACAGTTTCGACGTAAGGCAGTCAGACAGACTGTAACTGTGTAAACCACCCAAAAATTGTTTTTAACCACTATTTGTGTTGTTTATCAATTTTGGGTGTACCATTTTTCAGACTCTTTAATCACTTACAAACAAGTTTAGTCCCATGACTTTCTTTTTTCCTCGAACAATATTTAGATGTCCAAGGTTTTTATTATAACATTGGACCTCTTTTATACAACCCAAAAGTTTACAACAAGTTGTTTGCTTAAGCAATCTATGCTGATCTCCTTGTAGTAACTAATTATCTTCCTTTTTTTGCAATTAAGTTAATAAAAAATGAAACTTGTTAACAAGGGTAAATGTAACTATGTTCTTGTCATTCAAGAATGACTAACTATTGTTTTTTCCATTCAAGTATAACTAGCCTTTTCTTTTTCATCTTAATGCAACATATTCATACTAAATTAAGTGTAAAAAATTGTTTATTCGACTAAAATGAAGAAAAACGAGACATTAGAAACATAAACTTTATTTAAAATGATGAATTATAAGGAAGAAAGAAAAATGCATACATAAAAATTTCAACAGTTGTGAATATTTTCCATATTCACCAACTTTCTATATCCATAGGACCCCTCATTCTCCTTCACTCAAAATTGGAACAATGAGAGGATTCATTTGTGCAAGATAAACAATTGCCCACCTGCAATAACCCACAAAACATATATATTCATGTTCCAAATTCAACATGTCATAAGTTTTGGTATGAAGGTTCAGTTAATTATCAAGAAAACAAACTTACATCATCCAACAACACACAGTTGCAGTAATCACCAATGTAAGGTGGAATCTGCACATTAAATATTCATATTCAAGGCATGAACATCATAAGTTACTAAGATACAATCAAATTTTAGTGACCTAATTTAGTCAATGCTGCAATTTTCAATAAGCATGAAGCCTAAAAGGAAAATTTCACATTAGTGTGTGCGTAGATATGGCGACAAAAGCAAAGATTGAGAAGTAAAATGGAAGGAAGCATACAGGTTAGCGGAAGGGCCTTTGTTGCAGCAAATTCGAGCGCAAAGGCAAGCAATGATTCCGATAGCTACAAAACTCAGAGTTGTAAGGATAAACCCCATCGCATGCGATTGATCTTGCAATTTCAAATTAAATAAATATCAAGTCCAAATCGAAATCTATATTCCTAAGGATCTAACTGAATTAGAACAAGAAAATGTACGAACAATTATGTGTGTATAGTGATTCTCGGAAACTTATAACAAACTCGATCTCCGGTGACCGGCGAATGGCGATCGTTCGAGGTAGAGGCTCGTCGATCCGGCCTGAGAAAAGAATTTAACCCGATCCACTCATTTCCAAAATTCAACAGCGTAATGGGATATCAGAAAGAAATGTTGTAAATTTAAGGGTGGTTTTGCAAAAGCGATGAAGTTAGAGGTCTCTTAGTTAAATGTAGAGGTGGGTTCTTAAAAAAAAAAAACAAAAAAAAAAAAAGTCTTCCACCGTTTTCAATCCATCTTCATTTTTTCCCTATAAATGGAGTAAAGAGTGTTTCATCTTCAACCGTATTCCATTTTCTACTTTATTTTTTACCCCAAAAAATATATTCTTGGAATATTCCATTTTTATAACTTATATATATATTGTCAAATACACACTCTACTAATTAAACTCTGTATTTATGATTAATTAATATATAACATTATATTATAAATATTGAATATTGTATTTAAATTATTATTAGTAAATAAAATAAACTAGAAATCTATAAAATAAAAATAAGAGGGATTAAAATTGACAACCAAACTTCACCTCCATTTTTGGAGATATGAATAGTATTCCCCCATATATGGGGAAATACTATTCATATCTTCAAAAATGGAGGTGAAAATGAGGTAGGGTTAGAGAAGAACGAGTGAAGAAATAGGGAAAGAAATGGAGTTTGAGAGTGGGTTGGAGATGCCCTTAGAAGATATATGTGAACATCAAACCCAACATGAGGCCGGGAGGTGGAATCTGATGTGTAGCTCGGCAAAGAAAAAGAATATCATCCCTTCAATTCAGCATGTTGAGGTTTTGTGTAGAGATCTCTTGTGGTTTTCACGTTGGTAATTTTCCTTTCTTTTACTCAATATATCATCAAACTTTTTTACTCAATATACCATCGAGCTTGTTGTTTATGTTCACCATAACCCTTTTGACCGGCTTTTGACCTGTGTGATAGCCGGTCAAATGGTTATGATGAACACAAACAGCAAGTTCGATGGTATTGAGTACAAAAGAAAAAAAATGAAAAGAACAAATGAGAACAAACTAAACAATTGATTACTCTCCTGAGTCATTTTCCCCAAAAAGTTAAATGAAATTAAAGTTGCAAAATTATCAAAAACTGCAACCTTCTTTAGCCATAACGTACATGAAGAGCGTTTTGGAGGGGTAGCTTCATTAAAACATTGTTTATGCTATGCTTACTGTGTTTAACTATCAACACCTCTCTGTAAAAGGATATGAATGTGTATGAGAGGTATATTTATCAACATAAACGTTTACTTCAAGGTATATTATGGTGATGTGTCTGCAAAAGCTGCATGTTATTATACATATTGATGTTGTATCTTATCCCATAAATTCGATCATAAAGCCAAGTAAACTCAAAAATCACAACACTTGTGATTCCACTCGTTTGTAGACTTGTCTAGAATCCAGGATACGATAAATCATTTGATTGGAAATGTAAATGTAGTCATGAATGCACCTGCTTAGTCAAGATTTCCTTAATAAATATTCAAGTGCATTACAAAGGTGTACATGTATGAATAATGTTCTTTCGTGGTTTTTGTTTTGAAGAGAAGCAAGAATGAATCTTATAAAGTCATTAATATGAGCAGGAGATGACATGGGATTTGCTGTAAATGAGTAAAGGGAAAATGATTGTAACGTTCTGGGGCGGAGGACGGCATGTACAATATCATAACAATGCATAATAGTAAAACAAGCAACAACATCATCCATTGCATTAATAATATAATGTAATACAAATGTGTTCTGGGTATAGTTTTAAGACACCAAAAATATGTAATCAAAATAAAGATGAGTCTTGAGTATGCTCCGCCTTCTTAAAAACCTGGTCATCGGTACCTGTCTACTATCGACTTGAGAATACAAGTTATTTTGAAAGCGTAGATCAGCAATTAAGCTGGTGAATTCATACGTATTTTAGTATCAAAGTTTGTATAAGTTTGATGAAAATGTTTGTGAATGTTTGATGTAAATGTTTGTATACTTCCTAGAAAATCCTATATTTTCTACTAAATTGGAAAGTAGTCTTCTACCAAGACCCGACTGTTTTGTATGTTTGTTTCTCTTAAAGATGATGTAATGTAGTCTACTACCAAGACCCGACTGTTTTGTATGTTTGTTCGTTTGTTTTTTTCCCAAGTTTATGACTATCTTTACTAAAAAATAGTTTGCATTATCCTTTATGTGAGAATATCACTATATGAATGTAATGGGAAAATGAAAGTATGCAGTAATATTGTATAAAAATAAAATACCTACTGAAACACTAACTACCTTAAAAACAAGTTTGTTAATTAAGGTTAAGATGTGATGTGGTAGCAACCATGCTAATTGACAAGTAGTTAACCCGACGACCTGTTGGTGCCGAAAGTAATGTGACATTTTTCACCCCTTGGCATGTATGTCGGACTGTAGCTAACAGTTGGGATGTAGGATTGTCAGTCCCGTATAGATCTATACACACAATGCCCGTTCTCCCTCAAGTAGACTCTGGTTACCAAACTTGACCTAACAAGTATATTGCTAAGCCGTGAAGTAGTCTCACATTAATGTTATCTTGTTCTTGTTATTGTGTGTTCCTTTCTGTTCTTGTTATTGTATGTTTGAACAAACTCATGTATGAACTGATTTATGTAAGTACTGATGTTTTAGAAATAGTAATTAGTAATCCTCTAAACTATACCTATTATAGTTTACTAGTAAGCTTTGTAATTGATTGACTGACTATGTATGAATACTTTTGCTACCTAGTGGTATTGAACTGATTGATAGGACTTTTATATCTACATAGATATACATAATATATAAGTAAGATTTAAACGACATTCGGACAAACAACCGATACCCTAAGTCTACATCTAAACAAGGAAAAGGAAATAAAGCGAGTTGTTAGTCCTAAGCCCTTTAAACATTATTTATATAACTATATCTATATAGACATGCTTTTGACAATATATATAAGTTTAAAAAGGAGTTTTGTGAAACATGTAAAGAGTTTAACTATTAGAATAAATATTGATGACTTGATGTCGTTTTATAAATTGGTTTGAAACAGTTTGTTTGATAATACAGTTTGAAGTATAAGAAATCCTTTGTTTTGTAGTTATAAATCACATGTGATTGATTACATAACTATAATGTTTTCTACTTGTATTCCCCCCCCCCATAAAATCATTTAAAACTAATAAAAGGTAAGTTAAGGGGTATGAACTCACCTGTAGTGAGTTATTCGAATGTAGGATCGATATAAGATGCAAGTGTCAAGTGAAGCCTCGAGCACGAACGGATCCTATTAAGTATATAATGGCACATATATGTATATAATTAGTGTATATAACAACTAATCATGATAGGGAACCACCTTAGGGACTAGGAAATACTTGGATTGAAGTGTTACAGTCACATGTGATTGTACTAAAGAGGTCTACGGCCACACAAGTATGTTTACGACCAAAGAGGTTTACGGCCAAGGAAGTTTACGATCAAAGATGTTCAAGGCCACTGATGTTGTTCATAGGGGTTTATGGCCACGGGAGATGCTATGGCCGTAAACTCTTATTGTTGTTGAGGAATGGTTGTTTTCAAGGGTGTATGTCAAGAGCTTCTAAAGGATAACTAGTGTATGGAAGGATACTTACGTTTTGAAGCTTGAAAAAGGTGTTCACGACCCAAAGAACTAGTAGGTGTTCTTGGTGTAAGTGATGAAGATTTGAAGATCTATCCAAAATAGATAATTTCATGGATGAAATCATAGAGTTTCACTAGATTAAGCAAGGTATCAACTAACAAATAGAAGAATCACTTACACTTTTAAAGATCAAGATGAAAATTATTGATGATACTTGAGAGAGAAACGAGTTTCTTGAGTTGGAATTGTGAGAAATGGTGAAAAATGAAGGAATATCATGTATTTGGGAGGAGTTCATGGCCAGTGTAACGACGTAATTTTTAAACCAATTTTTTTTTTCATTTTTACAAACATCAAACATCGAGTAATAATTGAAGTTCCAATGTAAATAATATTGTCACGACCGCTTACATAGCAAAGATCACAAAATAGTTTTCCCCGAGTGTGTGTACGATCACGCTGGCGCCTTCCCACGGTCCTCGCTAGTACCTGAAACACATAACACAACAACTGTAAGCATAAATGCTTAGTGAGTTCCCCAAAATACAACCTACGCACATACGCCTTTCCAGGCCCTGACCTTCCGGTCCATGTGTCTCAGGGGACTTTCGTCCCGACTGGGTAAACCTTACGGTCCATTTTACAACGCCTTCCGGCCCATAACATATTCGCCTTCCGGCCCATAATATAATGCCTTCCGGCCCATATCAAGCATATCATACATAGCACATATAACGATTAACTTATCACACATAATGTATATAACTCATATCATGTTCGACCTTCCGGTCACACAGTTAAACCCTTTCGGGTACTGTATAGTGAGAAGACTCACCTCGTATGTCTCGATAACTCGTGAACCCTGGAAATCACTCGTGCTCGAACCCCCGAGCTGTAATCCTCCTATGACATCATATATCTATAATTATTACTTGTACCACTAAGGTTGACCATCCTTATCAAGTCAACACTGGTCAACTTGGTCAACAGTCTTTGGTCAAATTGACCGGACTCGGCGAGCGCACTAGAGTGACTCGGCGAGTCTACGCGTTTTCACCAACTCGCAAGGATTTTCCCTTTGACACATCGAGTACTCCCCTGACTCGACGAGTTCCACCTGGGCATGAATCACGGGGCCACCGCGACTCAACTCGCCGAGTCGCAAGGACAACTCGGCGAGTCCTAACTCGACTCGGTCCACCTGTCAAATACCTTTCTAACTCTCTGTGACTCACTGAGTCACCCACAACTCGGCAGGACTGCACACTGGGTGGTTTTAAGGACAATCTTCAAGCTACTCGTCGAGTCTGTTCTTCAGACTCGGCGAGTCCATGCCATGCATCAGCTAAAACTTGCTTTTGCGGTCAGATCCGTTCCATACACACATAGATCTGGCCTTCCCAAGCTCATTTATCACGTAAAGTCTCAGTCTTGGCCGCCATGCAACACATACAAGGCTCTTTTTGGGGAAATAACCTCTAATATGGCAACCCTAGCTTCCAACTCAAAAGAATGGACATAAAGCATATCATTTGGGGCCTTCTGGACCTGCTAAGGTCCAGATCTAGGTTCCATATCTCCATGGGACCTTTCATACTTCAAATCCAAGCCAAATAAGGCAAGAAGAAACCCTAGATTTGACACATCAACCAAAACACGAAGTTTAGCTCTGAAAGTTACCTCAAGAAGGTTCCCTTGATGAAATAGAAGCAGATCCAAGCTCCCCAACTCTTCAAGCTTGATGTTCTCCTTCCTTTCTTGCAATAACACACAAATTGATGAACAAATAGCCTGTTATCTCACTCACAAGGTCTCTCAGCCGCTTGGGTGCACTCAAGGCTCAAGGTGGCCGCAATAAAGGGCCATAAGGTCCTTTAAATAGGGCTTAGGACCGGGAAATTAGGGTTTCATTAAACAGCGCGGACTCGACGAGTCCATACCTTGGACTCGCCGAGTCCAGACGCGAACCTCCGTCCAAAACCGCGACCCGACTCGGCGAGTTCGACCTCCAACTCACCGAGTCCCCTCACAAAATACCAAAAATATGAAAGTAAAGATACCTGGAGATCCGGGCTGTTACAATTCTCCCCTACTAGAACAAGAGTTCGCCCTCGAAGTCCCGCTATGCAAATAGCTCCGGATGCTGCTCACGCATCTCACGCTCCGGCTCCCAGGTCATCTCTGATCCCTTCCGATGCTGCCACTGAACCAATACCAGGGGTACCTCCTTGTTCCTCAAAACCTTGATCTTCCGATCTCTGATGGCTACTGGTCTCTCAGCATAATTCAGGCTCGCATCCACCTGAATATCCCCTAATGGAACCACTGCCGATTCGTCGGCTATACACTTCCTCAACTGCGACACATGGAAAGTGTCGTGAATTTGCCCCAACTCTGCTGGCAAGTCTAAACGGTAGGTTACCTGGCCCACCCTCGCAATCACACGGAAAGGACCAATATATCGGGGCCCCAACTTACCCCTCTTACTGAATCGAATAACTCCTTTCCAAGAAGAGACCTTCAGGAGTACAAGATCACCGACCTGAAACTCAAGCTCGGACCGGCGTCTGTCTGCATAACTCTTCTGTTGGCTCTGAGCGGTCAACAACCTCTACCTGACCAGCTGAATCTGCTCGGTCGTCTGGAGTACGATCTCCGTGCTACCAATAACCTGCTGCCCTACCTCACCCCAACAGATGGGGGTGCGACACCTCCGCCCATACAACAACTCAAAGGGTGGCATACCAATGCTCGAATGATGGCTGTTGTTATACGAGAACTCTTCTAAAGGTAGATAGGTGTCCCAGCTCCCTCCGAAATCCAACACACATGCTCGAAGCATGTCCTCGAGCGTCTGAATCGTCCGCTCACTCTGACCGTCTGTCTGGGGATGATATGCGGTACTAAAATGTAACCTAGTACCCAACTCCTCATGAAACTTCTTCCAGAACCTGGAAGTGAAACGCACATCACGGTCCGAAATAATCGAGATCGGCACTCCATGCCGCGATACTACCTCCCTCACATATAACTCTGCCAACTTCTCCGTAGAAGAGCTCTCGCTGATGGCTAGAAAATGAGCGCTCTTCGTCAGCCTATCCACAATCACCCAAATCGCATCGACTTCCCTCGCAGTCCGCGGTAACTTAGTGATGAAATCCATAGTGATTTGTTCCCACTTCCATTCGGGAATATCTAGCGGTTGCAGCTTACCGTGCGGTCGCTGGTGCTCGGCCTTGACCTGCCGACAAGTCAAGCACCTCTCGACAAACCAAGCGACATCCCTTTCCCAACAGCTCCTGAAGCTGCGAGGATAACTCTTGCATTTCCGGTGGAGCGAGACGATAAGGTGCCTTGGCGATGGGTGCCGTTCCCGGAACCAAATCGATACGAAACTCCACTTGCCTCTCCGGAGGCACACCCGATAACTCTTCGGGGAACACATCCGAAAACTCGCATACAACCGGAACGTCATAAATCGAATTGGGCCTCTCCGCGACCACTCGAGTATCCATCATGTAGGCTATGAATCCATTACAGCCCTGCTGCAAACTCTGCCTTGCCCTGGCAGCCGAACAAAACGCCGACCCACACCGGGTCCCCTCGCCATAAACCGTGAGCACTCCCCCACTAGGGTCTCGAATCATCACCAGCTGTCTCTCGCAGTCAACGACTGCTCCAAACTTACTCAACCAGTCCATGCCCACGATAACGCATACATCTCCCATAGCTATAGGAACCAAGTCTATAGGGAACTCGACCCCAAAAATCTCGAGCACGCATCCTCGAATCACCTCAGTGGCGTAAACTGCTTTCTCATTTGCTATAGCAACTCACAGGGGTCGACTCATCATCTCCCGATCAATACTGATGTGCTGGCTAAAAGCCAACGAAACAAAAGACCGACTCGCACCCGAGTCAAATAATACCAAAGCAGGCACATAATTCACAAGAAAAGTACCTACGCATATCATAATATAAGCACAATATCTCAGTATAAAGGTAAATACATGAAAGAATACATACCGGCTACGACATCAGGCGCCGAACGGACCTCCTTCGCAGTCAACTGGAAAGCTCTCCCACGAGCCTTCGGAGCCTCGGCCTTCACTGGCCGAACCTCGGGAACCCTGGCAGCAGGCGTAGATCCCTGGCGAAGCTGGGCGCACTCGGCCTTCTGATGGCCGGTCTGGTTGCAATGAAAGCAAACCATGAATCCCTTGGGGCAATCCCTAGCAATGTGCCCCTCCTTGCCACACTTGTAGCAAGCACCCGATCGACATGCCCCCTCGTGACCCTTGCCGCACTTTCCGCAAGTGCGGCCCTTCTGACCTCCGGATCTCGAATCGGCGGACTTGGTCCGCTTGGCTGCCGGCTGAGACTGAGCCAGCCGCCGATCCACCCGTTGAGACTCGGCCTCCTCCCTGGCCTGGGTCTCCAACTCGATCTCACGCTTCCTGGCATTCGCCTGAAGCTCAGCAAAAGTCTGATATGACGAGTTCGATACGAACTCCCGGATATCCCTCCTCAGCACTCCCAAATACTGACTCATCCGAGCCTGCTCCGTGGACACCTGCTCAGGGTAGAACATCGCCCTCTCATGAAACTTCCGCGTGATCACCGTAACAGAATCATTACCCTGCTTAAGGGTCAAGAACTCCTGAACCAATCGTTCCCTCTCCACCTGGGGAACGTACTCGTCTCTGAACATAGCAGTAAACCTCTCCCAAGTCACAGCTGAGACCTCTGCTAGAGTGAAGTTCGTCGTCACGAACTTCCACCAATCCTTTGCTCCCAGGCGGAGCTGGTTCAAGGCGAACCGTACCCTCAGATGCTCCGGTCATGAACAAGTGTAGAAGCATCCCTCGATATCAGCAATCCATCTCATCGCAGCGATCGGATCCTGCGTCCCGTCAAACTCCGGTGGCTTCGTGTTGCTGAACTCTCGGAACAACAACGAGTCACCTCCCTGTGGTCTGGCAGCGGCCACAGCTGCGGTACCTGCAGCGGCGGCGGCCTCAGTCAACGCGGCGTACCGCTCATCAAATGTCTCCATCAGCGTGGTCTTAATAGACCCAAACATCTCCGGAATCTCAGCCCGGATCGCTGCAGCTACCTCCTCATGAATCATCTGACGAAGCTCCTCGTCAGTCACACTACTTGTACCAGGTCTGTGGTGTGGTCCAACCATGATGTCTCTGTAATACAACATAAAAATATCAGAGACTCTATCGGGAATAATCGCACTCGATAACGCAGTCCTACTCAGTCTCCGATACCCAGGGATTCTTACTTGGGCTGCCCACTGACTCGATGTCTTTAGTAGTACGGGCCCAATACTACCAATTACACCGCGTCAGTATTCACCCCAAGTCCTCCTCCCCAAACCCCGAATCCCGAGTACTCTATTCTCGTCATACACTAGTTACCCCCTCGCTCTCAAAGCACCTCATAGAAGCAGTTTTCCCTAGACTAAGGCATCACAAAATCAGGCCACTCTAGTCCTAGTATGTATACCTAGTCTACTAGCATGCGTATCACATCATATCATATCTCATAACACATATTGTAAGAGTATTTTGGGGATTTTACCGTTCGGGCACTGGCTGACCGTACACACTCCTTCTTCTTTGGTTGTTTCAAAATCACTTATCAAATTTTATTGATTTATTAAAATTTTCCAAATCCCCAGTTTGAGTTCAGTTACGCCCGAAGGTGTACCCGAATCCCTCAAACCAAGGCTCTGATACCAACTTGTAACGACGTAATTTTTAAACCAATTTTTTTCATTTTTACAAACATCAAACATCGAGTAATAATTTAAGTTCCAATGTAAATAATATTGTCACGACCGATTACATAGCAAAGATCACAAAATAGTTTTCCCCGAGTGTGTGTACGATCACGCTGGTGCCTTCCTACGGTCCTCGCTAGTACCTGAAACACATAACACAACAACTGTAAGCATAAATGCTTAGTGAGTTCCCCAAAATACAACCTACGCACATACGCCTTTCCAGGCCCTGAGCTTCCGGTCCATGTGTCTCAGGGGACTTCCGTCCCAACTGGGTAAACCTTTCGGTCCGACCCACGTCAACCTTACGGTCCATTTTACAACGCCTTCCGACCCATAACATATTTGCCATCCGGCCCATAATATAATGCCTTCCGGCCCATATCAAGCGTATCATACATAGCACATATAACGATTAACTTATCACACATAATGTATATAACTCATATCATGTTCGACCTTCCGGTCACACAGTTAAACCCTTCCGGGTACAGTATAGTGAGAAGACTCACCTCGTATGTCTCGATAACTCGTGAACCCTGGAAATCACTCGTGCTCGAACCCCCGAGCTGTAATCCTCCTATGACATCATATATCTATAATTATTACTTGTACCACTAAGGTTGACCATCCTTATCAAGTCAACACTGGTCAACTTGGTCAAAAGTCTTTGGTCAAATTGACCGGACTCGGCGAGCGCACTAGAGTGACTCGGCGAGTCTACGCGTTTTCACCAACTCGCAAGGATTTTCCCTTTGACACATCGAGTACTCCCCTGACTCGACGAGTTCCACCTGGGCATGAATCACGGGGCCACCGCGACTCAACTCGCCGAGTCGCAAGGACAACTCGGCGAGTCCCAACTCGACTCGGTCCACCTATCAAATACCTTTCTAACTCTCTGTGACTCACTGAGTCACCCACAACTCGGCAGGACTGCACACTGGGTGGTTTTAAGGACAATCTTCAAGCTACTCGTCGAGTCTGTTCTTCAGACTCGACGAGTCCATGCCATGCATCAGCTAAAACTTGCTTTTGCGGTCAGATCCGTTCCATACACACATAGATCTGGCCTTCCCAAGCTCATTTATCACGTAAAGTCTCAGTCTTGGCTGCCATGCAACACATACAAGGCTATTTTTGGGGAAATAACCTCTAATAAAGCATATCATTTGGGGCCTTCTGGACCTGCTAAGGTCCAGATCTAGGTTCCATATCTCCATGGGACCTTTCATACTTCAAATCCAAGCCAAATAAGGCAAGAAGAAACCCTAGATTTGACACATCAACCAAAACACGGAGTTTAGCTCTGAAAGTTACCTCAAGAAGGTTCCCTTGATGAAATAGAAGCAGATCCAAGCTCCCCAACTCTTCAAGCTTGATCTTCTCCTTCCTTTCTTGCAATAACACACAAATTGATGAACAAATAGCCTGTTATCTCACTCACAAGGTCTCTCAGCCGCTTGGGTGCACTCAAGGCTCAAGGTGGCCGCAATGAAGGGCCATAAGGTCCTTTAAATAGGGCTTAGGACCGGGAAATTAGGGTTTCATTAAACAGCGCGGACTCGCCGAGTCCATCCCTTGGACTCGCCGAGTCCAGACGCGAACCTCCGTCCAAAACCGCGACCCGACTCGGCGAGTTCGACCTCCAACTCGCCGAGTCCCCTCATAAAATACCAAAAATATGAAAGTAAAGATACCTGGAGATCCGGGCTGTTACAGCCAGCCAAGAGATTACAGCTATAATCTCTAGTTTACGGCCGTAAACTCCAAGTGTTGGAGTTTTCCGACTTGAATGATGCACAATGAACTCTAGCAGATACTTCCTAACACCCGATCCTTGAATGTACTAGGCTTAGAACACTCAAACAGACCCTTAACAAAGCTAAAAGATAGCAAAAACAAGTCTGACATTTGATTGAATTAACTGGCTTTACAAGATAGAAATTTCGGGTTGTCACATCATCCCCCCGTTAGAGAGAATTTCATCCTGAAATTAGAGTTTAAGCAATTACAAATAACTAAGTAAAAAAGATGAGGATATTTCAGTTTCATTTGATCCTCGCGTTTCCAAGTGAATTCAGGTCCCCGCTTGGCATTCCAGCGAACCTTCACTATCAGGATACGACTTTGCTTCGTTTGCTTGACCTCTTGGTCCATGATCTCTACTGGTTCTTCCACGAAGTTGAGGCTCTCGTGGATCTCGATCTCGTCGAGTGGGATTACAAAAGTCTCGTCGGATAGACACTTTTTCAAGTTCGAGACGTGGAAGGTAAGGTGTACGTTACTAAGTTCGCTAGGTAGTTTGAGTTTGGAAGCTACAGGGCTGATTCTAGCGAGAATCTCGAAAGGCCCTACATATCTTGGATTTAGCTTTCCATGCTTTCTGAAGCGTGTCAAGCCCTTATAGTGTAAGAGCTTCAATAGAACACAGTCACTAACCTGGAATTCTAAAGGTTTCTTTCTCTAGTCTGCATAGGTTTTCTGTCGGTCTCTATAGGCTTTCAATCATTCATGAATCTGAACGATCTTCTCTGTTGTTTCCCGAATGATTCTCGGACCTGTGAGAGCACTGTCAGGAACTCACCCTTTAGCTAATTGTGTATCACCCACCTTAACCCAACACATAGGGGATCTGCACTTTCGGCCATAGAGGGCTTCAAATGGAGCAGCCTTTATGCTTGTGTGATAACTGTTATTGTAGGAGAATTCTACAAGGGGTAAATGAGTATCCCATGCCTTTCCAAAGTCTATCACACATACTTGTAACATATCTTCCAAGGTTTGAATGGTCCTCTCACTTTGTCCGTCTGTCTGTGGATGGTAGGCTGTACTCATGTCCATCCTAATAACTAGTGCTTTCTGTAATGACTGCTAGAACCTTGATGTGAATCTATTGTCTCTATCGGAGATAATAGATATGGGTAAACCATGAAGTCACACTATTTCTCTAAGGTAAGTTCAGGTCAGTTTCTCCATCTTGTCAGTCTCTTTGATTGGTAGGAAATGCGTAGACTTGGTCAATCTGTCAACAATCACCCAAATGGTATCAAGTCCACCCGTTGTCTTGGGCAACTTGGTTATGAAGTCCATAGTAATCCGCTCCCATTTCCACTCAGGTATCTCCGATTGTTGTAGTAGACTTGATGGTTTTTGGTATTCGACCTTAACCTTTGCGCAAGTAAGACGCTTACTCACGAAGGTAGCAATCTCCGCTTTTATGTTAGGTCACCAATATAGTTTCTTGAGATCCATATACATCTTATCTGAACCTGGGTGAACGAAATATCGAGTGTTGTGTGCTTTTGTCATGACCACGTCTCTGAAAACACCAAGTTTCGGTGTCCAGATCCGGTCCATGAGGTGTAAGGCTCCATAATTTTTGCCTTCTAAGTTCTTATCCATCCATCTCAGTGTTTCACCCACCACATTTTCAGGTTTCAACGCTTCTAGCTGAGCTTCCTTAATTTGTGTGGACAAGTGTGAATGGATAGTCATAGTCAAAGATTTGACTCTACGACCAGAATATTCTTTCTGACTTAGGGCGTCAACTACTATGTTGGCTTTACCGGGATGATAATGAAATTTTCATTTGTAGTCATTGAGTAGCTCAACCCATCGTCATTATCTCATATTGAGCTCTTTCTAGTCGAATATATGTTGAAGGCTTTTGTGGTTTGTAAAGATAGTGCTCTTTGTACCGTACAAGTAGTGTCTCTAGATCTTTAGAGCAAACACCACTGCTCCTAACTGAAGATCGTGTGTGGTGTAATTGATTTCGTGCATCTTAAGCTGGCTTGAGGCATAGGCAATGACCTTCCCTCATTGCATAAGTACACACCCAAGCCCTTGGTTGGATGCATCGCAATACACGACGAAATCTTCTATCCCTTTTGGGAGGGATAATATCGGTGCGGTGCACAAGGCTTGTTTCAGTGTTTGGAACACCTTCTCTTGTTTCTCTTCCCAGTCAAAGGTCACACCTTTCTGGGTCAATGTTGTAAGTGGCTTCGCGATCCTTTAGAAGTTCTGAATAAACCTACAATAGTATCCAGCGAGGCCTAAGAATTGATGAATCTCGGTAGGCGTTTTTGGTGCTGACCATTTCTCAATGGCTTTGATTTTGGAAGGGTCCACGTGAATACCCTCTTCGCTAATCACATGTCCCAAAAATTCAACTCTTCGAATCCAAAATTCACATTTAGAGAACTTTCCGTAAATTTTCTCTGCTCGAAGTGTTTCTAGGATTTGATGTAAGTGTTGATTATGTCCCTCCTTAGTACGAGAGTAGATAAGTATGTCATCGATGAATATGATCACAAACTTATCTAAGTAAGGATGGCACACTCGATTCATTAAGTCCATGAATACCGCCGGTGCATTTGTTAATCCGAAGGGCATCACTACGAACTTGTAGTGACCATAACGAGTTCGAAAGGATGTTTTGGGAACATCCTCCTCTAACACTCGTAGCTGATGGTACCCAGATCGTAAGTCAATCTTCGAAAAGTAGTTCTCTCCTTGTAGTTCATCAAATAAGTCGTCGATGCGAGGAAGAGGGTAACGATTTTTTACGGTAAGCTTGTTCAGTTCTATGTAGTCGATGCACATACGAAACGATCCATCTTTCTTCTTCACGAATAAGATTGGTGCTCCCCATGGTGAGAAGCTTGGTCTAATGAATCCCTTTCTGAGAAGTTTGTTAAGTTGACAGGAAAGTTCCTGCATCTCTGCTGGAGCTAGATGGTAAGGCGATTTAGCTACTAGGGTAGCTCCTGGAATTAAGTTGATTCGGAACTCCCCTTGACGTTGCAGTGGTAATCCCGACAGTTCTTCGGGTATGATATCGGGAAAATCGCGTACTTCTGGGATGTTCTGAATGTCTTTCACTTCTTGGCTCGTATCGACAATGTGAGCAAGGAATGTATGATATTCCTTTCGTAAGTACTTCTAAGCTTGAATACTTGAGATGATGCGATGGTTCGTACTTGGTTTGTCGTCGTAGATAACAAAAGTTTCGTTGTTAGGGAGGTTAAGACGAACGACTTTCTCAAAGCACATGATGTCGGCGCGATGTAGACTCAACCAATCCATGCCGATTATGACGTCAAAAATTTTAATTGAGACCAACATAAGGTCGATTTGGAATGAACAGTTAAGTAATGTAAGAGTGCATCCTCTGTATATACAGCTCGTGCTCTCCGTTTTCCCGTTAGCCATTTCTATTGTGAACTTTTCTTTCAGTGTTTTTGGTTGTTGTGTAAGCAAATGTTTAAATTTTTGATTGAAGAAACACCTCTCTGCTCCACTATCAAATAGTATGCTTGCATATGAGTTATCGAGGAGAAACGTAGCAATAACCACCGTAGGATCAGCTGCGCCTTCCTCATGGCCTATCGCCAGAATCCTTCCCGTTCCACCAGCATTTCCTACCTTCGGGTAGTTCCTTTTGTAATGACCAACCTCACCACAACCGTAGCAAGCCTAGACAACTCTAATACCGGGGACTTGGTTGATTGGCCTTGCCGGAGACTTGCAGAAATGGGAAGTGTGCCCTTTCTTGTTGCAGTTAGCGAACTGTATTTCCTAGCAGGGACCATTATGATGGAAGCTGAATTTGTTGCACTTGGGCAAGCTCCTAGCATACTGCTTCATTGGCGCAATAGCAGTAGGTGTTATTGCAGCATGAACAGCCACGACCTGCTTCTTTTTGGCAGAGTTCTGCGCCACTTTGTTCTTCTTGTTATCCCAAAACTTCCGCTTGTTGTCGGTGGTTTTGGATGGTTCTGAGATAGTAGTGGTTGTTGGTGTGCGGAGACTGTGATCGATGAATCGATGTTCCAATCGCTTGTCACTATCGAAAGTAGTGCGGTTTGAAGACAAGACATTCCCCTGAAATGGAGGCACCAGCCCCCAGAGATACCTCTCGACTTTCTTTCCCTCTGTAGGGACCATACTGGGACATAGAGCTGATGAGTTTTGAGCAATCTAACACTCCTATGGTGTACATGCAACCCTAGAAACCTTGGATCTATGTTTTCTCTAATATACATGCAAATTTGATTTTTCCAAGTTTTAGTTCCTAACTAGGATGGCATGGAGAACATGTAACATAAAACTAGTAGAAAAACATACCTTTCTTGTTGCTTGAATTCCTTTATGACTTTGTGAGCCTATCACCCCAAATGTGATGCCTCAAATGCTTCACACAACACCACAACACTTAGAATAACTTGAGAGAAACTTGCTTACACTCAAAATCGGTTTTGCCCTCTTATTTTATGCTAGTGGCCGATTTTGCTAGTTATGAGGACCCTTTTATAGTGTGTCACAATTAGGGTTTACACATGTATGCCCTAATTGTCATGACTCTTCATTTCTAATGATCCATGGGTTTGTAACCCCCATGGACTATCCATGGAGCTCCTTATGGGTTATAGCCTAACTCCATAAACCATGGATCATAAACTACTATAAACGAATGAGTGATTTACATAATCAACCCCATATATTTAATTAGTCTCATCTTGATCACCAAATTAATTCTAAATTAATTCTTGATCAATACTAATTAAATAATATTATTAATATATTAGAACTTATAAAATATTAATAATCTTTAAGTGTCCTTTTTCTGTCATTATAGTCTACCTAAGTGTTGTAATGCCATGCAACCCAAATGGACCATGTCGGGTCGGGTCAAGTACATACCAGATATAGTTATGGACTTAGACACTATATCCAACAGTCTCCCACTTGGATGAGTCTAATAACTATGTTTGCAGATATGACTTCAGGAGCCGACTAGAAATCATAGCTCTTTCAAAGTCTCTCGGAACTGAGATGATAATGATACGCCATTTAAGATAAGTGATCATATAATCCTATGCTCTCAAGATATCAGCCAGAAAAACACATGGAACATGATCTTACTTATTTTCCAGCATTTGTTTCTCGATCTCTGATTTGTTTCGACATAGAACTAAATTGAACACATCAATTAGGTTCTGACCGAGCCCGATACATAAGTCAAAACCAAATCATTGAGGGGCCCATATATCGCTTCTATTTCTAGAAGGAACAGATAAACTTCGACTTATATGCTTATACTGACTACTTGTTGAATTATGCACAAAAGCACGTTTTATAACATCGAGTTACCAATGCATTTTCGTACAATCAATGGATAACCAACTCATAGTCAATAGCTCATATCTCTAGGTTTGAAGATTTATATGATATTACCGTCTCACGATCACTCAAGATAAATTCCATGAAGTGATGCAAGTAAGCCTGGGTTGAATCCAATACTCAGGCCTTATGAGTACTCATGAATGTTGCAGCAACCATTGCTATGTCTAATGCACTTTAGACAGATCATACAAGCCAAATTCATGACAGTCTTAAATCAATACCTACTTCCAAAGTATGACTGACTGTGGAGACTTTGAATAATAACATAATTATTCAGGAAGTCAAAACATGCAAAATTGAAACCATAGTAAACGATTAACATAAGATAGTAAAACTTTACTCATAAAGAAATAATAACTTTTATTTAATCATCAAATGTCAGTTACATTTTACAAGTTTCAGAAAAACTATCTAATTATTAAAACTAATATCATCTTTCAGCCCGATGCGCCTTGCATGCTGTAAATGATTAACCCTACTCAGTCCCTTCGTGAGGGGATCTGCTGGGTTCTCATCTGATGATACCCTCTTTTCCACGATGAGTCCTTCTTCTATTCGATGCCTGATGAAATGGTATTTTCTATCAATGTGCCTAGATCTTCCGTGATCTCTTAGTTCCTTAGCTATTAGCCATATCACCTCCTTTGCTGCCTCGCTTGCTGCTATATACTCTGATTCGCAAGTTGAATCAGCTACTATCTCCTGCTTGGAACTTTTCCAAGTAATTGCCCCTCCATTTAGGATAAAGATCCAGCCTGACTGAGAGCGGAAATTATCCATATCAGTCTGAAAGCTAGCATCACTATATACTTCCACTCTCAAGTCATCACTGCCACCGAGGGTAAGGACCCAATCCTTAGTCCTCCGCAAATACTTGAGAATGTTCTTTACTGTAGTCCAGTGAGCCTTACCAGGGTTCCCTTGATATCTAGTGAACATGCTCAAAGCAAAGGCCACATCACGACGAGTACAAGTCATAGCATACATGATGGAGCCCACAACAGAAGCATATGGTATATGACTCATCTCAGCTATCTCAGACTCTGAGTCTTACTCAGCTTGGCACTACTCTGGATAGGTAATTCCCCTTTCTTGGAGTCTTGCATGCTGAACCTCTTCAACACCTTATCCAAGTAGGTACTTTGACTAAGTCTAATTAGTCTCTTACTCATGTCTCTCAATATCCTTATCCCTAGGATATAGGCAGCTTCTCCAAGGTCCTTCATAGCGAAACACTTCCCAAGCCAGGACTTAACCTCCTACAAGGTTGGGATGTCATTTCCTATGAGTAGTATGTCATCCACATACAACACCAAAAAGCTAACTATACTCCTACTAGCCCTAACATATACACATGACTCATCCTTGCTCCTCGAAAAGCCAAACTCTTTGACTTTCTCATTAAAGCAAAGATTCCATTTGCGAGAGACTTGCTTCAATCCATAAATGGATTTCTCAAGCTTACACACTCTATTAGGGTATCTTTGTAACACCTTTTATTCAGAAGGCCGAAAGAGAGAAGGAAACCTCAAATAAGGAGGTGACTCATTGAGTAGATGGGTAACTTGACGAGTTGGGATGCGATTTGGTCACGGGTTTAGTGACCAACTCGACGAGTCAGAAGACTGACTCAGCGAGTTGGCCAGGTTTTGGGAAAACCGTAATTGCGGGACTTGTACCTTATTTAAGGAACATTATGGCCTTTCACGAGCCCCCTTGATACTCTCTCACGTCCATAGCAAAACTCTAGAGCCTCCTTTGAGCTTGTGAGCCATTTTGTGAGTCTTGAAGCATTCTTGAAGCTTGGAAGGTGAAGAAGGAGATTGGTGATCCAAGGAGGAGGAGTAGATCCAGAAGATCCATCTCATTTGTTGCTCATATTGGTAATCAAGTTTCTTTCTTGCCTTGTGGTTTGTTAGTTCTCATTTTTGTCCCTTTTTATGAAATTATGGACCAAGAATGATGTCTTGTGGGATTTGGATATCCCCAAGTTGGATCCCTTCAGATCTATAGGTGTTTAGTGTATTAGAGGCATAAAGGTGGAGCTTTATGCCATTAAACCTCCCCATGCAAAGATTAAGGTGTTGTTTGTTTTTTGTCTGCATATCTGTGTAACCACTTCTGTCTGCGCCGCGCAGACCACACGCAAACATATGTTCTCGCAAACCGTTTTTTTTTTAAAGTGCGCAGACCTAAAAACATCTGCACGAGGTCTTCTTGGTGCAGACATGGACCAATGTCTTCTAATGTCTTCACAAGTCCAATAATCCTAAACAAAAAAAAAAAAACAAAAAAAAAACATACACATTTTTTTTTTCTTTCGGCACCTCCCAATCCATCATATTGAAAGTATAAGTGATTGTAACTTTTTTATTTTTATGTTTATTTAATTATTATTGTATATATTGATTTATTTATTTTTTTCAATAATATTAAAAGAAAAAAATAAAGCATTTTTCTACTTTTATGATGTGCGAGGATAATTTTTTTTAAAAAAATGTGATATGCCAATTGTTTAAGACCAAAAAAATGAGTTATATTAAAGTATTTATAAAAGCATTGCATTTTGAGTCTAATATGAATTATATAAGCCATTAATAATTTTTGTATTTATAAAAGCATTGCATTTCGATTCTAATATGAATTGTTATTATAAAACCAATTTTTATTATTATTATATGACTAATTTAGTTGCATGAATTTTATTTTGAGTGTTGTATGACTATTATTATTAAAATTTTGGTGTTGAAAAATCATTTAAGTTTGTAGAATCATTTTATTTAAAATTCGGATTATTTCAGCAGCCTGCAGACGTTAAAAAACAAACAATATTCTTATTATAGACTGCAGACGTTTGGCCCACCTCTTCAGCTGCAGAGGCTTGCAGATGTGGTCCGTAGACTGCAAACATTTTAGCTTCAAAAAAAACAAACAACACCTAAGTGGTTATTATGGCCTTTTGAGCAAAAAGGGCCATGCAAGGGTGCAAAGGTAGCAACTTTGTGTGATATCCTGACCCTAGGAGGATAGATCTGGGTCTTGGATGCCTTGAGCTTGTCTGAAATCGTCTAAATAGAGTTGGACATAGAGAGACTCGGCGAGTCAGTTGTGGCACTCGGCGGGTCATGCCAGTTCTTTCCCCAAAATCCTTCTGTTAAGGGTATGAGTTGAGTTTGGAAAGGGACTCAACCAATTTTAGTCCATAAGGGTCTTGATGTTCATCGTACTCGTCGAGTTCAAGGAAGGACTCGACGAGTCTAGGGAAATCTCCTTATTTTATGAAGGTGGACTCGGCGAGTTGTTCATACAACTTGGTGAGTCGGTTGATGTTGGTCTCGATTGTATGGTTGAAGGAGAACCCGTCGAGTTCTTGCTAGACTCGACGAGTGGATTGGGGTTGTTTTTGATGGGTTTTGGCCATAAGAACATCATATGTGCTCATACAAACCCTAATGCTTGGATCTAGGTTTCTCTATTATAGATGCAATTCATCCAAGACTTTAAACCCTAGATCTAGCATATGATAATCAATATTAACAGAACAATGGGTTTAAGATATTACCTTGCTTGTTATGTAGTAATAACAATCTCAAATCCTCCTTGTAATGACTTTAGAAAGCTTAGAGTCACAAATGTCACTCCTCTAATGGTTCACAAACACCAAGAGCAAGAAGATGAAGAATGAGAAGAGAAGAGATACCCAAAAACGTGTAGAAACCCTAAGGATTTAGTTACCCACGTTTTTGGTGCCCAAGGGGTCCTTAAATAGTGAGGCTATTAGGGTTATCTAACAAGGAAACCCTAATTTGGATGCTTAGGCCCTAAGCAACCCATGGACTCCCTCCTTAGAGGCCTTGGAGGATTTCTAATGGGTTTCCCCTATAGAATTCGTCCACTCCATCCTCTATCGAGTCCATTAGCCTAATATTCAACTATCACACAATTGGCAGTTCTAGTCCCCTTCATTTAATTAATATCTTTTAGCCACAGAATTAATTCTTATTAATTCTTGAATAATATTAATTAAACAATATGATTTCTCCTTTAAGATATTATTTTAATAATATATTAATAAATCATAATTAATCCTTTCTCTCCATAATTTATCCTATCAAGTTGCTTTGGTGAAGGCAACCTAAAAAGAATCATGCACCATTGGGTCAAGTACATACCAAAATAGTTATGGACTTAGACACTAATCCAACAGTCTCCCACTTGGATAAGTCTAACAACTATTCTGCGTATGACTTCAGATCATGATCTGCAATCGTAGTTTTCTAAATCCACTATCAACTTTGATCTTATCAGATACGTGTGTCCTTTAGATAAGGGATCATATATTCCTCCATTCTAGATATCGTATAGACTGAGACATGGATTTAACTCATTCTCTTTGTCTATGTGTTGTTTCCTGATTCTGATTTATGACGACTGACAACAGACTACAATTGAACACATCAATTTAGTCCCGGCTTGGCCAAGCGCTTAGGTGCCATCACTTAATCATCGAGGGGACCACATATATTACTTTCATCCTACTTTGGATAAAAGGAACGGATAAACTTTAACTCAATGCTTGCTTGCACTCACTCACCCAATCACACACAATAATAAGTTTTATGACACCAAGTTACTAGTGCGTTTACATTTTATCAATGTGCAACCGATTCGCAAGATACAACTCACACATCTCGGTTTCAAGAATATAAGATGTTATCGTCTCACTAATCACTCGTGATAAAAATCCATGAAGTGATCCAAGTGAGCGTGGGTTTAATCCAATGCTCAAATCATATTCATAAGCACTCATGAAAGTTGCAGCAAACATTTGCTTATGTCTAATACTCTTTAGGCAATCCACACACCAATTCACGACAATCTTCATTCATACCTACTTCCAACATATGAACGACTGTGGCCCGTTCGAATAATTTAACTGTTCTGAACCAATAAAATCATTTAGGAAGTCAAAACATGCAAAGCGAAGTACAAGAATAATACTAATCCCATACGACCCCAAACCTTTAAGTATAAATACAACACCTTTTATTTATCATCATATCGATTACTCATTATTCGTTGTTTCAGGTAATCAACTTCTTACTTGAATTATAACTACACTTGTCCCATGCTCTTAGCATGCACACAATGCTAACCTACGGTCCTTACTTTGTGAAATAGATCAAATGAACACATTTCCAATCATACTCATTTCACAACTCCCAATCCTTATCACAAGTGTAAGAATATCAAATTCTTGCCACTTATAGAATATGTTAGATTCTAACATTTTATGCAATGATCCTTTTGTAATGTCACTACACTAAGGTCACAATGACTGTTGCCAATGAATTACAAAGCTCTCTATCGGAAATTGTTACAAGAAAATTCCATAGATGTGATGTCTCTCACTCAAAGTACATTCATTTGAACATCCTTTTGCATAAAAGTTTCTAATCTAGACATAGATTCTCAATATCCAACTCCCTATATGGAAACCTTTCCATACTTACCATATGACAACTCATTCTTAATAGAATATTATCTATTCATAATAATGTCGATATGCTCTATCCAATATCATACTTCCAACTACTCACAAGCGACCAATCCTTAGCAAGCTCTGGATCGTCCTTTGATAGTTGTTTAATTATCTTAGTCAAAACCGATTCTTGTTCTTTTTCCATCTAAATGAGCTAGACATTTGGAAAATTTTAGAATGGTCAAATATTATAGCACTTGCAATCGATCCTATATCTGAAACATATGGGTTACGATGCATAATGTCTTACATAAAGATTTGATACTTTATCAATCTTCTGCCATAATATTTTATGTGTTATGTTCTTACAATTCGAACTATGAGAGGAAAGCCGTAATCATAATCACAATTTAGGAAAACACTAAGTATCCTTTACTAAGTTTATTAACATTCCACAAGCTAAGCCTTTAGTTTTGAAATGAAGCATAATATTCTCTCCCTTAATTATAGCAAAACAACTATTTAATCCTTACAACTTTGCAAAGTATAACTCTTGTTTTCTATAATTAATATTGCTAACATGCAATACTTATCTTAATAATCATACAAGCATAACATTTATGCTCCCACTATCATGATGATTATAATAGCATAACACTTATGCTCCTACTATCTTTGATATGTATTCAGAAAACATCTTAACTTCTAGAAAAACAATACCTATTGAATTTCTTAAGTTCATATTTCTAATACATAATACTTTGATAATCTTTTATCAAGCTTCTTACTCTTATACACCTTTGCCTTAGATAGCTCATATGTGTGTCTAAACAATTCAGACTAATTGTCAAATCTCACAATTCGAATAATGGAAAGGAATACCGTGACCATAATCGAATTCGAGAATACAATTTCACAATCACTATCTTCTTAAAATCTCTCTAGTGAAAGAATTTCCTCACAGTCATTTTTCATGAAGGAGGGGATCTTATGACACTTCGACTTTGACGGTGTATGTGTTCCTATCCATGCGAATTAGTCAAAACCAAAGTTTGCGACAAATCCAAACTCATATGGACCGAACACTCTTAATTTTGATTTCTTGCCTTATGGTAACACGAGTGCCCACCATGTCTTCCAAGTAGTTAAGCAGTTCACCCTTTCCTATCAATGTACTTTTCATTGATCAAGGTGCTTGCCTTTTATGCATTCAAATGAGAACTCATAGAACTCATATGCATAATTAACTCAATCGGAATGGCACAGAAACAAAATAGTGTCAACACGATAGGTTGTAGACCTCTACTTGTGTGCTAGTGATTATCGATAAGGTTATTCTTGGTTAGTTCTTGAACCTTTTCAAGACCATTAAGACTCCCACTAACTCCTTGATATATAAGATTCTATTGTCAATAAACATTTCTTGACAAACAAATATCCAAGAGTTAGTGTAGCCTTTACCAAGATAAAACACTTTACAAAATTGGTCCTAGTTGATCTTTGTCTTATCCCAGACATCACAACTTATCAATTCCAAATGTGCAAGAATAAGAGAAACCTTTTCTAATTTCTACATTTGATGAATGTTATAAACCTTCTGAAGACTTGTCACTCAATGTCATAATCTAAGACTTGTTTAGGAACGAAGTATGATTTACTTTTTGATTTAACCATTTCTTCAATTCTTGATTCCTCTTCTTAGACATGCAATTTCACTAAGACTGTCACACCCCAAAACCAAGAACGGCAGAAATGTTCTGGGGCAGAGGACGTCATGTACAGTATCACAACAATGAAAAGTAGTAACAAACAACAACATCATCCATTGCATTAATAATATAATTATTATACAAGTATGTTCTGTCAAATTTTGATAAACACTAAAGCATAAATCAAAATGAAAGATGAGTCTTAAACGAGCTCCATCTTCTCTAAACCTTGCATCGGTACCTGTCTATCATTGACCTGAGGATACAAGTTATTTCGAAAGAGAGTATCAACTTTAAAGCTGGTGAAATCATAAGTATTAATGTGTCTTAATTTGTATGTAAGAATTTGTATGTATAAGAATTGTAAGTATTGAAAATGTTTGTAACACAACTGTAAACATTTGAAAAACCCTAGAAATCCCAATGATTCCTACTTTTATGACATGGAGTCTTCTACCAAGACTTAACTGTTCTAAATGTTCGTTTATTGTAAAAGTGTGTATTTTCCCAAACCCGACTATCATTAACTAAAAATATAGTTTCTACATTACCGTGCATCGTGTGAATGTTCACGAAGTGAATGTAATGGGAAAATGAAATGGTACTA
The DNA here is from genome assembly GCF_052625555.1 of Lactuca saligna. Taxonomy (NCBI): domain Eukaryota; kingdom Viridiplantae; phylum Streptophyta; class Magnoliopsida; order Asterales; family Asteraceae; genus Lactuca; species Lactuca saligna. Next base: position 147,413,048 of record NC_136425.1, on the reverse strand, counting down.
TGGTGTAGTGTCGAACTACAACCGTACTAATTACCCTAAGTCTAGGGTAATCTCGTAAGTACTGCAGTATTTGTAATAAGTGACTGCCTCTGTACTCCTATTGCCTTATTTGAGGGATAAGGCATAATATGATGGCTAGATCCCAAGCTAAACGTTCCCCTGTCAAAGGGATTTTGAGACCTTTACACGCCCATGCATGTATGCATGCCGTGAACATCCACATTACTCTGATCATGTATACCCGATATAACTATCACAATGCGTTGCGATTCATCGGTATAGTTAGATCCTGAACTTGTTCTATGCTATAGCACCTAGTGATGTCTTTCCTATCAAAGTATATGTAACCGCACTCATGTAAACGTATATATGCAAACGTACTCATGTAAAAGTATATGAACGTATGCCTTTGCTACCCAAAGGTGCTGAACTGACTAAAAGGAACTAAGTCCTTTAAACATTGCTTATATAATTATACATATATAGGCATGCTTATAACATGATCTCTATGTAAACGTATCAATGTAAATGTAAAGTAATGTATTTTAATGTTCTGCGTGTGCTAGCCGTAATGTGTGTTCTTTCTCTATCTAGCAAATATTGACTCATGAATGAACTGACTCATTGTACGATATCACGTTCTAGTAATGGTTCTAGTATCTTCCTAAACTACCCATATGGTAGCTTACTAGTAATTTAACTGGTACGTATGAACATGGATGTATACCCTTGCTACCCAAGGGCATTGAATGAACTGGAAGAACCTTTATGACTATATAGGTACATATGATATATAACTAATATTTAAATGACCTTCGGATGGATACCCGATATCCCACCAGACCACATCTCAAGCACGAAAAGGAAATAGGGTGGATAGCCTTCCAAAGTCTTTTAAACATTCCTCATATAAATATACATATATAGGCATGCAATTTATAATATAAAAGCATAAATTAAGTTTTGTAAAACCTTTGAGCATAATTATTATCTAAGAAAAGATCGACTTGATGTCAATCTATAAAACGGTTTGAAAGCATGGGTTTGATAAATCAGTTTTAAGTATAAAAGAACATTTGCTTGAAACACAAGTATAATTGAGTTTGAAATGAAGAGTACAGAGTAAAGTGTACAACTTAACAAGGAGTTTTAATCATATAAAATGTTTATCAAAATCATTTGAAGGAAACTGTTTGGTAAAATGGCTAATGAGTAGCTAGTCATTTGAATGCTGCTTACTAATCACATGTGATTAATATAGTAACTAGCATAATTCTACTTGTATCCCCCCCATAAAACGTTTAAAAACAGTTAAAACATTGATTAAGGGGTATGAACTCACCTGCAGTAAGTGATTGGAATTGAACGGACCGTATTGTAAGGAAGGATCGAACAAGTGCTTGGTGTCAAGTGAAGACTTTAGACACACACACAATGATCCTAATTACATATGAAGACATATGTATATAAACAATTGGTGATTAAAACACTAATTAAACATGTATAAACATTCTAATGCGAGGTAAACACTTTGGTCAAGTGTTAGGAGGCTAAAGGGTTGCAACAAAGGAGTGCAAGACCTCTCATGGAAGTTTATGGTCAAAAGACCATATATGTTGGAGTTTACGGCCCACGGGAGTAAACTCCTGGCCGTAAACTCTCAGTAAGGTTTCTAAATGAAGTCTAACATTATTACAACTAAAGTGGTGATATGCTTCAAGGCTTAAACAAGTGTTTGGGCTTCCTTTTAACTCCTTTGAGGAGTTTACGGCCCTGGGACCATATCCCTTGGAGATTACGGCCGTAATCTCCCTTGGGAGGATGTTTATGGTGTTTTCAAGTCCCTAAATTGACTAGGAACTAAACTTGGCTCTTGTACTAGGCATTAGAAGAGTTTATTACACCATTTTATGGAGTTCACGGCCCTGGGACTTCTTGGGTCGTGAACACCTTACTCTTGGTTTTCTAAGTGTGTTTGCTAGTCCGAAACTCATTTAGGTACATGCCCAATTTAGTCTCTTGGCTTAAGGGGGGGGGGGGGGGGTTAGGGCATTTTGTCACTTGAAAATGGAGTTCACGGCCCAAGAACTTCCGTGGCCGTGAACTCACTTTCACCATTGATTCTCAATTGTTTTGGTGGTCTAGACATGTAATGGTAGTCCCTATGTTGAGTTCCAAGGCTTTGAGGGACATTGGGCACACTTTTGGCCCTTAAAATGGAGTTTACTCTCCAAGTGTTCTTGGGCGGTAAACTCCCAAATCTTGGGGTCTTGATCCAATTTTGATGTTTTCTAGTCATATACACATTAGCATACAAGCCTAAGGTAGTTACAATTCACGGGGGAAGGACTAGGCATCTTTTTAGGAGTTTAATCCCCAAGGTGTTCTTGGGCGGTAAACTCCGGAATCTAGTTGTTTCGTTATGAAATTGATGTTATTAAGCACATTATAAACTATATAACACAACTAGAGAAAGGTACTCATGATTTGGGATAAAAACCCGAAGATCCGTGAGAGAGAATTCGGCTTTTTTCTAGTTGGAAATGCAACTAATGAATGAATATGGTTCAAATTTCTATATATAGTCCTGAGATTTTTGGCAGAAAATATTTTATTCATGGAATGAACTCTAATGTCATAGAGTATTGGAATAACAGTGTTGCACAAAACCCTAGTGCATCCACTCTCTTGATATCTCCTTAAGTGCTAAACCTGAAATACTCAAACTTATACCCAAAGTCTGGAATTTCACTGTAACTGTTCTAACTTCTATTGGCTTGGTATGGTTTGTTCATAATGGAAATTTCGAGTTGTCACAAAGACTCACTTAGAGGATCAATTGATATATGGTTCTTAATCATTAAGAGATATCATAAAACATAATAAAAGGTACTCTCACTTCTTCTTAGAATAGAGAAACTTTTATCTTTCTGCCTACTTGATTCTTCTGATTCGTTCCGCTAGTGATTAAAACTCTTTCAATCATTTCAAAATTACACTTAATCTTATAAGTATGATCATATTTACTAAACCTTTAGTAAATCATGACGAATATCTATATCACTCTTGTGGCGGACTTGAACAACACACAACTCTGTGTACTCGATCTCCTAGTCCTTCACTCGACACTTTGTCAACAAATTAGTCTAAATTTCCCAAATGTGAAAGTTTTTCATTCATCATACAATACTTGTTGCATGATTCCAAGTTTCTATCCACTTGAAACTTGGATGATGAGAAACTCTCCCTATTTGGTAAATTCTTGACATTTCCACAATTAACATAATTAAGAATCACATCCATTCGTTGTAGAAATATGCAAACATCAATTTTTCATAACGATTTCATTGCAAGGAAATAAATAAATACGTCAAACAAAAAATTATTTTATTCATAAAAGCAGCGGAAAATATTTGTCCGTACAATGCAAAATCAACTGAAAAACTATGTAATCAAATATTCCTAACAACTCTATCATAACTTTCTAAGCTCAAAATCTAATCTTCGAATCCATGTGATCGAGATCCATCTCTTCGTGATCAGACTCATCTTGCTTTTCCATCAGACTTCCTCTCTTTTCACTGATCCTGCAAAACATTCAGATGCAATCTTATCACATTATGTATTAAGAATCAATGAATAGGAACTTAACGGAGTTGGATTTTACCTAAAGCACATCCATACTCTTTGACTCTCCCATCTTTTGGATTCTTCAGGCTCTTAGGGCAGACTTGTATCCAACACCCTTTCACTTGGAAGCAAATGCATGTCGGTTCTCCTAGAACGTCCTCGGAAGCATGGTTGGTTGACTTTCCCAACAAATATGCTCCATTGCTTTGCCAAATCATTTCTGATACAGCGGCAATGAACATGTAAGTTAGGTCAATGAGGTTTGCGTCATGATCCATCAAATAATACTTTCTTTTGAACTTATTATATGATTGAGGGAGTGACTGCAGAACCCAGTCTACAGCTAACTTATCAGGGAATGATGCACCCAACATAATCAACCTATCGACGTGTGATTTCATTCCTAGAACGTGGGCACACACGGGCTTACCATCTTCATGTTTCATTGACAATAGGGCTTTAGTGACATTAAACCTTTCAATTCTTCGATCTTGTGGGTTAGGGAGAACAACGGGAGGAGGAAGAGGAAGTGAAATCAAACTAGTCCACCAAGATTCTTCACTTAAATAGCGGAACAACTTATTTTCAGCAGGAACACCTTTTCCTTGAAATTTGGGAAGACCATGATTGTCATACTTTGACATCTACAAAACGGGAGAAAATAAATTCAAGTTAGTTGATTTATTGAGTCCTTAGTAAATCACCCAAATGATATACTAAGGCTAGGATCAAACACAATATTCCACAACTCGGGAGAAGGATGTCGTAACCTAAATTGCAGAACATTTGAAGGTAAGTGAATGACGATTCACTAATTTTCCACCATGAAAAACGAAAAACATATTAAGTTTTAAATGTATTGAAAACTCCTAGATCCTTTGAAATTTATTGAAATTTTCAATGACATGTTTAAATCTCGATATGCCCCTCTAGTTTGTGACTGGGATGCCGAGGATCACAAAGCGGGTGTGAATAACCATGCAAATCTACACGGTGCCCCCACCTGTTACAGTCACCTATTCGATGTGCAGTTAACCACACACGCTCCACCGAACTATGACAAAAATTGAGTCACCCTTTGCTACCTTTTCTTAGAACCATTTAGTGTGTCGGTTCACCACACACGCTCCACTAACGTCTTCGCAAGGGCACAAAGTGTAATTTTATGGAATTGCATCAATTCACGTTTGCCTAAAGTAACTAAGATTGGGAATTTTGTAAAAAAACTTTTAGTTACTTTATACTTCATTATACTTTTAATGGAAGGTTTGTGTCCTATCCTACCCGTTCGGCTAACGACCCTCCACTAGTCAAGAGTGCGGTGGGTAAGAGTGGATACCCATTCAATCGACATTTTATAGGTAATTTCCTTAAACACCCCTTATAGACCAGCTTCGTGAATGAGGCCTACTAATGGTCAGACTGAATTTTACTCATACATATATACATATATATATATATATATATACATATATATATATATATATATATATATAATATTAGACTTTCAATGTTATATATAGTACAGGGTATATTTTACACTTTTAAAATACTAGTTGGTCTAATTTAAAAATTATACCTTTAATTTAATTAAATGTAAACCAAAAACTCTATGGATTTATTAAATTCATTTTAATTATACACCTTAATTAATTAATAAAACCATAAGGGTGAGATTTGAACTTTTCAAAACAATACTAGGGTTTTAGAATTTAACATCTCTAAATTAACTTTTAATCAACTTTTAAATTCCAAAACTTGAGGGCAAGTTTTTGAAACATTTCAAAACATTAGTGTTTAGAATTTAAATATTTCAAAATCAAACCTTTTAATAAAAAATTTAAATTCCAAGACTTGAGGGCAAATTTGAAACTTTTCAAAACACAAAGGATCAAATAGCAAATAATTTAAATTAAACAATTAATTTAATGATTATCGAAATTTGACCTAAAATCAATTTCTTGCAAGATAAGATACCCAATTAATACAAATAATCAAACTTTAATCATATAAGGAAGTTATTATCTAATCAATTGGTAATTATCTTTTGTTTAATCAAGGATATACTCAAAAATATGTTTAAAATCGGATTTTAATGACCTAAAACAGTGAAGGCAAGTATCCATGAGTAAAACAGCAAGAAATCCCGAAACTGCCTCCTTTTGACGCTCGAACTCGCCGAGTTGGAGCCAACTCGCTGAGTCCACATTGGAACTCGCCGAGTTCAGCAGTCAGGGAGCCAAAAAATTGATTTTGCAACAAGAATGAATATGATAAGCATTAATACAATAGAAACCAATCAAGGCTCTAATACCACTGATGGGTTTTGGCCATAAGAACATCCTATGTGCTCATACAAACCCTAATGCTTGGATCTAGGTTTCTCTATTGTACATGCAATTCATCCAAGACTTTAAACCCTAGATCTAGCATATGATAATCAATATTAACATAACAATGGGTTTAAGATATTACCTTGATTGTTATGTAGCAATAACAATCTCAAATCCTCCTTGTAATGACTTTAGAAAGCTTAGAGTCACAAATATCACTCCTCTAATGGTTCACAAACACCAAGAGCAAGAGGATGAAGAATGAGAAGAGAAGAGACACCCAAAAACGTGTAGAATGCGTTAGAGTCACAAAATGGTTCACAAATCCAAATTAAGGTTTCCTTGTTAGGATTCAGTTGCCCACGTTTTTGGTGCCCAAGGGGTCCTTAAATAGTGAGGCTATTAGGGTTATCTAACAAGGAAACCTTAATTTGGATGCTTAGGCCCTAAGCAACCATAGACTCCCTCCTTAGAGGCCTTGGACGATTTCTAATGGGTTTCCCCATAGAATGCGTCCACTCCATCCTCTATGGAGTCCATTAGCCTAATATTCAACTATCACACAATTGACAGTTCTAGTCCCCTTCATTTAATTAATGTCTTTTAGCCATAGAATTAATTCTTATTAATTCTTGACTAATATTAATTAAACAATATGATTTCTCCTTTAATATATTATTCTAATAATGTATTGATAAATCATAATTAATCCTTTCTCTCCATAATTCATCCTATCAAGTTGCTTTGGTGAAGGCAACCCAAAAGGACCATGCACCATCGGGTCAAGTACATACCAAAATATAGGGGTGTGTATGGAGCGGTTAATAGCAAAAACCGAACCATAACCAAATTATTCGATTACTACATTTTGTTAACCATTACTAGGTGGTTAAAATTGGTTATGGTTAATGGTTAAGTAGTTTATTCAAGTGTGGTTATCGGTTAATTTCGGTTAACCAAAAAGGTTATAAAAAGTAAATTTATTTCAAAGAAAAGTAAAATTTATTGCCTTAAAATATAAGCAAACAAAAATTACATTGCTTAGAAAATTGGTTGTTTTACTAATTTTCTCAAAACTATCAACTACTAGAAACAAGAAAATGCAATTACTACTAAAATTAAGAAAAAAACATGAAATGTCAACTATAAATGCAAAGTCAATAGTCATTTAATCATTTACTACTAAAGTTTAGAACCATTTACTACTAAAGGTGATCCTAATGTCAACAGAAAAATATCATTGTACTAATTTCTAATTATGTAAAAAAAATCCTTCAATCTTGAATCTTCAATCCTCATCCATGAACGAATCATTACATGATTTTGCTCTCTTTGAAACGTAATCTACAATAAACAGGATTTCACAACTTGTTAAAATTTAGATGGAAAAAGATTAAAAAATATAACTCATTAAACGTGGAAAATGTTAGTGGTTACCAATTTCTAGTTTCTCCAAATTCACCATTAGTTCTTGTAGTTGTAGTCCATGAATAGTTGTCTCTTGCAAATCTGATGGTGTAGAACGTAGCCAATCTTGTGTGCATATCAACGCTTCGGCGGTATTTGGTGTAAGAGAACTTCTAAATTTGTCAATAACCCTACCACCGGTACTAAATGCTGACTCACTAGCAACGGTTGAAATTGGCATTCCCAAAACATCTTTTGCAATTTGAGAAAGTATAGGGTACTTGCCTGAATTGCGATTCCACCAACTTAGTACATCAAAATTATCTCCCTTCATTTTCTTTTCCGTTGTATCAGCCAAATATATATCCAAGTCAGTATTATTAATACCTTTTCCACGATTTTCCAAATATTTAGCATAACCATCATCCAAATCTAGATATACAAAACTACTAAAGGATGCAGTTGTAGCTGTTGAAGAACCAGTTGTCTTTTTCTCATTTTCTTTATCCGTCATTTTCTTGTATTGAATAAATAACTCCTTTAAAGTTTCTAGCACTCGCTGATTTACTTCATTGCTTTTTTCAGAATTGGTACCATAAATCAACCCCAAACAATAATCAAGAAAAAACATCTTGTTTCGAGGATCTAAAACTAATGCAATATGCAACAATAAATTCATGTTATCCAAGTTGTCCCAATATTTATCATATTTCGCTTTCATCGACAATGCCATACCTTTCTTTTTTTCATCTTTGTTTAAACACATATTTGATATGGCCGCATGCATCGTGACTAGCTCCCCAACAAACAAATTTGATGTTACATATTTATTACCCGACACTTTTTTTGTAACATTGTAAAAAATTTGTAAGAAATCCATAAAATTCCTATTGAAAAACAAATTAACATAATCAGGCTATTGTTATATATACATATTAGCATACTTAAATGAAAACAATAAAATTCATACCTAGCTTTTTCCCAGTCCTCGTCTTCGGGAGCTCCCAAAACTCGATCATTCTTCTTTGAGTTCTTTCTCTTTCTAGTACTAATCTTCTCACCGTCATCATCGTCGCCTTTGTTATAGAAGTAAGAACTATAACTGATATCAATCTCTTGAAGCCTATAAACACCAAAGTAACAAACAATAAGACATCGTAATAAGAATGTATAGTAAAACAATCATAAAATACCTATTAAATGCCTTTGAATACTTCTCTACTGTTTCCAACATTAAGAATGTGGAATTCCATCGAGTCTCTACATCAAGACATGGTTTGCTTTTGTAATCAATCTTTTCATACTCAATACACTCTTTAAAGTTGTCATACCTTGAAGGAGATGATCTCACATACTTAACCGCATTTCTAATCTTAGTAATTGTACTAAATTGCTCATCTAAGCCATCTCTCACCACAAGATTGATGATATGGGCACAACATCTTAAGTGCAAATATTTGCAATCTAATATAGACTGAGATCCCTTCAACATAGATCTTAAATATTTAATTGCTCCATCGTTAGATGAAGCATTATCAAAGGTTATTGTAAAAACTCAATCTATGCCCTAGTCTTGTAAGCAATGATAAACATACTTTCCTATCGTCACACCCTTACGGTTGGGTATGTGACAAAAATTTAGAATTCTTTTGTTCAACGTCCAATTGTCATCAACCCAATGAGCTGTAAGACACATGTAATTAAAATTTTGAACCGATGTCCATGTGTCGGTGGTAAGAGAAACAGTTTGATTTTTTAGAATTTTTTTAAGCTTCTTTTGCTCTTCTTCATGTATTGATAAACAATCATTTGCAACGGTCCACTTAGATGGAATTTTGAACATGGGATTAACTTCCCAAACAAATTCCCTAAACCCCTCATCATCAACTATACTAAATGGCCTATTATCTTTAATACACATTCTTGCTAGGAATTTCCTAGCCTTTTCTTGATTGAAGTGATGAGAAGCCAAAGTACCCCCGGATTGCCCCTTTGTTGTTGGCTTGAAGTTTAACGTAGCTTGTTTCTTCATTCCTTCTTTCTTGTAAAGTGGAGACCGTCTACATACATTCTTCAAGTGATACGACATAGCACTCGTACCATTTTCTTTTGAACCACCAGCCATTATAAGTGGACAATAGTCACATTTAACTTTACCATTACGACCCTCAACTTTCTTAAAGTGATCCCAGACGAAGGATCTCTTTGATTTACCACCTTTATTTTTGGTGTGTTCATCTATATTGTCCATATCATTTTCCGGTTCATTGCTTTCATGTGTAACATCAAAGAACGGATCCAATTCATCCCTTAAACTCGTATTTTGGTTTTTTGTGGCTTCTTCCATATAAAATTTTCTGAAAATATATTCATAATGAATTAGTGATAATATGACATCAACATAATAGGTGAAGGAACTTCAATATTTTAGGCCTGCATTAAAAACTATTTAATTCCAATCCCACTGGTATTTTGGTTTTTTGATGCACTTTAAATATTTCTTGAAAGTATATCCACATTAGAATTTATGGATATGGGTTTAGAATTCTAAGAGGTCACGTAATAGTGAGATTTGAATTTAAACTCACTAAAGCAAACTTCAAAAACAAACATGCAACGAATGAAGACATAAAGTACAGTAAAACACAAAAGAAAATAACAGAAGGATATAAAAAAAAATACCTGAATAGTGAATCTGAAGGGAATGAAAAAGAAACTTTTCTATTTTCTAATATGCAAGATTGCAAGTGGACTTCTAACAATGAAGATTGAAGAAGAAGAAGGGAGAAAACGAGGAGGGTAGAATGCCGCCGATATTGTCAATAATCAAAGGGTTTTATTTTATTTGGGTTTTGGTATATTCAATATTTATGGACGATTAGACGTTGGATTTTGAGATTTGCTAGGGAATCTATAGATTATTATTATTATTATTAATATTATTATTATTATTATTATTATTATTATTATTATATACGGTTCGGTTAATATAGGGTTGGTTACCATATAAAAACCAAAACCGAACCACTAGATATCGGTTATCAAAAATAATAACCAAATCAAACGGTTTTAAAAATGGTTCGGTTAATATGGTTCGGTTTTAACGGTTTTAGCGGTTATGGTTCGGTTTTTCGGTTTTTATACTCACCCCTACCAAAATAGTTATGGACTTAGACACTAATCCAACAGTTTTGGGATTGGAGGAGTATGGACTCGACGAGTTGGTTGACCAACTCGGCGAGTCATGTCAACTGGATGTTGACCTTGACCGTTGACTTTTTACCAAGTTTGACCAGGGTTGACTTTTGGGTTATTATGGTCTAATTGTTGATTGGGTGTTGATAGTTTGGGAAGCCGAAGGGTCAGCGGTTCAGAAGTACCGATTAGCAGTCAGAAGTGTTCAGCAAGTCTTCAGCATTGCGAGGTGAGTCTCCTCACTGTTTGTATGTGTCTACGGCCACAATGTCGGCCCATTTAGTTTATGTATGGTAGGAAGACCTGGGGGTGAGCCCTAGGCACTATGCATGAAAGACAAGAAGGCAGCTTCTGGCACACAATATGTTATTATGTATGGTAGGAAGACCCGGGGTTTCGCCCTAGGCAATATGTATGAAAGACTAGGAGGTGGCCCCTGACAAACTGTATGTTATTATGTATGAAAGACTAAGAGGTAACCCCTGGCACACTGTATGCTATTATGTATGAAAGACCAGGAGGTGGCCCTTAGAGCACTGTATGCTATTATGTATGAAGGACCAGGAGGTGGCCCCTGGCACACTGCATGCTGATTAGCCTAGTAGAGTAGTATGTATGCTAGTTGTCTTTGTGATGCTTGCATGGAAGACCAGGGGTAGCCCTTGGCACTTATCTGTAAGACCTAGGGAGCGGCCCCCTGCTTGGCAATGAAGACCACGTGCGGCCTGTGGCATAACAGCAAGACTATGTTTGGCACATAGCACCTTACTTGATTATGGATATGATTGTTATGTATGGCTCATGGTTCTGTATGGAATGTATGGATCCGTCGATATGTATGGTATGTGGTATCTGGGGAACTCACTAAGCTTCGTGCTTACGGTTTTCAGTTTTGGTTTTAGGTGTTTCCGACGATGGAATGAGGAGATAGGGATGATCGCATGGCACACACTAAGAAGTTTAACCTGGGATGTTTATTATGATAAAATGAATAAGTGGTTTGAAAGGATACACTGATTTGTTATAAAACCCCTTTGAATGTGATGAAATGATTTAATATTACGACTAGAAATGTTTTTAAAAGGAAATTTTTGGTCATGATTTTTGGGACGTTACAAGTTGGTATTAGAGCCTTGGTTTGAGGGATTCGGGCACACTCTCGGGTGTGACTGAACTCAAATTGAGGGCCTGGTAAGAAAATTTTTCAATGGAAAATCATTTTTATAAAAAGAAATCTGAAAGGAAAAAGGGTTTCGAAAAAGGAATAAGAACTTTAGAAAGAGAAAAGGGTGTGGTGCATGCAATCAGCCGTGCTCAAGTAAGTTGTCCCAAATTACCCATACAAGATTATGTTATGATATGATTATGTGATCAACATGATAGATTTAGGCTAAGGATCTAGGAGGATGCCTTATATGCATGTTATATGTGCTTATTGAGTTGCATGCTAGTATTGGTTAGACAATGGTAGGATAGCATGTTTACGTTATGCCTGATTATATGAGCTTATATTGCATGCTAGTGTAGACTTTTGATATGTGAATGTGATAGCTTGATTGAGTTATGGTTAGAATTTCCTTTTGTTTGAATGTTGTTTGCTATGTGATTTGTGGTATTCTAAGTAATGGGAGTTAGCCATTAGGTGGATACGTTAAGTCACATGTAATCAGGGTTGAATACTCTTAGAGTGCGAGATTTGAGTCCTAATCGTTGTAGGGATGAGCCCCTTACTCGAAGGATTATCCGAGCCTTGTTGCATGTGATGGTATTCAGGTGATGGCTAATTGGCATTACGAAGAAACCTTTAACAGCTGAGGACTGGTTTGGGTTGGAGAGTTCCCTAGGATAGGCCTAGGATGAGTTTAGTGCTGGGAGCAGCAGTAGTAGTGCAAGGGACTTGGTGGAGTCGAGGCAGCTCTTGAGGAAAGTACAAACAGATATGGAAGGTAGTATGGGGTCGTACTACTTAAACTAGAGGATCTTTACTCGATTCAAGAGGGGCCGAGATAAAACCAGGGAACTTGTAGTGTGTGTAATCCCTCAGCAGTGATGAGTATTTTGATGATTGTTATGGCATGTTTTCAGTATGGCGGCATTGCAAGATGGACCAATGAATGGGTCAAGTGTTAGAAAGGGATCAGGTTCGGGTGCAGGATCTGAGCAGGTTGATGATGGACTACGCGAGTTCATCGCGTCTGAGATCACAAGAGGTATCCTCGAATCGACCGCGTTGATTTTTGGGTCGATCAAGGAAGGGATTATTGAGCTGATGGAGGATCGCCTCAGAGTGTTTCGAAGTGATATGGGAGACAGCCAGTTAGAACCACACACATTATCCTTCAAGGACTTCAGGAGGAGTGGCACGCAAAACTTTCACGGGGTAAAGGACCCCATTGTTGCTAGGAGATGGATTGCAGACATTGAGTCTGCACAGTTGACGAGCTTCTGTCCCGAGGGGTCAAAGGTTCGATTTGTTGTAGGATGCTTGAGGAACAGAGCTAGGGATTAGTGGGAGTCAGTTGTGATTCCTTGGTAGCCTCATCCATTGAGGCAATGACCTGGTCCGACTTTGTGACCAGGTTTAAGGTGGAGTTTGCGCCGGTTGTGGAGCTTCAGCGATTGGCCAGGGAGTTCCTAGACATGAGACAGACGATAGAGTCAGTGGCGGAGATTACCACCAAGTTCTGGGAGAGGGCCTTATTGGTGCTCGAGTACGCAGGGGATGAAGAGATGTAGAGGGCCCGCTACCATGACATGTTGAGAGCTGATATTCGAGAGCATGTCAGCTTCTCGGAATGCCCAAACCTGGACTCCATGATTGCCAGAGCACGGGAAAGGGAGATTGCTTTGGAGCACATTGCAAAGAGGAGGTTGAATCAGATGTATACTTTGGAGGGTCCCGGGAAGAGACCCAAGACTTCAGAACAACAATTAGTAGGTCGGCAGGGCCAAAGTCAGTTCAGTAAGTATAGGAAACTTCACGATGGAGTTTGTCGTTCCAGGAGTTCAGGGTGCTACAAGTGTGGTAGTGATGGTCACGTCAGCAGGCACTGCCCACAGGGGGGAAGCCCATTATGTTTCCACTGCAATCAGGTTGGCCACAAGAAGGCCGAATGCCCGACGATGAGGGGAGGAGCAGGGAGTGCGTTCATACCGACAACTTTGAGGATTACGGATGGGTGAGAGGGTAGGTCCTTGTAGTGACAGATGAGGGGGATCTGGATTACAACAGGGAATGTTACAGGTATGTGTCGATGGCTATTTTCGATTCTATGTGTGTTATGATTTTTCTTACCTCGGTCTCAGGTGATAGTATGTATGAGTTGTCTCTCTGCGTGTATTCGGATCAAAATTTCAAAGTTGTCATATGCTAATTGCATACCAGGAACTATTAGTAGCTAGTGTAAGGCATCTCTTGCTTCGGGTTCGAAGTATCCAGTATTATCTCGGTTGCGGCCGAAGACGATTCAGGAGCATTACGGGGAGGTTGGTGGGTAGGGTCCGTGGAGTAGTCATCCACCATCATCAGGGCTCGGTGGTTCTCGTCTGAGTGTTTGGGATAAGTTTTGGAAGCATCAAGGGAAGTGGTTTGTCATTGAAGAGGCTGCTCTGAGTATTAGTTATTCGGACCTTAAGGACGCTTGTTTGAACTCAGGGGATTTTCAATATCAGAGATGCAGGAAGTGTTTATCCAATATTCAGTAATTGTATAGTATTTAGGGTGGGCTAGTGTCAGATCTCTAGCAATATTTAGGCGATGATAGTTATCATGCCTTTTTGGATAAGGGAGGAAGGAATGGAAATCCTCGGAATTCGCATGCCGTAAAGAATTAGCTGAGGCTAAGTAGGGGCGAAGCAATCATGTTATGGGAACAAAAGAGATTTTGAAACTAGGATAAGCTTCACTCTCCTGTCAGGGAGAAAGACAGCCCAGGCGGCTGTATGAATGGAGGATAGTGTGAATTGGAAGCTCGGAAAACTTTCCACTTGTGAGATCACATTCTCGGATGTCTGATAGCATATTGCAGAAGAATCGGTTAGGAGTTTTAGTTAGGACATAAGTATAGCTTGGGGTACTAGATTGTGCTTGTATGCTCGGCCATGGGTTAGTTGTAGCATCCACTAGCAGCCAGTCGGTGTGGAAGGTGTTGTCAGACTAATGGATAGCCGTAGCATTCACCAGTGGTCAGATAGTATGGGAAGTGTGGAAAGACTGTGGGCTGGTCCATAGCAATGGTTAGCGGATAGTGTGCGAGTGTTGTAAGACAAAGGGGTGGCCCGTAGCGTTCACTAGTTAACGGATAGAGTAAGGGAGTAGCAAGACTGTGGTGTGGCTCGTAGCATTAGTATAGTAAGACTATGAGGTGGCCCATAGCATTAGACAACAGATCGCATAGGAGTGGGGTAAGACTGCAGGGTGGTCTGTAGCACTAGTTAGCTGGTAACGCAAAAGTGTTGCAAGACTATGGGTGTGGCGCGTAGCATTCATTGGTTGGCAGAATGAGTATAGTAAGACTACAGGGTGGCTCATAGCATTCGTCATTCCCCATTCGACAGTACGAATGTATTAGACACGTGATTCGCTGGCAGGGTTTTTTAGAAAGTTTGAGATAGGGCGGGGCAGTCGCCCGGAGGTGAGTGGGCCACAATATGGTTGGATTTGAAAGGCGGTAGGTCATTGGAGACCAGGAGTGATGTAAGATTGAGGGTAAGCCGTATCATTCATTAGCAACTTAGTTCGTGGTGTGCGGGCAGGGGGTCCATAACTCCGAGTTAACATGATAAGAATCAGGAAAGTTTAGATAGTTGGGATTAGAGGAGGAGTGAGCCTGCATAGCCCCGGATAGGTGATACCTGTGGCAGAGGCCGCACTGAAATATCGATGGGTGAGACTCGTGGTCGAGGCCCGTGTTCTTTTAGCAACAGGTGAGACCGGGTGGAGACCTTAGGGTAAGAAAGGGGATCGAGGATCCCAAATCTTCTAGAGCCAGAGTGGCTCGGTTGACAGAGCAATTTAGGTAATCGCAATATCTTCCTTAGTTGCTGAGAGCGACTGAGGGGTTGTTCTTGCGTTCGGTAACCGGTGGGGGACCAGTGTTTCGGGTATTGGTAGATCAGTTGGGACCAGGGTGGTCTCGGTGCATTCGGTAAGCAGATGAGAGCCAACAGGATTTCAGGCAGAAATGATGATAAGGGATTTGGTGAGAAAATCAGTGAGCTGATTGGGTGATGCTAAGTTGCTCGCTGTGAGATTGAGTAACCTCATAGCAAATGAATTGACTACGTTGCGTAGTCCTCGCTGAGTCTTAACCGTAGCAGAGAAGGATTTGCTACTCGAAGGATTATCTGAATTCACACATTGGGTGGAGTTTTCAGTATTAGAGAACCGGAAGTGGAACTATTCCATGAGTACTGATGTGATGAATGGCACTGGGAGTGACCGGGATTGCGGTTTCAACATAGGAATTTTCCTCGTAGGGGATTGGAAAGGTTGTTGTTTGTGGAAGGTGTCGTGGGAAGGCCAATAACAGTGCAGGGTAAAAAGGGGTGAACCCCTTGCGTACCTGTGTAAGTGTACTGGGAGTACCGGTAGGGTTACCGGTTGGATAAAAGTGTTGTACTTAAAGGTAGTAATGAATGGATTATTCTGAGGATGATATTTCCAGGGATGGACAGAATGGGCGAAGTGCGTAAAGATGTAAGCGGATTATATGGTAGTTGACCGCGGCAAACTTCGAGGATGAAGTCTAGTTTAAGTGGGGGAGAGTTGTAACACCCTGTATTCAGAAGGCCGAAAGAGAGAAGGAAATATCAAATAAGGAGGTGAGTCATTGAGTAGATGAGTGACTCGACGAGTTGGGATGCGATTTGGTCGCGGGTTTAGTGACCTACTCGACGAGTTAGAAGACTGACTCGGCGAGTTGGCCAGGTTTTGGGAAAACCCTAATTGCAGGACTTGTACCCTATTTAAGGAACATTATGTCCTTTCACCAGCCCTCTTGATACTCTCTCACGTCCAGAGCAAAACCCCAGAGCCTCTTTTGAGCTTGTGAGCCATTTTTTAAGTGTTGAAGCATTCTTGAAGCTTGGAAGGTGAAGAAGGAGATTGGTGATCCAAGGAGGGAGGAGTAAATCCAGAAGATCCATCTAATTTGCTACTCATATTGGTAATCAAGTTTCTTTCTTGCCTTGTGGTTTGTTAGATCTCCTTTTTGTCCCTTTTTATGAAATTATGGACCAAGAATGATGTCTTGTGGGATTTGGATGTCCCTAAGTTGGATCCCTTCAGATCTAGAGGTGTTTAGTGTAGTAGAGGCATAAAGGTGGGAGCTTTATGACATTAAACCTTCCCATGAAAAGATTAAGTGGTTATTATGGCCTTTTGAGCAAAAAGGACCATGCAAGGGTGCAAACGTAGCAACTTTGTGTGATATCCTTACCCTAGGAGGCTAGATATGGGTCTTGGATGCCTTAAGCTTGTATGAAATCGTCTGAATAGAGTTGGACATAGAGAGACTCAGCGAGTCAGTTGTGGTACTCGACGAGTCATGCCAGTTATTACCCCAAAACCCTTCTGTTAAGGGTATGAGTTGAGTTTGGGAAGGGACTCAGCAAGTTTTAGTCCGTAAGGGTCTTGATGTTCATCGTACTCGTCGAGTTCAAGGAAGAACTCGGCGAGTCCAGGGCAATCTCCTTATTTTATGAAGGTGGACTTGGCAAGTTATTCATACAACTCGGTGAGTCAATTGATGTTGGTCCCGATTGTATGGTTAAAGGAGAACCCGTCGAGTTCTTGCTAGACTCGACGAGTGGAGTCGGGTTGTTTTGGGATTGGAGGACTATGGATGCGACGAGTTGGTTGACCAACTCGACGAGTCATGTCAACTGGATGTTGACCTTGACTGTTGACTTTGACCAAGTTTAACCAGGGTTGACTTTTGGGTTATTATGGTCTAATTGTTGATTGGGTGTTGATAGTTTGGGAAGCCGAAGGGTCAATGGTTCAGAAGTACCGATTAGCAGTCAGAAGTGTTCAACAAGTCTTCAAAATTGCGAGGTGAGTCTTCCCACTGTTTATATGTATCTACGGCCACAATGCCGACCCATTTAGTTTATGTATGGTAGGAAGACCGGGGGTGAGCCCTAGGCACTATGCATGAAAGACCAGAAGGCGGCTTTTGGTACACAGTATGCTATTATGTATGGTAGGAAGACCCGGGGGTTAGCCCTAGGCAATATGTATGAAATACCAGGAGGTGGCCCCTGGCAAACTGTATGCTATTAAGTATGATAAACTAGGAGGTGACCCCTGGCACACTGTATGCTATTATGTATGAAAGACCAGGAGGTGGCCCCTGGCACACTGTATGCTATTATGTATGAAAGACCATGAGCTGGCCCATGGTACACTGCATGCTGATTAACCTAGTAGAGTAGTATGTATGCTCTATGTATTTGTGATGCTTGCATGGAAGACCAGGGGGTGGCCCTTGGCACTTGTCTATAAGACCCAGGGAGCGGCCCCAGGCTTGGCAAATGTTTGTCACATAGCACCTTACTAGATTATGGATATGATTGTTATGTGTGGCTCATGGTTCTGTATGGCATGTATGGATCTGTCGATTGTATGGTATGTGGTATTTTGGGAACTCACTAAGCTTCGTGCTTATGGTTTTCAGTTTTGGTTTCAGGTGTTTCCGACAGCGAAATGAGGAGCACGGGATGATCGCATGGCACACACCAAGAAGTTTAACCTGGGATGTTTACTTTCATAAAATGAATAAGTGTTTTGAAAGGATACTTTGATTTGTTAAAAAACCCCTTTGAATGTGTTGAAATGATTTAATACTACGACTAGAAATGTTTTTAAAAGGAAATTTTTGGTCATGATTGTTGGGATGTTACAATTTTGTATCGACAAAACCCTCTGGCTGAGCCATGTAAACATCCTCAGCCAACATTCCATTAAGGAAAGCGGTTTTGACATCAATTTTCCATATTTCATAATCATGAAATGCAACTATGGCCAGTAAAACCCTAATAGACTTAATCTTCGCTACTGGTGAGAAGGTCTCATCATAGTCAGCTCCCGGAGTTTGAGTAAAGCCCTTCGCTACCAGTCGCGCTTTGTAGGTGTGTACCTTCCCATCCATGTCGGTCTTCTTCTTGAAGATCCATTTGCACCCAACTGTATTATGACCTTGTACATTGTCAACCAAGTTCCAAACTTGATTGTCATACATGGACTGAATCTCGCTGTCCATAGCCTCCTTCCACTTTGCAGACTCAGGACCTGCCATGGCTTCCTTATAATTATTAGGTTCATCCAAATCTATCAGTGTACTATCACTGATAAATGTATCACCTTCAGTAGTGATATGATAACCATAATAAAAATCAGGTGTGTTCCTAACTCTAGTGGAACGCCTTGGACGTACAGACTCATCTATCGGCTCAACAGGAGTTTCCTCTTCAGGTTGACCGATAGTATTTGAGGTTCCTTAACCACTTGACTCTTGAAGCTCTTCAAGGTCAATTTGCCTTCCACTGTCCCCTTGGCTTATAAATTCTCTCTCACGAAAGACTCATCTTCTTGCTACAAAGACCACATTATCACTGGGTCTGTAGAAGAGGTAACCAAAGGATCTTTGCGGATAGCCGATGAAAATATACCTCTCACTTTGAGGTTCAAGCTTGTCATGAGTCTCACACCTCGTGCCTCACAAAAGCTTCACAACCCCAAATCTTGATGTGGTCTAAATTGGGAACTTTCCCAGTCCACATCTCGTGAGGTGTTTTGGCAACCTTTTTAGTAGGGACTAGATTAAGGATATGGGTGGTAGTCTCTAAGGCATACCCCCATAATGAGATTGTTAACGAAGCTTGACTCATCATGGAACGAACCATGTCCAAAAAAGTTCGATTGTGCCTCTCAGCCACACCATTCAGCTGTGGTGTCCTATGAGGTGTTAATTGTGAGACAATCCCACATTTCTTAAGATAGTCAAGGAACTCAAGGCTAAGATACTCTCCTCCCCGATCGGATTGGAGCATCTTGATGTTCCTACCTAATTGATTCTCAACTTCCTGTTTAAACTCTTTTAACTTTTCAAAGGTTTCTGACTTATGCTTGATTAAGTAGATATATCCATATGTGTTGCAATCATCAATAAAAGTCACATAATAGCGATTAGCATCCCTTGTGGCAGTTTTGAAGGGTCCACACACATCTGTGTGTATGAGGTCTAACAAACCTTCACCCCTCTCACAAGTTCCAGTGAAGGGTGACTTTGTCATTTTTCCAAGTAAACAAGACTCACAACTATCATCCGACTTTAAGTCAAATTATTCTAAAACTCCAATCTTTTGGAGTTGGCCTATGCGCTTGTTGTTGACTTGTCCAAGACGACAATACCACAAGGATGCTTTATCCAAGCTATTTGAAGAATCAATATACAACACATTATTTCCTAGATTGTCTACAACATTCACAGCTTCATATACACCATCACAAGGTAATGATTTAAATTAAAATACATCATTGTAATAAACATTAATAGCACCATTATTATTATCAAACGAAAATGTAAACCCTTGTTTGTACAAGCCATGAAAGGAAATAATATTTCTTGCTATTTCGGAGTTCGGACAAGTAACAACATTTATTCAAATCTAACATTAACCTATTATTAAGCAATAAAGAATAAACTCCTATCTTGTAACGGGTGATGCTTTCCTATTGCCCATGACTAAGTTTATCTTCCCGTTCTCCACTTTCTCACTTCTTCTTAGGCCCTGCAACTCAGTACAAATGTGAATACCACAACCTGTATCAAGTACCCAAGAATTAGAATTAGATGAGTTATTAGACAATACTGTATAAATATTTGCATGAGTGGGTTTAAATTTCCCACCCCTTACATCTTGCAAGTACTTGGGGCAACTTCGCTTCCAGTTCCCCTTTTCCTGACAATAGAAGCACACTGCTTCCTTATGGTTTGAAGAAGGAGTAATGAGACCTTTCTTTGTCCCACTTGAAGAGGATCCATCAAGGGACTTTCCCTTGGTACCCTTCGAAAGGGTGCTCCTCTTCTTCCCCTTTCCCTGCTCAATTTCCAGAACAGGGGCTGTTGAAGGAGTAGGAGTAGAAGTAACAACCGCTTTACCCCTAAGGCCATTTCAGTTGTCCTTAAGAGTCCTTGAAGTTTGCTAAGAGTGACTTCCTCCTTGTTCATATGATAAGTCATACGAAACTGATCATAACTTGGAGGTAAGGAATGGAGAATGATATCAATCGCCATGTCCTCAGGGAAGTCAACATTGAGCTTTAGCAACCAGTCAACGAACCTTTGCATCTTCTGCAAATGACCGGTGATGGGTTCACCATCCTTCATCCTGGCTGTTATCATGGAGGAGATGATTTCATACCTCTCCTAACACGCGCTCTGATGGTACTTATCCATCAGATCCTGGTGCATCTCATAGGGTTAGAAATCTTCATAGGATTTTTGAAGTTCGGGAGTCATGGTGGCCAACATGATGCAAGACACTTTAGTAGCATCCTTCTCATGTGCAGTAAACTACGCAAACTATTCAGTAGTAGTAGTGGCTTCATTGACAACCTTAAGCTCCCTGTTCAGGACATACTCCTTGTCCTCATAGCGGGTAATCATCCTGATGTTTCTAATCCATTCATTGAAGTTGGACCCATCAAAAGTGACTTTCCCACAGATGTTCATGAGGGAAAAGGAGCCTGTAGGGTTTGAGCCAACAACATTTTTGGAAGACATCTGAAAGAAAGAAAGACAAGTTTTATTAGATAAAGAGTCCTTAATAAGTCACCCAAATGAAATATTAAGGATAGGATCCAACAAACTACTTATAGTTGGAAGAGGGATGCCGTAATCCAAGCTATAAAATATTTGAAGGTAGGTAAATGATGATTTACCAATTTCCACCATAAAAACGAAATATTATATTATTAGGTTTTATTGGATTTGAAACTCCTAGATCTTTTGAGATACATTGAACTTTTCAATGGCATGTTTGAATCTCGATTGTGCCCTCTCAAGTTTGTGATTGGGATGTCGAGGATCACAAACAAGGTGTGAATAACCATGAAAATTGACTTGGTACCCTTAACTTTATTACATAATCGATGTGCCGGTTAACCACACACGCTCCACCGATCTATAATAAAGTCAAGTTACCCTTTGCCACTCTTACTAGTCCTTGTCAGTGTACCGGTTATTCACACACGCTCTACTAACGACTTTGTAAGGTACAAAGTATAATTTCATGGGTTAACACCTTTTTCACATTTTCCTAAAGTAATTAAGATTGGAAATAAATAATGTATAGTTACTTTATATTTTCATTATACTTTTAATGAGGATTAAGGTCCTATCCTACCTTTTCGGCTAACGACCCTCCACCAGTAAAGGAAACGGTGGGTGAGAGTGGACACCCATTAAACTGCCATTTTATAGGCAGTAACCTTATACCCACTTATAGACCGACTTTGTGAATGAGGCCTACTAATGGTAAGACTGACTTATTCTTATACATACATATATATATATATATATATATATATATATATATATATATATATATATATATATATATATAATTAAACTCTTAATATTATAGAAGTATAAGGTTTGAATTTTAAACTTTTAAAATTCTAAGGTCTTAATTTGGAATTAAAGTATTAGAGTGTAAGACTTTACAAATTCCAAAACTTGAGGGCAAGTTTTGAAACTATTTCAAGACTCTTCAATTCATAACTTATGAGTTTACTGGTTCATAAAAAAATGAAGACTCTTCATTTTATGAAACCTCTTGTTCTTTAATGAAAGTTTTAAAGAAGTGACTTTTGGTTATCCATAACTTGAGGACAAGTTATGGACACCATCATTAAGCATTAAGATCAAGAATTAATCAACCATGTAAGTTACAAATAATTCCTATGATCTTCTAAAACTCATAAGAACAAACTTTCATATCAAACAATTTCAAGAAATCATATCAACACATATAAAACTTGAAATTTGATAATAGCCATTTGAAATAGATTAACATAATCATTACCACATTAAAAAACAGATTTTACAAGTCCAAAACAGTTTGGGGCAATGATTCTAGCCCATTTCCAGCAACAAAACTAGGAAAACTACGCAACACGCACCTACTCGTCGAGTACATGATCCTACTCGACGAGTAGGATGAATTTTTCCTTGGACTCGTAGCGTCCCCTATGAACTCGGCGAGTCCAGAAGAACATTGAGCAGTTTTTCGATTTTTCAAGTAGTTTGCATCAAGTATACAGAAAACAAGCCTAGGCTCTGATACCACTGATGTGTTTTGAGCAATCTAACACTCCTATGGTGTACATGCAACCATAGAAACCTTGGATCTATGTTTTCTCTAATATACATGCAATTTTGATTTTTCCAAGGTTTACTTCCTAGCTAGCATGGCATGGGGAACATGTAACATAAAACTAGTAGAAGAACATACCTTTCTTGTTGCTTGAATTCCCTTATGACTTTGTGAGCCTAGCACCCCAAATGTGATGCCTCAAATGCTTCACACAACACCACAACACTTAGAATAACTTGAGAGAAACTTGCTTACACTCAAAATCAGTTTTGCCCTCTTATTTTCTTCTAGTGGCCGATTTTGCTAGCTATGAGGCCCCTTTTATAGTGTGTCACAATTAGGGTTTACACATGTATGCCCTAATTGTTATGACTCTTCATATCTAATGATCCATGGGTTTATAACCCCTATGGACTATCCATGGAGCTCCTTATGGGTTATAGCCTAACTCCATAAACCATGGATCATAGCCCACTATAAAAGAATGAGTGATTTACATAATCAACCCCATATATTTAATTAGTCTCATCTTGATCACCAAATTAATTCTAAAATAATTCTTGATCAATACTAATTAAATAATATTATTAATATATTAGAACTTATAATATATTAATAATCTTTAAGTGTCCTTTTTCTCTCATTATAGTCTACCTAAGTGTTGCAATGCCATGCAACCCAAATGGACCATGCCGGGTCGGGTCAAGTACATACCAAATATAGTTATGGACTTAGACACTATATCCAACAAGAGCCACCAGATCGTTGAACCTGGCCGTGTAGGCTACTATGTCGGAGCCCATCATGGTTAGGCTCTAGTGTTCCTGTTCAAGTTTCTGAACCTCGCCCCTCGGGTAGTACTCTTCAATCATAAGCTCCTTCAGAGCTTCCCAGCCCATTGCAGTAGCCACTATCAGTGTAAGTGACTTAACATGACTATTCCACCACGTTAGGGCTCTATCCGAGAAGGTGCAAGCAACAAATTTTACTTGGCTTCCTTCAGTACAGGAGCAGATCTCAAAGATTGACTCTATCTTTTCAAACCATTACGACAAAGCAATGATTCCACCGCTGCCATTGAAGACTCTGGGTTTGCAGTTGGAGAAGTCCTTATAGGAACACTCTCTCTAGTGTACAAGGACATCACCTTGAGTAGAATGCACAGCTGTTCCACCTATGCTAGTACCGCTAGTGTTGAATTGAGCCAAAGCTGTCGCAACAGCCGCAACTACTGCAGCTTGAAGAGCTATTGGATCAAATTGTGGAGGAGGTGGTGGTGGTTGAGTTGGAATTATCAGAGGATTGAGCCTTATTGATTTACGTGGAGGTATATTTCAACTGTAAGTTTACAAAGATGAAGAATATGATAAGAATTCAATAGTAAGTCCAGTGAAAGTGATCCACGAACTAAATCACCATAGTTCAACAAATAGATGAGAGTGTGAATTTGATAGAGTTCTAGCAATATAATGATGAAAGTAATTGGACAAAGATTTACACCGCATATTAGATTTCTGTCAATATCATTGGTATTAAAGATGTAATAAGTTCGGGAAAATTAACCTTGGAGTAGGTCTTACATCATACCAGAAGTAAGAAAATTTTGACAGCACAATGACCTAATAGACTGAATGTTCGAGGTCTTAACATAAGCAGAAAAATTACTACTTGCGTCTAAACATAGACCTAATTTATACCCAAAAGATAGAGTGGAGCACAGTCTACTTCCTGCTAGATCATGCTTTGGATTTGGACAGCTAGCGCTCTAGCTCGTACATACACCTATCCTGTACCATCTGACGATCTCGCAGTTCTTGAACTTCGGCTTGGGATGACGCTAGCTCTTTCTGCAAGAAGTTGGTACGATCCATTGTTGCATTATGATTGTCTTCCAGATTGCGAAGATGGACAGCGTCGACACCAGTGGTAGCTTCATTCTGCATCATACGATCGATGATAGCTCTTCCCTGTTCAGCGTTACGATAAACATGACGAACCAGCACGGGAAGTGCTCTATCAGCTGAACCTCCAGCTTGTAGATTGTAGAAGCTTCGGTCTCCTTGGTAGGGGTGATTCTAACCTTGTTCATCACTCCACCTGTCTATGTTTATGGCCCACAGAGGCATCGGGCCCTGAAATTTTTGACAAGGGTTAGGGTGCTGAGCGATTTGAGGCGGGTTGTAAGCTTCTGATCCAAAATCATCTTCCTAGGGAAAGTCTTCATCAAATTCGTCGTCTAAGGGATTGCAGGTTCTTCTTCTAGATCGGCATCGTGCCAACCACCATTCCTTGATTAGGAAAGTATGGATCTCCAGAGAGATGGAATCCAACCATTTTTTATCTAAGCGAGAAATAAGGGTAAGAAATATTTAATAATTCTAAAATAAAGCGATAAACAATTATAAGTTTCCATAAGAGTAACTCGCAGATTACTTACTAAAGTAATTCTGTTAAATATGACTCTTATTGTATCCTTCTATTAGAACATAGTGCATACCGATTATATAACATTTAGGTCGAATAGATCTTCGAATAAATGATCATACTCTAAGTCCACATCCAAACAAGGAAAAGGAAGTAAAGCTTAGACCACACATTCTTAGTCTATAAAACCTAAAACCTAATTATATATAACTGTGATGCATGCACTTAGTACTCATAGAACTATCAGTAAAAGCCTTCTCTTCTCATGAAGTTTGTTCTTTGAATGAATAGTGCCTAAAATACTCCTATAGTATTTTACTTTATGTTTTGTTCTAACATTCTTCTGTATGCATTATATGTATAGTTAGGTAAGTTTTAGACCTGTCGCAACACCACTATCACTCCCCAACACATGTTCATCATATCTCAAATAAATATAGTTGATCAGGCTATATTGATCCCATATATGATTACATAACTGCTTAGGTTTGAGTGTAATGTCCAACATCTAATACTTTTGTTATGTTCTAGTATGACACTGTTCTGTAGTAAGTTGTAGATATGTATACTTTAGTTAAATATTTTATTATTTAAAAAGTATATACTCTTGGTTAGAGTGTTTTAATCTCGTTGTGTTTATAGTTGTATATCTTTTATGGGTTGATATAGTCAATTCACTATAAACAGAGCTCTGATACCAATCTATCACACCCCAAAATCGGAACGGCGGAAAACATTCTGGGTGGAGGATTTCATGTACAGTATCATAACAATGCATAATAGTAAAACAAGCAACAACATCATCAATTGCAATAATAACATAATGTTTTCTACTTGTATCCCTCCCCCCCATAAAAGCATTTAAAAGTAATAAAAGGAAAGTTAAGGGGTATGAACTCACCTGTAGTGAGTTATTCGAATGTAAGATCGATATAAGATGCAAGTGTCAAGTGAAGCCTCGAGCATGAACGGATCCTATTAAGTATATAATGGCAGATATATGTATATAATTAGTGTATATAACAACTAATCATGATAGGGAACCACCTTAGGGACTAGGAAATACTTTGATTGAAGTGTTACAATCACATGTGATTGTACTAAAGGGGTTTACGGCCGCACAAGTATGTTCACAGCCATATTGTTTACGGCCAAGGGAGTTTACGGTCAAAGATGTTCACGGCCACTGATGTTCTTCATAGGGGTTTACGGTCAAGGGAGATGCTATGGCCCCAAACTCTTATTGTTCTTAAGGAATGGTTGTTTTCAAGGGTGTATGTCAAGAGCTTCTAAAGGATAACTAGTATATGGAAGGATACTTACGTTTTGAAGCTTGAAGGGGGGGGGGGTGTTCACGACCCAAAGAAATAGTATGTGTTCTTGGTGTAAGTGATGAAGATTCGAAGATCTATCCAAAATAGATAATTTCATGGATGAAATCATAGAGTTTCACTAGAATAAGCAAGGTATCAACTAATAAATGGAAGAATCACTTACACTTTTGAAGATCAAGATGAAAGTTCTTGATGATACTTGAGAGAGAATCGAGTTTCTTGAGTTGGAATTGTGAGAAATGGTGAAAAATGAAGGAATATCATGTATATGGGAGGAGTTCACAGCCAGTTAAGAGATTACGACCGTAATCTCTAGTTTATGGTCGTAAACTCCAAGTGTTGGAGTTTTCCGGCTTGAATGATGCACAATGAACTCTAGCAAATACTTCCTAACACTCGATCCTTGAATGTACTAGGCTTAGAACATTCAAACGGACCCTTAAAAAGCTAAAAGATAGCAAAAACAAGTCTGACATTTGATTGAATTAACTAACTTTACAAGATAGAAATTTCAGGTTGTCACATTATTCGAGTATATGTTATATGCGTGGACATTTGACAAATATTATGTGTATATAATATTTGTGTAAAAAAAGTTTTATTTTTAAAACTTAATAAATGTGGCTAAAACAAACGTTAAAACTAAAAAGAGTATTTATGATAAATAATCTTAACGAAGGTTGTAACGAACCTAAAACTACAAATTATATGATGTAAATACATTTAAGGGTGAACCCACGTAGTGAAACGATAATTTTTCCGTTACACCCGTTTTTCGATAATAATTGATCTAATACTTTTTACGACATTGGTTATTGATTATAAATTTGGATAAGAACAAATTAAATGATTTGGATAAGATTTTATTATAAACGATATAATGATTTTATTAATAAATAGTTAAGGGACTATAGTGTAACTTGAATGATATATGGTGTTAATACAAGAATAACTGAGGGACCATAAATGTAAATATAATTTGTAAATTGCAAACCAACATACCTATAAGAAATATAAGAAAGGTCATACATATTTTATTAATTAAATATAACACATGTTGTTTAAATATGTAATCGTACAATTTCAGGTATATGAGTTTAATTTTTCTATAGCCTCTTGTAATTAGAATTATACGTGTCCACCAATGAATTTGATAGTCACCATGTAACACCCAGAATCAAGAAGGCTAATTATGAAAAATAAAACCTCATTTTAAGGTTAACTCGTCAATTTTAAGGCATAAACTCGACGAGTAGGAATTATGAGTCACACGTATTTTTGAAGAACATCTCCACGAGTTGGAGGGGACCAACTCGACGGGTTGGTCGTGGCATGGGAAACCCTAAAATCGGGACTTTGCACCCTATTTAAACAAATTAAGCCCTAGCGTTTGGCATTGTTTCCAGCCTCCAAATCTAAAACCCTAATCTCGAAACCCTAAGGCAATTGTTAGAGTTTGTGAGTCATTCTTGAGAGAGTTTTGTGTGCTTGAAGCTTGTGGAAGAAGGAAAGGCATGAGGACTCAAGAAGGAGCTTATAGATCCATAAACTCTGCTTCATTCTCATCATTTTATGGTAAACAAGTCTGTTGAATAATTGCTTAGATCTCCTTCTTAGCATTTTTACTTGGTTTTTGGTCACAATATCATGATCCTTGGGAAATGAACGTCCCAAGTGAATACCTTTTCAAATCTAGGGTCTTGAAGGGCTTTCATGGCATAAATGTGCAAACTTTATGGCCATAGAATCCCCCATGCAACCTATAAACCATCACTTTGTCCTTTTAAGCTCCAAATAGCCATGCATGAAGAGAAAGATGAAGACTTACGTGTTCATCTAGTCTCTAAGGTCTAGATCTCTGTTTGTATACCCTATCTTGAAGTTTTTATGGCTTTTGGATTAAGATCTAGGTCTTTTAGAGTTAGGGTTTGAGCTACATCTCCTAAGGGGGGGTATTAACGGGTAAAGTTGGACACTTTACCCTTTTAGAGGCATTTCTAGCCTAGATCCAGAAGATAGGACCTTGGACTTAAAGAATAAGGACTTAATGCATGAAGTGGTTTTGACAGACTGAAGAACTCGAAGAGCTCTTAGAGGGACTCGGAGAGTTGAGTTGGGATTGCTCAATCCTGATGAAAAAGGAGGCAACTCGTCGAGTTGCAGGGGAAACTCGACGAGTTGGGTCGGGACTCGGCGAGTTGAGATGGGATTGCCCGATCCCGAAAGAGTTTAATGTTATTTCACCCACCAAATGAATGCCCGAGAGGCCAGAGTTTCCAATGAATAAGTTTTAAACGCAACAAAAAATGAGTATCGCGAACAACATAGCAAAAAAAAATTCCTTACGAGGCAGTGTGAAACACTTTAAAAAGTCATCATTTTATTTAGAATTTATTAGTGATTGTAGTTGGATTTAATTTGTTGGTTCTTTTTTATTTTACTGTTTGTAATACTTCAATTATTTTTTCCATTTTAACTTTCATTTTAATTTTCATTTTAAGATTTTAATTTATATTTTATCATAGTGTGTTTTTTCAGTGAAATGTTATTTTTAATCTTTTTATAGTTTTTTTATTAAATTATTTAAAGTTTAATTTGAAAAATGAAAGAAAAATGAAAATTTAATAAGTTGGAAGAGATGTGAAAGATGAACTTTCATATGTTATGGGATGAGAAATGTGAAAATAAGAGAGTAAAAAAAGTGCATATTCTTTTTTTTTTTTTTGAATGTTTATTGGCATAAAAATATGAATACGAATAAAAAATGTATTTTTTATATTTTTTAATATTAATTTTTGAAATTATTATTAACTTTTTTTAATGCATTTTTTTTACAATGCACATTATATATATATATATATATATATATATATATATATATATATATATATATATATATATATATATATATATATATATAGGTTCATTTGAGATCACCTATATTTTGTGAGACATGGGGACCAAATCTGAGCCTTTGATTAGATTTGATCTTGTGGCTCATAAAAAAAGGATTAACATTAATTAATCTAGCTGATTAGTTAATTAGGGGTAGATTAGTCACTAGGTTAAATTTAAGATATCAGGTTCGCTTAATTTTCACGTCATCCAGAAATCATCTCACCTGTTTCTACCAATTTATACGATGAAACAACATTCATTGTTCTTCAATTCAATTTGATCGATATTCTATCTCCAATCTTATATTCTTTCAACCGATAATCGATTTTGATTTTTGACATTGATCGAACGATGCTAAATCAGAGCTTTTAAATTCACGATTTTTGTGTTATTCGAGTTCATGTTCTTGATTCTTCTTCATCTGCAATTCACGATAAGCTGAGTGATTTTGATCAATTTTAACTTTGTGATCATCGATTTCGGTAGAGGTTCAAGTGTTCAACGATTTCTTCTAATCCTCATCTTCAACAATTGTTTACGATCTTTCAAGCCGTGAATTTTACTCAACATCATGAAATCATTAATTGATGAAGGTTTGAGTTTTCATCGATTTCACTGTTAGTTGCATATAACGTATTCAATTTCTAACCTAGTTCATGAATTGAATCATCAACTATTATCGATTTCTCCAATTTTATATTTGTATGATTTGTGATTTCAGAAATCAAACATCATCTTTTGTTGAGACATCCAATTCAGCAATCAAAGATCATTTGTTGTTGAATTTGTTTGAGCTAGAAAACAATTTAATCTATAATATGTTGTTTGACAATGCATCACCTATTTCATTGTTTGTTTTTTAACTTTTCATTTAATCATTATGTTTTTCAGCAATATGTCATCTGTTTTCTTTTGATTTACATCTATTTGCTTTTCATTAACATCATCTTAGTGATAAGTTCATGAGACTGCATGTTATTCTTATAGAATATTTTACATACATTGATATATCAATAATGATAACAGTTATGGATGATTTGGATATGCATGACATCGAAAACAATCATCTTGATGAAGAAAATCATCAGTTCGGTTATACTGATTCAGAGTTTCTTCATAACGAGGAAAATCAATCGGAAACCCAAGGTAATCATTGTTTTCATTGTTATTTGCATATAACATATTCAATTTTTAATGTAGTAACAATTATGTATGATTTAGATATGAATGACATCGGAAATGATCATTACGATGAAGAAAATCATCAATTCAGATCTGGTGATTCAGAGATTCTGGATAATGATGGAAATCAATTGGAAATCCAAGGTAATTCTGTTACTGATATCGGTTATTCTTTATAGAATGATGTTGGTGATAAGTTCATGTTACTGCATATTATGCTTATAGAATAATGCACATATAAGATTGTGGTTTTTTAGATTACATTCATATGAATGCAAATTATTATGATTATATGTTAACATGGTAGTATATTCTTTTTTATAGTTCAAAGTGACAATGTTGCAGCACAATATGGCTCTTGCAAACAATTCATTGGAGCTGATGGTTCTTTATTTTGGATTCCAGAGGTTGAACCTGGTTGGATACCTACTTTGGGTTCAATTTTTAAAGATATCAAAGATGCTATTAAGTGGTATAAAGGATATGCATTAAGATCTGGTTTTGATATTAGAAAATCAACAGAGAGGAAAAAGAGTGGAATCACAACTTCGAAATATTTTATATGCAATAGAGGGGGATTGCCAAACACTTCTACCTTAGACACAATTAGTGATGATCATAATAAGCAATTGAGAAATAGTAATTGTAAACGCACAAATTGCAAAGCTTTTGTTGCATTCAAAGCTATACCACATTCTTCAGAAGTTTACCTGTGGCGCTTTGAACAACAACACAACCACAAATTGATCAATCAAGATTGTATGCATCTTTCAAGAGCTAAACGTCAGTTGAATGTTGTTGATCAAGCTTTTATACATAAGCTTTCGAGTGCAAAGGTGGGGGCAACTACAACATATAGACTAATGTGCGTTATAAAAGGAGGATGTGAATTTGTTGATGGAATAGAGATAGATTGGAAAATTTTTAAAAGGGATATAAATTGTCACATCCGGGGCACTGATGCAAATTTGTTGATTACAAAGCTTCAGAATCGTAAAGAGAATGTTACAAATTTTACATACGAATACAGATGTGACAAGAAGCAGTTAAATGCTCTCTTTTGGGCTGATGACACTTCAAAACAAAACTTTGAGTTATTTGGGGACGTTGTTTCGTTTGACGCAACATATCGTACAAACATGTATTTATTCTAGAAATATAAACATTTTTAGTTATATATTCTAATGGTATTTTTTTGTGTTTTTTTAGGTATTGTATGGTATTTGTACCTTTTACTGGCATTGATAATCACAAAAGGTGCGTCACTTTTGGAGCTGGTTTGTTGTGTAGAGAAGATACAAATTCCTATATTTGGTTACTTCGGTCATTCTTGAAGTGTTTTGGAAAAGCACCAATCATGGTCGTGACCGATCAAGATCCAGCAATGAAAAAAGCTATTGAGATAGTATTTCCATACACAAAACATAGATTTTGTATGTGGCATATCACAAGTAAACTTCCATTGAAGGTACTAACATTATTGTTATATTCTTATCAGAATATTCTTATCAGAATATTAAATGAAATATTTTTTGTAATTAGGATAATAGATTAAATGAAATGCCTTTTTATACTATATTATATTCTAACAGAATAATATATGAATTGTTTTTGAAGGTAAGCTGGGAAACAATGAATGAATAAGATTTTAAGGCGGACTTCAATAGTATAGTATGGGACTCCAAAATTGCTGTCAATGATTTTGAAATGAGATGGGATGCATTAATGGTAAAATATAAGTTGCAAGACAATAAATGGATGAAAGATATGTTTGATTTGAGAAGCAGTTGGATTCCAGCCTATTTTAAAGATGTACCGATGTCAGGTCTAATGAGAACAACTTCTCGGTCAGAAAGTGAGAATTCAACATTCAATAGGGTATCGCATCATGGTTATACGTTAACAATTTTATGAATGCTTTTGAGTCTGTTATGGAAAGGCAAAGGAATAATTAGATCAAATTTGATTTTGATACATCTACTATAATTCCAATCATCAAAACACCTCTTGAAGATATGGAGAAACATGCATCTATGGTATACACCAGGACTATTTTTCTCATGGTGCAGAGGGAGATTCTTCATTCATTGTCAAACACAAAAGGACAAATATATCAAAGAAGAAGGTAGTAGTTGAGAAAAAAGAAAAAGTTGACATCGATTATGAATGGAATTTTAACACAAGTGAAGGTGATTTTGAGGTAATGTTGACATTTTAGAATATACTTAATATTCTAATAATTTTGAAAAAATATTCTAATTTTTCTTTTTTGAATATGCTTATTATGCTAATACTTTTTGAAACAGGTTGAATTCAACAGAGAAGATCTAACGGTGAAATGTTCATGCATGCTTTTTGAGCGGTTTGGAATTTTTTGTAGACACATCTTCTGTATTCTAAAGATTTATGACATACAAGAGATTCCGTCAAGATACATTCTTAAGAGATGGAGAAGAGATATTATCCCCACCACAATTTTGAAAAGGACGTTTAGATATAGTGATTCGTCTGGAAATGTTGAGAAGGTTGCATACAAAGCTTTTTCCATGCTTGATCAATGCCTGTCTTCATTAAGTAATGATGACAAGAAGTTAGAAGAGTTCATGCAGAAGCTTGAAGTTTTTATGACTGATATTGGTGAACAAGGTTCAGACAAATTACTGGTTACAAAAGAAGCTCATATTGATAAACTTTACGGAGCTACTACGAATCCTGAAGTTGTTGATGTTGAAAATCCACCTATGGTGAAGAATAAAGGTTCTGGTACAGGAAAACGTTTAAAAAGTGCTTTGGAGAAGGCTACTATTCAAGGTAACAAGCAATCAAGATCATGCAAAACATGTGGGGTTAAAGGGCATAATTCAAGGAAATGTTTGACATTGTTGAATAACTCCAAGGTACAAAGTGCATAGTTGTGTCTAGAAATATATTTCGATTTTTTTTGTATTTCAATAAAGTTCAATAATACCATATAGATAAAAGTTTGAATTTTTTAGTTTGGATTTTTTTCTATTGTTTTGGTTTGTGATGATGTATGAGACATTTGGGTTGTGATGATGTGTTATACATTTGTGAACATATTGATTCTTCTAATATTTTCAATCTTTAATTTTTTGAAGTATATACGAATGATTGCAGTATAATGCTTTGTTATCAAAATATTATAATACAAGATTATGCATGTAAGAATGTTATATAGGTATATGCAACATCAAATATTATTCTAATAGAATACTGATGCCATTATACATTATTCTATTAGAATATTCTACCATGGTCATTAAGAAGTGATCATAATACCTACTATACATTAAGCATTAATCACCTAATAAACCATATCATTAAGAAGTGATCATAATACCTACTATACATTAAGCATTAATCACCTAATAAACCATATCAAGTTTCTTACATAATACTAGGCATCATTTTTTTTGTCTAATTTTTTCAAAATAATACAGATATTAGAAAAGGAATTGTTGTTAAGTCACCATCACCACATTTATAAAATTCCAAACTTCTATCAAATTCTATTACCCATTTCCAATTCATCCATCCTTTGGATACCTTCCTCTAACATCTTTTTTCTAGTCGCATGATCAAATTTTCCAAATTCGATTGCCTCTTTGATAACTCTATCCTTGTGGTTGTTGATTTCATGTGTAGCAATCTTAACAACATATAAGGCACGTAATTTTACAAATTGAACATCTTGCACATCACTTCCTTTTTCCATTTCCACATTCCACTTTCCTTGCTTTTCTCCATAATATTTTTCCATATGTCTCATTAAAAGTGCTCCATTCTCTGTTGTCAATTCCTTTGTGTTCCAGTCAATTTTCATCATCTTCACTGTTGTTGATCGCAAACCTTTGATTTTATTGATGATAAATGTAGTTTTCTCCAAATATCGTATAAAGTACAATTTCTGCAATGTATATTAACAAAATTACATTATTAAGTATATTATATTGTAACTTTAATACAATTAATAAAAGTAAATGAAAACTTACTAATGATGTTGGTGTCATTCCATAAGTTTTTTCTAACGATTTTGTTTGTATGCTGTCTATAATATGAACTTGTGGATATGTTAGGTTGAAAACAACAACATACATCTGATCACCGTTATGTATTGGGAAAACCACCTGCAATTCCAACAAATTCATCAAAAAGTTAACATAATTCCTATCTTTTAATAATGTAATATTTTAATTAATAAAATATTCTTACGAGTTTAAGATCATTGAAATCTACATTTGCCTTGAAATTAGATAGAAACTTATCAACATAAGTCTCAAAAGTTAAAAAACGCTCGTCAAAAGATTTAGTTTCATCTAACAACTCAGAACTCTGTAAACATAGAAAAACAGAAAAATTAGAATATCTTGTTACAATTTACAACTAAAATATAGAAGTTCCAATTGTAAAAGAATTTACCATAATTTTGGTATTGAAGAACAGGCGGTATGGTTTACTTTTTGATTTTTGTTCCTCGTAATTTAGAACAGCAGCCCAAGAATCAATCACACGATGATGTATAACATGTTCAGGCCACATGCTCTCAAAATCCTGTCTATGCATAATCTCTCCCATATTTGTTTCAAAAAGTACCTCCCTTAATTTTAAACATGAACAAAAAATATGTCATCAACATTAGAATAAATATACACATGTATTATACCAAGAGTTAGTGACTTACATTCTATTTTTCTCCTGTGCACATCTTATTAGAACCTGAATCAAAAGAACATTCTGCAAATCGATTCTATCAAATAAATTCACAGCTTTATCCATATATGGTGATTTGTAAGAACTTATATAATTCTCCCCTGTGTCACCATTTTGAGATTCAACCCTTTCATCACCATTTTGAGATTCAACCCTTTCATGTGATCCCTTTTTTTTTTGTTTTCATTGTTTTGATTATCAGCACTTGAAAAAATAGGATCTGAAAATAACTTAATGAACTTCTCTTTCAATTCATTTGTTATATTGACATCTCGGAACTTTGATATACAATCAAAAACAATTCCATACATGTCCTCCTTTATTGATGAAACTTTATTGAACATCTTATCAAAGTTATCTTTATATTCCTGAAAAATAATAAAATAATATAATTATGAGCATGTAATATTTTATCATCTCAGAATATCTAGAATATTTACTATGAACCATAAGCATGTAATATAAGAATATCCAGATTTTTATAAAATCATACTTTAACCTAATATAAAAAGACATTAGAATATTTTTCTTATAATAAGTTACGATATAATTAAAATATATTCTAAAACATAATTTAATAATATATTCTACTTAGAATATACCTCAATACGCGTGTCCTGATTTTCATTCTTCTCAAGCTCTAAATTTGAACTTTGTTCAATTAGATTCCCAACCCCAAATCCACCAGCTTCAATCTCAAAAGATTGTCTTTCCTTCAACTTATCTGCTGTCCACATCGTAACTAATGGTGTTTTACGTTCCATTTTTTGGAGCTTGCATTCAATTTCATCACAGTAAATTAGCTACATTATTTCAACATCATATTAGATATCCATTTTTAAGAAAAAAAAATAAGTATATGAAAAAACATACCAATAGCAACAACATCGGGCCTTTATAATAACACTTGGGGTCGTCTGGACGCCATCTCCCTTTTGAATTTGTCACACAGTACAACAGATATGCACACCAATCGATTTTAGAAATGTCATCTACTTCAACAAGTGCTCTAACTGGAACTAAGTTGTTTGTCCCCATAGGAATGGATTCTGCAAACGTATTAACAAATAAAGCTATGAAACCCAGCTTGAAATTCATATCCACGTGTTCGGATTTTTGAATAATCTTCTTGTAGTTTGTTGCATTTGCCTTTCCGTATTCAAGTTCCTTCATCCATCCATCAAACACTTGATGATCTTCACTAACCTTGTGCAAATCAAATAAGCTTTTTCCAGTTTTGGGTAAACCAAACACTTTATGAATTTTTTCCTTTGTGATCTTTATTCTTTTTCCTTTAATCAGATACTGTTTGTGCCTTCATCGTAATGCTTAAGCACAAAATGGCAAAGTTTTAAGGGAATACTCTTAATGTTGATCTTCAAAAAGGCTTTAAATCCCATCCGTTTCACCCAATCTTTTTGTTCTGATGTCAAAGAACTTACAGCATCTGTCATCAATCCAGGTGTTGATCTAGTGTTTATTGAAGGCAACTCCTTCAATATATCTTTCACAGTCTTTTGCTCTTTCACGGTTTTTTGTTTCTTTATTGCTGCACGATTATCCCCACTATTCGTCTTCTGTTTTCCTTCTTTAATCTTTGTCACTACAAAGTAATATTCCAAACAGAATATTATACATATACACTTATTATATCAGAATATTCTATGAAATTTAATCGAAAAATACTATATCATCTAAGTAAAATGTAGATATTTATTCAAAATATATTATTTATAAAAATTTAAACTCAAATGTTGCAAAATCCTATATCAGCTAAGTAAAACAACAAAAAAATCAAGTATAACATGATTTATGATATAATAATATATAGAATGTGTAATATGAACCATAAATATTTCATATCATAGAAACATACTTTCACATCAACAAACAATAGAAAATACTTTCACATCAAAATACCAAGAATTTTCAGTTATGATCCATAAGCAATTGATGTCAAACATAATATTGTTCCATAATATTGGAATTGTAAAGTATAAAATCATAATGATGTAAAATGCTTATGCTAACTCTAATTGTAAATGCATAATCAATAATAACAAATATGAATTTTATCTATATATGACATTCTTGCTATTAGAATAACATTAATACACAAGATATTATAGTACAAATACAATAATTGATGATATACCTTTTTTTTCTTTGGCTTTTGCTGTTGTATTGGCTGATTCATCAATAAGCTTCAATGATTTTCTTCTTTCAATTAGTCGTTCGGCTATTGAAGTTTTTTCATGAGTTTTATCCATATACAACCTTCTTGCTGTTTATTGTCATTTTCATAATCAAATTAGGAAATAATAATTGATTTATCATATCCAAATATCTAGAGTAACATTTAAAAATATTCTACTAGAATAAGATTAATAGAACATAGAAAAACATTAATAGAATATAGAATATTTTATTTGTAATACATAGAATAACATAAACAAATGAGATAAATATTTTATTAGAAAACATTGAATACACAATATATCATTTATTCTTTTATATTTTATTATAATACATAAAATAGTTTATTAAAGTATATAGAATAACAGAAACAAATTAGATTAACAATTAAAAATATTATATTAGAATAAAATTAATAGAATATAGAAAAACAATAATAGAATATAGAATATTTTATTATAATACATAGAATAATAGAAATAAATGAGGTAAATATTTTTATTAGAATAGAATAATTGATGATATACCTTTTTTTTGTTTTTCTTTTGATGTTGTAGTTATTAATTGATTGATCGACTTCGATGATTTTCTTTTTTGAACCAACTGTTTGCCTGTTGAAGTTTCAACTTCACTACTTCTACCCAGTGTCATCATTTTTATTTTTGATTTTGTCATTCTTGTTATAATATTATTTACATGAAAATAATTAATGTTAAATACAATTTAAATGTAATATGTAATAGAAAAACACTTACATTTATTTCAAAATTATATTCTAACTCATCATAATACATACACACAAAGAAAACAACATATAAAGATACACATAATAAATTTAAAGCAAATTGACCAATATACCCCTGCACTGTTTCTTTATGAGATTAAAATTACTCGAATTTTCTATAAACACAGTTACATACATACACATTAAAAACATAAGCAAATTGATGAATATGTCCTTGTACATAGTATTTTTTCCATCCACTTACCCTAGTGATGCTTGACTTAACCATGCATAAAGTTTATATAATGATTAAAGTTTTGTGTAAAAGAACAGTTAGAAGTTGAATCACATAGTAAGATGTCAAAAGTGGAATGATAACTCTCTATTTTATCAGAAAATGCAGAAAACACATATAATAACGTGATTGTTAATTACACAATTTTGTTTTTGTTTATGTGATGAGTTATATACTAATTCAGATCAAGTTCTGAATTATTACAGGACATAATATGCAATTGTTTAATGGAAAAACTTTATTATTCTTATTCAGACCAAGACCACCAGGACCAATACCATGAGAATGTTTCTTTTCATATCTGCCTTGAAAGCACTTGTGTATATTTCCTTTTTCACATACACACAAAATCTCAAAAGTAATAAATAAATGTGTTTGGTTGAAATCAAAACTGAATGCCCCTGCAAATAGATGAAAGGCTAAAGCTTTATTTATCATTAATCCAAAGAATCCCACATAAGAATGTATTAAATGTAATATAAGTAGGGGCATATTTTTGTTATAAATACATACTCAAACAACACAAAAACGCCCATATTCACTAAGAAACAAGAGCCCGATGCCCTAATTATTAGTATGTAGATATGGAGACTGGAGGAACAATAAAAGGTCAATTCTCAAAGATATATCGTCGTTTTCAAACAAACTCAGGGATATAAATGATAATTAACAGAACTAAAATACCTGGAATTTCTTGAGAAGTTTTGGTAATAATGGCATTTAGGTGATCTGATGGTGTAGATTCTGAAGCACGCATTGATGTAGCCATTTTCGTTGATAAGAAATACTCGATAAGAATGAAATTAAGTTTAGGGTTTTATCGATGTTATCAAGTGAAAATCGGATTCACAACATCGAATATTGAAATTGATACAGGGAGAAATCGAAGATGACGAGTTCAAGAGCACAAGAAGTTAGGGTTTTGATGGAGTATTTAAAACCGAAAATGATAAGAAGTTTTGGAAGACGGTTTTTGAGAACACAGATGAAGAAATTGAGTTTTTTCATTTTAATGTTCTTCCATCGTGCATAAGTATAAAATCTCAAAGTTATCACGTTTGTCCCTTTTTCGTCACTGGAAAATAAGTCCTAGTATTTTTAGTCCCTTTTAATTTAAAAACTTACAGTTTGGTTCAAATATTATTTTAATTGTAAAATAAAATTACTTAATTACAAATATTCTAAAATAAATATTTTCATTTATTCTAAAATTTTACTTATACTAATAGAGACAATGTATTTTTTTTTTTATAAAGTATACTAAAATTTATATTATCGTAATTTTTTATTATTGTAACATGATACTAAATCTAATTTCATTTATTATTTTTATTAAAATATTGTAAAACAAAATTACATATTATATTAAAACGTTTTATTATTAAGTATTTTAATGAAACCAGAATAATCAGAATAATTCACATAAAACAAATTAGAATAAGCTTAATACAGTATTAACAATATGTGTTTTAATCATTTATCATTTTACCAAACAATTTTTTAATCAAATAAATAGGCATCATCAAACAAAAAGTTTAAACGCAATATATCATTTACTATTAAGCAGTAAATATTTTATCAAGATACCAACTAACTGGTTTAAGCATATCATTTAGCAAAATATCAATGGTTTAAGTATATCCTCAAACATAATCATTTTAAAAAAACAAAATAGAAAATAAAATGTCTGTATGTAATAAGCCAATATAAAATTTTTTCAAACTTTCTTCATTTCCAAATTGTCTCTTGCTTCACTGCCTTCTTTCACCGACATACACCTAGTTTTCTTATCAAGTTTTGAAAATTCCAATGCTTCTGTAACATTCAATTTTCTCTGCTTGTTGATTTGATGGTTTGCTAGCTTAGAAACATAAAATGTACGCAACTTTGCAATCTTTTTAGATGCCTCATCAAAAATATACCATCATCATTTGTCTTAGTTTTTGTTTACCATGTCATTTTCATTTTCTTTGGCTTCATAGATTTAAACAAAGAAACCTTATCCCGCCGATTGTTGTCCAAAAACTTTGAAAAGTACATTTGCTGCAATGCATATTAATAAAATACCATTATTTTTCTAAAATGATAACTATATTAAGTAAATAAATCTTATAAGAATATAAATATTATATTTTATATTCTAATCAGAATTTATTTACTAATACAGAGTGGTTTTTTAAAGTAAACAATTATGATTAAAATAAAGTTTTTAGATTTATGGAAGAAACATTTACCACAAGTTTAGGAATCTCTCCATAGACATCTTCTACTTTTTTGGTGTATCTTATGTTGTCAATGATTATATGTTCTGGATTTGTAAGGTTGAAAAGAATACAATAAAAATGACCACGGTTGTGTATTGGAAAAAAACACCTGTAGTTCAAACATAAATACAAATGAATTTTTATAAATTTTAATATGAATATGTTATCTTGTAATCAAAAATACATACCAGATTAATAGAATTGAAATCCACTTTTCTTTTGATGTCATATAAGTAATTGTTTACAGCCTCATAAAAAAGTCGGGATCTTTCAACAAAAGGTATTGAAGAATCCAGTAATTTTTCTGTCTGTACATATAGAACAATAGAAATATTATAATACATTGTTTTAAATTATAATTAGAATATAGAAAATAAATTTAAAAATTAAGTACCATAATTTGAGTGTTGAAGAAGACACGTGGTGGTGATTTTTTGTTTCTCAGGTTTTCTTCTTCAAAATTAAGAACAGCAGCCCAACAATCAATAACGAAAGGATGTATCTTATGATTTGGACGCATACCCTCAAAATGCACCCTATCCATTATGTCTCCAGACTCAGTTTCAAACAGCATTTCCCTTCAAAACAAAAATATTGAATTGTAGTTAAAATATTCCAATAGGAATATTACACAATTATGAATTTACTTATATTGGATCTTTGTCTGCAACGCATCTAAACATGATTTGCGCCATTATCTCTTGCTCAGTACTGACTTTTTCACTTAAGTCAATTACCCTATTCACAAAAGGTGATCTAAAAATATCTGGATTAGTCACCTTCCTTTTCCCTCTTTCATTCACATTCTGTCCCTTTTTCCCTTTCTCATCTAAAATATGCTCTTCATTCCCTTCTAATTCTCCATCTTCATCACTACCCTCAGAATTATCACCAGTTTCTGCATTGTTTATTAGTTGGGTTATTTGAAGATCAAAGGAGGGAAATTCTGAATTTTCAAATGTTAGCTTTTTTGGAATAGGAGATCTGACAACTGGATTTTGAATTGTATTTGAATCTGGATTTCTGTTTGAGAATATTCTAAGCAAATCCTCATCCATTTTTTCTATGAATGAATCAGACCAAGGGGAAAAATCAATAGATATACCTTTTGGATTGTGTTTTGGTGTAACAATTGAGCTCTCACCTATGTTGTCTCCAACCACCTTCTCTACAATATTCCCCTCCCTAATATTCTCCCCACCAATAATTTCACCACCTTTAACAAGATTTTTGCTCTCAACATTGTCTTCTAAATTCTTTTTTTCAATAGTCTCGTCTATATTATTCACCTCTGAAGCAAAATTTATTTTGTCATCAACATTTATGCCTTCAAATTCTATTTGTCTTTCTGGATTATGCGGATGTCTAATCGTTTCCTCGCCAATATTATTCTCAAAACCCAAATTTATTCGGTCATCAACATTCATATCTTGATCTTCTTCTTGTGTTTCTTCATTCTCTGGAAACTTCTGTTGTAATGGTTTAACAGCTAAAAATGCAACCAACTTTGTATTCATTCCTTCATCTTTATCATCATCAGAATCAGAAATGTTTGTTTTATTAAGCTCTTCATCTCTATCTGATTTGACTTCAGTTCTCTCCTTAATAGTTTCTGATTTCTCTCGACTAGAAAAAAGTGTAGTTGAAAATATGTCTCTAAACTTTCTTATCATCTCCTTCGTTTTATTGTCTTCAGGGAACTTCGATAGACAATGAAAAATAATATCTTCCATATCATTCTTTTCAGTTGAGATATTGTTGAAAATTTTTTCATACTTTTCTTCATACTCCTGGGAAAAAAAGACATTAGAATATTTTTATTATATTAAGTTAGGATATAATTAAAATATATTCTAAAACATAATTTAATAATATATTCTACTTAGAATATACCTCAATACGCATGTCCTGATTCTCATTCACCTATTTTTCATTCTTCTCAAGTTCTAAATTTGAACTTTCTTCAATTAGATTCCCAACCCCAAATCCACCAGCTTCAATCCCAAAAGATTGTCTTTCCTTCAACTTATCTGCTGTCCACATCGTAACTAATAGTGTTTTACGTTCTATTTTTTGGAGCTTGCATTCAATTTCATCACAGTAAATTAGCTGCATTATTTCAACATCATATTAGATATCCATTTTTAAGAAAAAAAAAATAAGTATATGAAAAAACATACCAATAGCAACAACATCGGGCCTATATAATAACACTTGGGGTTGTCTGGATGCCATCTCCCTTTTGAATTTTTCACACAGTACAACAAATATGCACACCAATTGATTTTAGAAATGTCATCTACTTCAACAAGTGCTCTAACTGGAACTAAGTTGTTTGTCCCCATAGGAATGGATTCTGCAAACGTATTAACAAATAAAGCTATGAAACCCAGCTTGAAATTCATATCCACGTGTTCGGATTTTTGAATAATCTTCTTGTAGTTTGTTGCATTTGCCTTTCCGTATTCAAGTTCCTTCATCCATCCATCAAACACTTGATGATCTTCACTAACCTTGTGCAAATCAAATAAGCTTTTTCCAGTTTTGGGTAAACCAAACACTTTATGAATTTTTTCCTTTGTGATCTTTATTCTTTTTCCTTTAATCAGAATACTGTTTGTGCCTTCATCGTAATGCTTAAGAACAAAATGGCAAAGTTTTAAGGGAATACTCTTAATGTTGATCTTCAAAAAGGCTTTAAATCCCATCCGTTTCACCCAATCTTTTTGTTCTGATGTTAAAGAACTTACAGCATCTGTCATCAATCCAGGTGTTGATCTAGTGTTTATTGAAGGAAACTCCTTCAATATATCTTTCACAGTCTTTTGCTCTTTCACGGTTTTTTGTTTCTTTACTGCTGCACGATTGTCCCTACTATTCCTCTTCCTTTTTGCTTCATTAATCTTTGTCACTCCTTAAACATATTTTCTATCACCGGTTCTCTTTTTTACATAGATTTCTTCATCAGATTCATCATCTAATTCATTACATCAGTCATAGATGTTAGTAACCCCACAAAAATCCAAAAATCATATTTCATTTAATTACAAAGTAATATTCCAAACAGAATATTATACATATACACTTATTATATCAGAATATTCTACGGAATTTAATCCAAAAATACTATATCATCTAAGTAAAATGTAGATATTTATTCAAATTATATTATTTATAAAAAATTAAACTATGTTTGCAAAATCCTATATCAGCTAAGTAAAACAACAAAAAAATCAAGTATAACTTGATTTATGATATAATAATATATAGA
Source organism: Lactuca saligna (assembly GCF_052625555.1). Lineage (NCBI taxonomy): Eukaryota > Viridiplantae > Streptophyta > Magnoliopsida > Asterales > Asteraceae > Lactuca > Lactuca saligna. The sequence continues at coordinate 147,368,780 of NC_136425.1, read as the reverse complement.
ATGTGTAATATCATAGAAACATACTTTCACATCAATAAACAATAGAAAAATACTTTCACATCAAAATACCAAGAATTTTCAATTATGATCCATAAGTAATTCATGTCAAACATAGTCTATGAAAAATATTCTTCGAAACACTCTAATATTTATATTGTTCCATAATATTGGAATTGTAAAGTATAAAATCATATTTCACGAAAAAAAAAAGTTTAGATTATTTTACCCGTTGAATGTGTGTATGATTCTTTCTCTGATTCTGTTGAAGAATCAGAAACATGTTTTTTCTTTTTGTGTTTCACATCATTATGGATTAATTTCTTGTGGCGCTTGAAATGTTTTTTGACTTTTCTTTTTTTCTTTTTATTTACTTTATCTGCATCAATAATTATTCTATTAGAAAAATATAATATACTTTTATTGGATGTCAACATATATATTATAAAAAACAACATATTTTACCATATTCATCACTCTCTGTTGTGGATGTCTCTGACTCTGATGTCTCTGACTGTAAAGATGAAGAATCTGAAACATAGTGTCTTTTTTTCTTTTCAAGTATTTTCTTCTTTTTTGTATTTTTAGCTGTATGAAGAAATTTAAAAATTGAAATAAATTAGAATATTTATTTTAATCAACTTGAATGTTCATAATAATCAACCGAAAAAAATAAATCCAAAAAATTAGAATAAGTGTTTTAAATAATGATTGTTGATACCTTTTTTTAATTCTTTTTCTATGATGTGAGGATGAATCAGAAGAAGAATTGAAGTCGCTTTCAGAAGTAACAACGTTTTTTTTTTTAATTTTTTTCTTTGATTTTCCTTCATCTGCCTTCTTTTTGTTTTGATTTACAATTTGCAAATCTTTTATCATGAAATTTAAGAATTAAAATCAATTAGAATATATGATAAAACAAAATTAGAAAAATCAATCCAAACATTTGTTTTTTTTTTTTATGAATTATTTGAAAGAAAGTGTGTTCATACCTTTTTTTTAACCCTATCTTGACTCGCTGAATCTGTATGAAGAAATTTATCAAATAAAAACAATTAGAATATTTATTAAAAGCATTTAGAGGTTAATAAAAGCAATTATAATATTTAATCTAAAAGTAATCACAATTTATACCTATATCGATATAGATTTCTTTCCCTGTTTTTCTTACAGTTGCATTTGTTTGCACTTTTTTAGCTGCATCAATAACATCAAATTCCATTAGAATTTACAAATCTTTTGTCATGAAATTTAACAATTAAAATCAATTAGAATACATGATAAAACAAAATTAGAATATTCAGAATAACTAACTTAGAAAAATAAATCAATTAGAATATATTAGTTTATGATATATAATATGGTCACAGTTCTATAAATACATAACAACAAATTTCTATTTATCAATCAACATAAGGTTTGTCTTCTTTTTCTTTTGATTTACAATTAAAATCAATTAGAAAAATAAATCCAAACATTTGTTTTTTTTTTATGAATTATTTGAAAGAAAGGGTGTTCATACCTTTTTTAACCCTATCTTGACTTGCTGAATCTGTATGAAGAAAATTATCAAATAAAAACAATTAGAATATTTATTAAAAGCATTTAGAGGTTAATAAAAGCAATTATAATATATAATCTAAAAGTAATCACAATTTATACCTATATCGATATAGATTTCTTTCCCTGTTTTTCTTACAGTTGCATTTGTTTGCACTTTTTTAGCTGCATCAATAACATCAAATTCCATTAGAATTCATATTAGTTTATGATATATAATCTGGTCACAGTTCTATAAATACATAACAACAAATTTCTATTTATCAATCAACATAAAATTCACTAGAATACAAAGATTTTTTTTTTGGCTAAACAATATACTACAATCATAATAAGAGATTTGTGTTACCAAAATCTATAGTATTAGACAATTTATGGATCTAAATCTAATTAAATGATGAACAATTAGTTAGAATAACATAACATCTTTGCTGATTTTGATTAAGAATATTTAGATCAAATGAAATGGGGGAATAATTAGAACACTCTGTACAGTTAACATTTAGATACATAGACTCTATATAAATCACACACTGAGATTTAGGTTTAGATTGTATGCTTTATAATGATATATTCCTTTACATACTGACTTCGACATATAAATAGTTAGTGAACTATCTCGATTATTACACATTTATTGAATACACAACACGATTTAAAGTGAAAAAACTTTCTATAATAAGAACAGATAGGTTTATTGTGTAAGAACAAGAGGTTTGTAGTATTATACTTACTTGGAACAGCTGTTGATACAAAATCAGAATCAGAATCTGTAGAATGAGCCATTTGATTCGATATCAAATTCAAAATCGAAATGTTTTTAATGTTCTAGTTGATTATCGAGTGGTTTTCGTGTAATAATCGGAAGATGAATTTTAGGTATAATCAGAATTAGAGTCTGAAACAATGATCGAGATTTGGAAGCAGAATGATGATCGGGATTTTGGAAGCAGAACGATGATCGAGATTTGGATCAAATGGGTTTTAGGGTTCATACCGGGTGTTTGTTTTTGTGTGTTGAAAGAAAAAGAATGCAAAATTCCATTAATGCCCCTCCATGTCTTGATCTAATCCCAAAGTTCCATTAATTTACAAAATTGTCAACGCCTATTTTATGGTTTAACCTGAATTAATATTAGCCTTTGATTATTTAGGATGAGTGGTCAAGATTTGGTCTTCCCGTCTCACAAAATCAAGTGGTCTCACATGAACCTAACCCTATATATATATATATATATATATATATATATATATATATATATATATATATATATATATATATATATATATATGAAACATCTTAAAGAAAAACTTTCAATTTTTTAGAATGCGTTAAACGAAACAAATAATAATTTTTTGTATTTTTTTTTAAAATATATTATATAGAAAAAAAAATCTCTTAAAATAGTAACACTATTTTAAAACAATAATAGTTTTGTTTTGTCATGTAGCACTCTAATACATCGTATAATTAATATGATGTCATTTGTCACTATATTACTTTTCCATTGTAAGATAACATATGATAACCACTATATGCATTGTTATATGAGGTCAAACATTTTCAATTTTAAATTTCGTTGACCCTAATCACTTATATTTTCTAATCATCATTTAGGCTATTATAATAAATAAATATTTTTTTGTCACATGTTATATTCTCATTTATTTTTGCGAAATGTCATTATGTGGTTAGTTTGAATTAATTTTTTTTTCACATGCCATTTTATGGGTTTTTATTTTATTAAATTTCACATAATATTTTAATGTAATAATTACAATAAATATTGTAATAAATGGATATCAATTTCATTAATGGACACATCTTCTAATTTAAAATTTTCAAAATTTTTTGCTTATTAACATAAATTATTATTTTAATTTAAAAACATAAAAACAACATTTCAATTTTAATAATTCATTTTTTTTATTTTCTTATAAATTCAAAGCTCTCAAATATTTATACATACATATATATATATATATATATATATATATATATATATATATATATATATATATATATATATATATATGTATATATTTAACTTTTTTTTAAATTAACCCATGTAATACTTGAGTCTTACAACTAGCTCTTATCTTATTAAATAGGGTAGCTTGTTGAAATTTAAAATTCTAATCCCTTATAATAAGAAAACATATATCTTTGTGTAAGTTAATTAGGATAGATTTGATAACTTTGAAAATTGGCAGAATTTCATATATGCACTTGCTAAATATCTAAATATTGTATTTGCCCGACCTAAACTTTAAATATCGTATTTTCCTTTCTTAATGTTTTTTAATATCATATATACCCAAATTTATTTTTTTGATCATTTTTATTGATTTATAATCATTTTTACCATTTTAAAATCATTAAAATTAAAAAAAACTAAATGGACGATAATACCCTTTCTTTACAAATCAAATGTTTAATCACAGGAGGTTTTCTGGTCGTCTTTCTCACAGATCATCTTCCTCTCTATCTATAACCATCCTTACTGTTACCCTCTATTTCATTATTAGTCAAGATTTTAACTTCATTTTCCCATGGTGTTGATGCCTTTCTGTGACACCAATCAAGAAACAAGATTTAGATTATGCACATCCATTTGGGCATATCCTTATGATTTGGCTGCAATATTGGAACAATTGCTTGCCACAAGTGCAACAACTAATCGATCTCTCCGACATACTAATGATGTAAAAAAAGAACATAAAGTTTGGAAATGAAAGAGAAAAATTGTGTAACAAAATTTAGAAAGGATATGTTATACTTACACTCTAAGTAGGAAAGGCCAAACTTCTGACCTGATACTTGCATCCACTCCCAACAAATCAATTATGAGAAATTAAGTACTAAATTGAAATGCAATGTAGTGAAATCTAATATTTAAGCAAGGAATAGGAACATGCATACCCCACTGCGAACTTTTTTCATAAATTTAACACCATCTGGAAGTTTTCCTTCTGGTGCGAACATATTTCTCCACTATTGAGGAGTGAGTGAATGTTTTCTTTTCCTGCATGACCATGGTGATTTCAATCACCCCCTGCTGTGTTGTGGCTAATTAATATATCGTTTTTCAAACCCTATTGTTTTTATCTACAAGTAATGCGTGAGGAGACTGAATGGATCGTGAGGAAGATGACAATTGAAAGGAAGATGACTCCAGGAAGACAACCATAAAACATCGTCTGAAACCTCCTGTGAATTAAACGTGGAAGGGTATTATTGTCCATTTAGTTGTTTCTTTAGCTTTATTGATTTTAAAATGGTAAAATGATTATAAATCAATAAAAATCATCAAAAAAGAAAAGATTTGGGTATATATATGTAACGCCCCGACTCTCAGGTATTGATTTATATAAGAATATTCTTGATTTCAAGGTCTACTCGACGAGTTGGTTGCCCTACTTGTCGAGTAGCAGGGGGTTTCTCCACGTGTTTTAGTGACCTACTCGCCGAGTCCAAGAAGGGGCTCGATGAGTACGAGCTGGCAGATGAAACCCTAAATTTCAGGGTATTACACCCTATTTAAAGGATCATTGGCCCTCCCCAGCCTCCCTTTTACAGCTCCTTGGCACCCTTAAACCCTAAATCGTGTGTGTGTGTGTTCTTTGTTGTGATAGATCATGGAAGAGAGATCTTGGTGAGGAACACTTGGGGAAACAAGTAAATTGAAGCTAGGAACTCATAGGAAGCAAAGATCTACTTCAGTTGACACTCTCTGGAAGGTATTAGGCTGTCTCTTTGGCTCATCTCATCTTTAATCCCTTTTTGGTGGGTTTTAGGAAAGGCTTCTTGTGTTTGAGCCAAGATCTGAAGTTGCAACTTCAGATCTGGACTCCCTTTAGCCTCTAGATTCATAAAGTTATCAACTTGGGCAAGTATGAGCCTTCCCTCAAGTGTTAGATTTCATTGCAAGCTTAGTTTTGTCATTTTAGGGCCTTAAAGCTTTGCATGCATGTAAAGTTTGCAACTTTACATGATGTAAAGTTTGCAACTTTACGTGATAAGCATGTCTGGGAAGGTTGGGTCTACAATTTAGAGCCTTTGCATGGCTTAAAAAGCATCTATACGGATGGAGGTTTGTAGGGACTCGGTGAGTGGCATAGTCGACTCGGCGAGTCCGATGAAGATGGTCGTGGGCTCGGCGAGTCAGATGAGTGACTCGGCGAGTCCGATGAAGATTGCCTTGGACTCAGCGAGTCAGTTGAGTGACCCGGCGAGTTAGCAAGTTAAGCAAGAACTCGCGAGTAGTTGAGGATACTCGACGAGTTGAAGGCTAACATGGACTTTTGACCTTGACAAGTTACTTTGACTTTGACCAAGGGTTGACCAATTGACTTCTGGAGGTATCTTGGGAATTTATGAACTTTGTGATGTGTTGGATATAGGTGGTGGAGTTTGTGGTGGTGATTCGAGAGTTGAGCTTTCTATTTCCAGTCAGCAGTTGCGAGGTGAGTTATCTTCACTATACTCAAGGGTCTAAGGCACCAAGGCCGGCCCTTTGGATTGTTATCTGGTTATGTTATGCTAGTATTATCTATTAGATCGGTATCCTAGAGGGTAGGATAATATTATATGGTATGTGGTATGATCTGTTACATCGGTATCCTAGAGGGTAGGATAATAGTATATGGTATGTGGTATGATCTGTTAGTTCGGTATCCTAAAGGGTAGGATATTATTTGGCATGTGGTATGACCTGTTAGATCATATACTGGTGAATAGGATGGTATTATGTGATATGTGGTATGATCTGTTAGATCAGTTATTGTCTATAGACTGTTAAATGTGACTACATGTTATACATGCACATGTTTGTTTGGCAGTTGAGGCTTATCTGCTTTGTGCGAAAGCCAATAGACCTGGGCATTCCAACCGGTTGGTTGTGGGCCGTGAGTATTCCATCCCGAGGATGATTGGACTCATAGTATGTGGGCATTCCACCCTGTTGGTTGTGGGTCTGGGGTATTCCATCTCGAGGATGATTCGACCCATAGTATGTTGGCATTCCAACCTGTTGGTTGTGGGCTATTTCAACCCGATAGTTGACTGGACCCATAGTATTTTGTCGATGATTATATGTGTATTGTTGTAGGTACGGGTATTTTAGGGGAACTCACTAAGCTTTCGGACTTATAGTTTCAGTTTATTGTTTCAGGTACATCAGGGGATCGCGGCAAGGCAAAGGCGTGATCGTACAACTCCTCATATTTTGTTATGGTTTCTGGGAAAACTCTGATATAGACTATTTTGGAAACAAATTTGTAATACTTATTGGTTTTAAATGTCTTTGAAAAGTTTAAAATTGGCTTGAATTTTATGGGTGTCACAATATATGATATTAAAATGCATTAAGAAGCAAATACGATATTTAAAGTTTAAGTCGGGCAAATACAATATTTAGATGTTTAGGTTGGGCATATATGAAATTCTACCTTACTAACTTCATCCCTTAAAATAAGTAAAGTAAATCGATTTTGTCTAACAAATTAATAAACATTATTTTAGAATAAAGTAGCTATATATTTAAAGCATTTACCGTCTCTTAAATTTACCCTTTCAATCATCATTATATCATTTTATTGAAGTTGTTGCGGTTGTTGGATATCTTCATTTTTTTCCAAATAACTTCAATACATCAGGTAATTCAACGGTTATTCATTAAATGATTAATTTGTGTGTTTTCTGCATTCATAACTTCAATACGAAGCGACTGATACCATGAATTAATTTAACTTTTTCTATCTCACACGAAGGGATATGCATGCCTTTTATAAATGATAAAAGTTACACAATACTTACACCAAGAATAGGAGAAATACACAAAAGGCACAACAAATAAATGATAACAAAAAGTTACAGAGACATATTAACAATCTTGTATAGAGGACAGAAAGCAAAACATAGCATACAACACCATTTTTCATACTAATTTTAATATAAGATCATCTAAAAAATGTCATAGTTGTAAGAAATATATTATACTTAGAAGTTCATAAGCGACATGAACCACGTAAACACCCACTTTACAAAAGACCCATATATTTGTACTTAACTCAATAGATAACAAAGATTTGTAATTATAACTTTTGACTTGAAAGTAACTTAACCAGGTAAACGATAGAAATAAATGCACTAAACAACTGGTGGTAAAAACTTATAATGTAAAATAACTCAGACAAGAACAACAATAAGCACGTTCTAATCATACAATGCCAAAGTGCCCCACCAAATTTATTTACCAAACAGTAACACGATAAAAAATGCCCCACTCGTCCCGCCCCTCTATTTCGAGATCTTCTTATTCAGGCCGAGTCACATGAACTTTTTATGCGCTCCTTTCATGGTGTGACTCCTACCGCTGTGGATTTTGCTGCTGAACAATCTGCTCGTCCAGGTCAACATGCGCAGTCATGATGGCGGTAAAAACCAAATAGGTGGTAACTACAGTGGTCGTGGAAGGGGTAGACGACCGCCCCATTGTCAATTATGTCGCTCTGAGGGTCATTATACCAAATGTTGTCCCAATTTCGCTTAGTTTGCTTCAAAAATGGTCTCCTTTGATGTTGATCTCGCTAAGGCATTTCATGCTCAATGTCATGTCACCTCCTCGGGTCCTGATTGGTTTGTGGACTTCGAAGCCACCGATCATATGACACCATCTAAAGATATTGTACCGCAAGCTACCCTGCATGCAGGCCAAGCACATGTCACTTTTGGTAATGGTAATAAACTTTTCTGTTTCTCATGTTGGTCATACTTCAATTTCAGATCGTATTCTCTTGACTGATGTATTGGTGATTCCTCATCTTATGAAAAACCGATTATCTATTAGCAAGTTAACAACCGACAATAACTTGGATGTGTTATTTTCGCAACCACATTTTTGTATTCAGGACCGCAAGACGAAACAGGTGTTGGCCAACGGAAAATGTGAAAATGGATTGTATGTCTTGACTTCAGGATCTCATGCTTTTGTTGCTGAATCACAATTGAAGGCCTCCTTTGAACTTTGAAATTTGCGATTGGGTCATGTGTCATTTGACACCATTTTACTTTTAAATAAACCGGAATGTTTATCTGTTACCTCCATTTTACCTAAACCAAGGCTATGCTCACCTTGTCAAATGTCTAAGGGACACCGTTTTCCATTTGAAATTAATGAACAAAAAACATTGCACCCGTTAGATCTCATTCACTGTGATTTATGGGGTCCATCCACGGTTACATCGGTTGATGGTTATTGTTTTTATGCATTGTTTGTGGATGATTTCTCACGCTTTAGTTGGATTTATCCATTAAAAAGGAAGCCTAAATTTCCAAGCATTTTTTTTCGGTTTTCATAAAATTTATACAAACTCAGTTTTCTCGAAAAATCAAGTTAATTCAAAGCGATGGTGGAACGGAGTTCACCAATCATAATGTTCGTCACATCCTTGAAGACAATGGGACGTTTCACCAGTTTTCTTGTCCGTATACCCCTCAACAAAATGGGAGAGTTGAGCGGAAACATCGTCATGTGATTGAAAATGGATTGGCTATGCTCTTTAATGGTCACCTACCACCTTCATATTGGGTGGATGCGTTTACCTCGACAATCTACATTATTAACCGTCTCCTAACTCATGTATTGGATGGTTAATCCCCATTCGAGGACTTATTTTGCCGCAAGCTTTCGTATGCAAATTTTTGTGCATTCACATGTTGTGTATATCCATACTTACGTGATTATTCGAGCCATATGTTGGCTCCACGAAGCATCCCTTTCATCTTCATGGGCTATTACTCTCGGTACAAGGGTTATCGGTGTCTTGATCCTGTTAACTCTCGGATATACATTACATGTCATGCTCGCTTTGATGAATGCATATTCTCGTTTTCTGAGGATAAATCAGTGCAAACATCTCTCTTATTGCCCCTACACTCCTTTCTAGATGATAACCCATTTTGCTCATCGAATTCTCAGCCGATTCATATCAATGATACCCAACCGGAGCCGCCACGCCCTTGTGGCATGTGTTCTGATGACATATCCACTCCGGATCTGCCTGTTAAGAACCAGGCAGTTTCTACGCCAGTCTCTGAGCCAAGTTCCGAGTGAGTCTCTGACGATGTGTAGCACCGTAAATTTTCAACCAAAAATTTCAATTTAAAACACATTTATCACAGTAATATATCTCAAAATGTCACAATTTCCAATCATCAATTCTCTTAATCAAAACAATATATAAAACTCCAGGATCCTCTAAATCATGACTCAATCTCTGATGTGTGTACAATCAAGTTGGCGCCCTCCCGCGATCCAAATAAGAGCGTGAAACACATAACACATAACATGGTAAGCATGAAGCTTAGTGAGTTCCCCAAAATACCACACACAACTCATTAGCCACTCGAGGCTATATCACTGTAAGACCCTCCGGTCAATGTGTCTCAGTGGGACACTCCAGTCCCACAACTCTGATGGACCCTCCGGTCCTAACTCTGTAAGCTCAACATAACATACAACATAAATCACAAAGATATAATGCAGGATATCACAATACTCAAGATAAGCACATAAGGCATCTCAGTCACATAAAAGCTACCACTCATGGTAAGTTTACTGAGAAGACTCACCTCGGATGATGAAAAACCTCTATAAATGTTGCTGCTACACACCGGACTCTAACTCTGTGCCAAACCCACAATTATCCCAATTAAGAACTAAGTCCAAACTCTCACTCATTAGGTATAAAGGTAGCCCACTAACCAGCCCATTAATGACCTAAAACCCATTGGGCCCACCAAGGCCCAATAATAAATGGGTTCTCCTGAGGCCCAACTCTCACATCTAATGGCAAGCCCAACACAAGGGCCCAAAGATATATATAATCCTCTGGTCCAAGACTCTATTGCAACAAGCCCAAACTACAGGCCCAACACTCTACTTGGCCCAAAAGCCCACAGTGAGGTTACACGGGGCGTACCTCTCTTGGTACGCCCAGCGTACTCACGAATCCATATTGGCCATCGGGAACACTGGGGCAGCATGCGGGGCGTACAGGAATTACACTCAGTGTACTCCCCAAATTCACTCTTTCTACTCATTTGGTCTTAACCCGTTAAGACATTAACTCAAATTCCACATTTGGACTCCATAAGGGCTCTTACTCCAAAAAGTCAGTGGCTTTAAGCCTTAGCATTGTTGATAAGGTCACAAACACACAAAACTCTTACTCTCTTAACTCAAAATGCTCATTTACATGGGTTGATTCTCACGTTCAAGACCTCATTTTTATGGATCCTCTCCGCTAGAAACACTTAAAAGGATGGATATTAAGCTCTGGAGTGCAACAATTCATAAAGCCTCAAGCTTTGGGACCAAAAACCCTAAAATGGACCATATCATGCACAAAACAGAAAGGATGGGAAATCTTTGAGCTTTATACCTTTAAATGATGCTCCAGCCACAGAAAAGCTCAGATCCAAGGCCTGGACTCCAACTCCATTCTCCTCCATGCTCCTTCTTCACTCCAAAAGCCCACAAGAACACTTATAAACTCACAATGGTCACACACAATCTCAAGAACGAGGATTGGGGTTGGAGATGGTTTATTGACTGAGGATGGTGGCTAGGAATGAGGCCATCTCATTCTTTATATAGGGACACTCCTCTGAAATAGGGTTTTCCTTTTGTGCCTAGTACGACCAATGTACTAGGTGGCTCCGCTTGAAGATCACGCACATGAGTACGCTAAGCGTACAGACACGTACGCCCAACGTACTCTGCTGCCACCTTTTCCAATTAAAGGACTTATCCTGCCATAACTGCAAACTTCTTGCTTACTCGCTATAACTCTGTTTCCAATGAATCTCATATCCTCGGACAGGTGTCAAGATGCTCTACGATTCTAGAAACTCGTCGCAACCCTGAGACTTCCTCATGCCCGGGTTGCAGCCCACATACCCTAATTCTCGGACGATCCGAAACAGGATGTTACAATTCTCCGCACTTGAATTAGATTTCGCCCTCAAAATCGCTCCTTACCAACACATAGATCGAGCCCAAAAACCTGAGATGCACCACTGAAGGTCCTCATATCATACAACAATCACTTCCAAAGACACTCGATCCCAATAGGGACTTCCAACCCGAAGAAGGACAGACCCAACTGCCGCTGCGGTACTCGATATAACTCTCTGGCACTTGAAAACTCTAGCGGTCTATTTCCCTGCCAAACCACCCTCGCAAATCACCATCCTGCTAATCGCTCATCGACTAACAGACTCTAAGAAAACTCTTCAAACCCTGATTCTCTAATCAATCCCGATTGCAACTTAAAAGGAACAGAAAGGTCATAATCTCCCCCTCCCTCCAGGACCCACTGCATGAACAACTATCAGAACTCATCGAAGAGGATGAACCCAAAAAACTCTGACATCGAACACAAGAAAAAGATCATACTTGCCTGGAAGTATCCTATGGCCTCTATAGACCCAAGCCCTAGCTCTCTCTCAAACATTCCCTTCAACACTAAGCACCAGGTCAGCTCTCGACCTAATAGATGAACCTCCAAGGTTACTCATTTCATAACAAGAAGGTCTCACCGACTTCCCTCTTAGAGTAACTATCTTGGATCAACATGACACACAAGTCACGAAGTTCGCTTTACCCCAAGCGAATACTACAACTCGTTTGAAATCGTCTCACCTTCGACCTCTGTCATCTACCAACCACTGACTCCACACGTCTTGCGGTTCTTCCCATACCGATAAAACTGACTCACTCGGGTCTAAGACATCTGGTGGAGAACAATACTTCTCAAATGAACCCATCTACGAATCCGAAACCTCATCTCGCCTACTCAACACACGAACGAATCCAGACTCAAACTCGAGAGTCTGATTCACTAGCAGAATTGGAACCACTCAATTCCAATCTGGTACTCAACTCATGACCCAAGATTCGCGAATTTAAGCATACACCATCTCTCTAATTCCTTCCAATTATGATAATCCCTTCTCAACCTGGGATATAACAATTCTCGACCGACACAGAGACCCCAGTCTCGCTCCTGGTTCGGCACTTAAGTTCTCGAAGACTCAAGTGGTAAGGTTGCACAAGCCTAAGGACTCCCCTACGTCATGCTCAGACTAGTGAATACTATAGCTCCCGGCAGGGCAGTATTCACCCTTAACGACTACTGAGTGCTACGGTCTACCCCGTAGTCTTGCGACACTCTCTTACTGACTCGAGTATGCTACGGCTCCCTGCAATATCACAAAATTCTCTCTTTAACCAGTGAATACTATCCCCCCCCCCCCGGCAGTATCACGACACTCCCTCGCTGACTGGTGAATATCACGACTCCCCGCAGTATCACGATAACCTTTCTCTGATTTACGTATGTTGCGGCTCTCCGCAGTCACATGATACCCTTTCTCTCACTACCTCATGGATGTTATGGATACCCATAGTCTTACAACACTATCTTACTCACTGACTCGCCATGGGCTCACTCCATGGTTTTTCCCCTATAATCCAAAGTGATTCCCCCCACTCGGATCCACTTGCTCCCTTATCAGCTCATAATCTCATCATCAAGTCATCACTACAATGAGTTCACTAACTCATGCTCCACAACCCAACATAGATAAGTGCACACACCCTCTCGGTTTATGCACCATCACTCGTGATGTAAGTTCTCATAGTCAAGGCAATTTTCTCAACACATATACACCCTTAGACAGTCCCACTCTGACGATAATTAACTGTTGGGTTCCCACTGGAACAATAAAATCGCTCGGGTACTTCGGTACACCATCACAACATCTCACGATGTCTTGCCTCAACCACTGATCCTCCACTTACGCAACTTGAAACCTCGAAATATTCTCATCTCACAAACTGAAACACGAAATAAATCGTCGACCACTGAAAACATTCGGACGAAAATCCAAAGCTCCATCCTCTACTGATCACCATCCGTACATAACTAATCATATCGACTCTGCAATTGGTTGACAAATCAACTGCTGCCCCTCCTGGAGTATAAATCACAATCTATACCAATACCCACAAATCTCAGCAATTGCACCTTGAAATTAGTGATCCAATTGCCTCGAACTCAACATTTGCAAAACTTGCACCTCGCTTCATCCACCAATAACCCAAATTTCCTGTGTTCGAACCGCTGATCTCCATAACCAACTATCTAACAGTACCTGAACAAATCTCTGATCCTCTTCATAAAATACTCAGTCCTCCCCCACTCAGGGTTCGACCCATCACCAATTGGCATACCCACAGTCTACTCCATACACAGTTTCATCAGTTACATCATACTCAACCCTTGAAACGTACCACGTAATCACATCAATGATCTTCTTGATGGAAGCCAAGCAACTCCAAATAACCTGTAACTCATAAAAAAATCTCAAAATCCTCTCGACGTGTCTGCCTCTAGACATCTCAAAGCCTCAGACCGTCACACCGCCGGATACCCCAACTGTTCCGAAATAATCCTGACTCTTGGTCCGGAAATAATGCACTATCACACACCTCGTCTATGACTCCTAGACCATCCTCCCAATACAGGAATCATCATCAAAGCATGAGACCTCACTCTCGCAGCCGATACACAGCATAACGACGAGGGCCACTGCCCTAGTATACTCCTCTTGATCACTTGGAATTGCTGCTAAAAACATGCCTGACTCGACTAAGGCATCTATTTGTCCTCGTCTCAGTCTCCACTAATAGTTCTCTCGTGGCATAAGGAATACCTCGCAGCAAACATACTGCCCAAATACTCTGGTGGAAAGGTTACAACCCTATGCTACCCCATGGGGGTTGCCTCAAACTTTGAACCCGAAAGCTCAATATCTCGTTTTGTTTCTCCCAGGAAATGGGAACAGAGCAACTCTTGTCACAGAAAGTGACATCTCAACTATCGGCCGATTGCTCAACTCAGGCCACAATTCTCTATAGAGTCTCGTCTCTACTCATCCATATGTCTTGCGAATCCAACTGGCATCTCACCACTAAATCTCTCGGAAACTAACTCGATTCCTTCTTCCGGTATGCTCCATTAAAACTCTTTCGACATGGCCCTCTAGCCCCACACTCTATCACATTTGATCTCATCTTGATCAATCACAATGGAAAATAACTGGTGAACCAGAAAAACTAGCCTCCACGAATCATGGTACTCGAACCATGTGGTCACCTCTCATTCTGCTATGAATCATGGTACTCGAACCATGTTATCTCTTTTCTCAGTCAGCTACTTAGAACATCTGGAATTCTCCCTGTTTCAAGTATGGGTCCTCTACTTTCAATAGTACGGGGCCATACTACCTGCCATATCTACCCATACTTTCCAAACATATCATCCCATATTTCCTAAGTAGCTTCTCAACCTTCCCGATCACCAATCCCGCTATACCTGGTCGCTCTCCAACGAATACTCTCCTCTATCAGCGTACCCATCCGACTAAGGGCTCTCCCTAGGTTCTCACACTTCTCTTCCATCAGCTGCTGAAGAACTCCTTATGATGCCAACTATCTACCTCCTGAATATCGTCATATTCGCTTAGTATCTGACTCCCATCATCAAGAGTCCCACAAAGCACAAAGCAAGCAACATTCGGGCATCAAATAATCTCTACCAACACGTAAAGCCACTCTAGGTTACAACCCCACTTGCTCTACTTGCACTCAAAAGGTGTAGCCGAACTCAAGCAACTCTACCCCTTGCACATATCTAACTACACTCATAGTAGGCTCCTCCGATGCTCATCTAGGTATCTCTCCTAGATTAATCCTTTACTTAAAGCTCTCTCTCTCTCTCTTTCTAAAAGATTCTTGTTGGATACTCTTACTCCGCACATACTCGAAGCACATCACAGATAGCAAAATTCCTAGGCTAAGGCATCATAAATTAGGCAACTCTAGCCCTAAGATATGAAATACCTATCCTATCTCCTAGCATGCATCACTAATATCTCAATAATAACTCATAACACAAATAGGTAAGGGTATTTTGGGAAATCACTGTTCGGGCTCTGGCTGATTGTACACACTACCCCTTCTCGTTTTCTCTTAGATACTCTTGATCGTTTTAGAAAAATCATTTCTTTTGAATTTTTTTCTCAATTCCTAAGTTTGAGTCCAGATATACCCGAAGGTGCATCCGAATCCCTCAAACCAAGGCTCTGATACCAACTTGTAACACCGTAAATTTTCAACCAAAATTTTCAATTTAAAACATATTTATCACCGTAATAAATCTCAAAATGTCACAATGTCAAATCATCAATTCTCATAATCAAAAGTATAAATATAAAACTCCAGGATCCTCTAAATCATGATTCAATCTCTGATGTGTGTACAATCAAGTCGGCGCCCTCCTGCGATCCAAATAAGATCCTGAAACACATAACACATAACATGGTAAGCACGAAACTTAGTGAGTTCCTCAAAATACCACACACAACTCATTAGCCACTTGAGGCTATATCACTGTAAGACCCTCTGATCAACGTGTCTCAGTGGGACACTCTAGTCCTACAACTCTGATGGACCCTCCGGTCCTAACTCTGTAAACTCAACATAACATACAACATAAATCACAAAGATATAATGTAGGATATCACAATACTCAAGATAAGAACATAAGGCATCTCAGTCACATAAAAGCTACCACTCATAGTAAGTGTAGTGAGAAGACTCACCTCCGATGATGAACAACCTCTATAAATGTTGTTGCTACACACCGGCCTCTAACTCTGTGCCAAACCCACAATTATCCTAATTAGGAACTAAGTCCAAACTCTCACTCATTAGGTATAAAGGTAGCCCACTAACCAACCCATTAATGACCTAAAACCCATTGGGCCCACCAAGTCCCAATAATAAATGGGCTCTCCCGAGGTTATGCGAGGCGTACCTCTCTTGGTACGCTCAGCGTACTCACGAATACATATTGGCCATCAGGGACACTAGGGCAGTACATGGGGCGTACAGGAATTACGCTCAACGTACTCCCCAGATTCACTCTTTCTACTCATTTGGTCTTAACCCATTAAGACATTAACTCAAATCCCACATTTGGACTCCATAAGGGCTCTTTCTCCATAAAGTCAGTGGCTTTAAGCCTTAGCATGGTTGATAAGCTCACAAACACACAAAACTCTTACTCTCTTAACTCAGAATGCTCATATCTCATGCATGGGTTGATTCTCACGTTCAAGACCTCATTTTTATGTATCATCTCTACTAGAAATACTTAAAAGGACAGATATTAAGCTCTGGAGTGCAACAACTCATAAAGCCTTAAGCTTTGGGACCAAAAACCCTAAAATGGACCATATCATGCACAAAATAGAAAGGATGGGAAAGCTTTGAGCTTTATACCTTCAAATGATGCTCCAGCCACTGAAAAGATCAGATCCAAAGCCTAGACTCCAACTCCATTCACTTCCATGCTCCTTCTTCACTCCTAAAAGCCCACAAGAACACTTATAACCTCACAATGGTCACACACAAGCTCAAGAACGAGGATTAGGGTTTGAGAGGGTTTATTGACTAAGGATGGTGGCTAGGAATGAGGCCATCTTATTCTTTATATAGGGACACTCCTCTCAAATAGGGTTTTCCTTCTGTGCCTAGTACGCCCAACATACCCCCTGGTACGCCCAATGTACTAGGTGGCTCCGCTTGAAGATCACGCACATGAGTACGCTAAGCGTACAGACATGTACGCCCAACGTACTCCGCTGCTACCTTTTCCAATTAAAGGACTTATCCTGCCATAACTTCATACTTCCATTGCCTACTCGCTATAACTCCGTTTCCAATGAATCTCATATCCTCGGACAGGTGTCAAGATGCTCTACGCTTCTAGCAACTCGTCGCAACCCCGAGACTTCCTCATGCCCGGGTTGCAGCCCACAAACCCTAATTCTCGAACGATCCGAAACAGGATGTTACACGAGGCGTCTGGATCCCGATCCAATCCCACAACCGAATTCATTAGCACCGTAAATCATCCAACGGAGTCTGGCCCTATCCCGATACCGCCTTTTCCACGTGCTCCTTCTCATCCGATGTAGACTCGGGCAAAATCAGGAATATTTAAACCAAAATATCGTGCTGACTTTTCACACACTACTCGACATGACTTGTTTTCTACCTTGTTCTCAACCCGTGACCCAAAAGGTTTCAAAACTGCAGTCAGAAGCCCACATTGGATGACAACCATGCAAAAGGAACACGATGCTTTATATAATAACAATACTTTGACGTTAGTTCCAAGACCAAACGGAAAAAATGTTGTTGGTTCAAAATGGTTATTTCGCACAAAATACCGTTCCGATGGTACCATTGAACGTCACAAAGCTCGTTTTGTTGCACAAGGCTATAGCCAAATACCTAGACTCGATTTCTCCCACATATCCAGTCCTGTTGTGAAGGCTTCTACTATACGAGTCATTTTGGCCCTGGTTGTTCTTAATAGTTGGGGACTCCATCAGCTTGATGTAAATAATGTGTTCCTTCATGGTCACTTAAATGAACATGTGTATATGGAATAACCTCTAGGCTTTGTTGATTCCCGGTTTCCTGATTATGTTTGTCAACTTAACAAAGCTATTTATGGTCTAAAGCAGGCTCTCCGGGCATGGTTTCAACGACTAAGTCATTTTTTGATCCAAAATGGGTTTTCATGCAGTCGATCTGATCCCTCGTTCTTCATCTTCACACGGGATTCGTGTATTATGTACTTACTGGTTTATGTTGACGATCTTATTTTAACAGGCAATCAACCCAACCTTATTACATCTTTCATTGCTCAACTTAATCTTGATTTTAAAATAAAGGATCTTGGCAGTCTTACTTATTTTTTGGGACTAGAAGTCACTCGCACTGATGATGGCTTGTTTCTAAGCCAATCTAAATATGCTCGGGAAGTTCTTCAACGAGCTGATCTTCTCGATGCCAATTCACACTCCACTGGCCACTACTGCATCATTTTCCACAGTTGGGGAACCGCGTAAGGATCCCTCTTCTTATCGGTCACTTGTGGGGGCTCTCCAATACTTAACTATTACCAGGCCTGACACCGCGTATGTCGTGAATCAAGTCAGTCAGTTTCTTCAAACTCCCACCACTACTCATTTGCAACATGTTAAACGAATTTTACGATACGTCAAGGATACAGTTTCCTATGGGCTCTCCTTCACGAAGATGTCACATTCCTCTGTTCTGGGCTATTCAAATGTTGATTGGGCTTGATGTCTTGAGACTTGTCGATCCACTTATGGCTACTCCATCTTTTTAGGTGGGAATCTCATCTTTTGGAGTGCAAAAAAGCAGCCTACTGTTTCCCGCTCCAGTTGTGAGTCAGAATATCGTGTTATGGCAACCGCTGCTGCTAAGATTATTTGGCTTACAAATCTTTTGCGTGATTTGTGTGCCTTGCCCCTGATCGACCGACACTCTTGTGTGACAATCAAAGTGCTCTGTTCATGACTCAGAATCCGGTGGCACACAAACATACCAAGCATATTGATATAGATTACCACTTCATTCGTGAACTTGTGACCTCTGGTAAACTGTTCACAAAATTTGTTCCTACCAAGTTTCAAGTGGCAGATATTTTCACTAAGAGTCTTTCCTGGTCTCAATTTGAATTCTTTTGTTCCAAGCTTTGTCTCGGTCCTCCGCCCTTTCGCTTGAGGGGGATGTTAATATGTCTCTGTAACTTTTTGTTGTCATTTATTTGTTGTGCTTTTTGTGTATTTCTCATATTCTTGGTGTATGTATTGTATAACTTTTATCATTTATAAAAGGCATGCCTATCCCTTCGTGTGGGATAGAAAAAGTTAAATCAATTCAAAGATAATTAACTTAAATGATATTAAGACCAAATTTGTATGATTATATTTCATGTTTTACGCACTTTGTTAAATTGTGATATTTTCTTTATGCTGAATTAAGTGTTGGAATTTGCCTTACTTCTTCGTATGTTGTAATAATTGTATGTTTGTGTTGAAACGAGTCCAAAACTAAGTTGCATGCTATTTAATCCAATAATTCTCAATACTGTTTTGTTCAAATATGCTATGAGTCATCTTTTCTCAATACTGTTTGTTAAATTCTGATATTGGTTATGTTCTCTCCACCTTCTCAATATGATTAATTCATAGTATCGTACTTTCTTATTTAATTGTACTTCTTCAATATTGTGGGTTTGTAGTTTATTGTTTTATTAACTCTTATGTACAATTGATGTAACCTTTAAAAAAATGGACCATTTATGTAAACTAATTTTCCATATACCAATTTTCATTTACATCATTGATTGTGGTAGTATAAATATAATCAGTTTGTTTTTTTTTTGAATAAAAAATATATTAAACTAATCGTAAATTATTACCTTAAAGATGGAGGGAAGGATAATACCGGATACCACTGGACAAGAAACTATTTAGTTTTATATTTCATTATATAATATCATTATTTTTCTCATTTATTTACACAAAAAATGTCTCATATGTCTTAGAAACATATTTATTTTATTCAACCGTTATAAACTTACGTCAAAATCATATTACATATTACTTTATGAATTAATAATTTTACGAAAATAATTGATAAGTTATTATGATTTTTAATATAAACCGCCATTTAATTTTATAATAATGGTTTCCATCGGTTATTGCATGCTATTAAAAAAGGAAAGTTTTGATTGTAGGGCACAAAAGGGACACCATGAGACGAAGATCCGGTAACGTGTATATATATGTACCACAAAATATGACTCTTTATCTTTTTGGAAAAGTTATGCAAAACTACGCAAGAATAATCATTTTAATATACATACCTACACCACTAGCTGTGGTGGTGGTGGTGGTGGTTGTGGGCCGTTTTTTGGTTGGAATACGTCACAACTCACCACCGCAGCATCACTTCATCAACTATACTTTTCAAATAATCGGCAAAAAGTTTAAACTCCTGTAGCACTTTCACATCTGCACCACCGTCTATCAACGGCGGAAAAAACAACCAAAAGCTCGTCACAACCACAAACCCCACCGTTAACAGCCGTGAAACAATCGCCGGCAATTCAAATTTTCCTGTTAACGCTCTCTTCACCAATAGTTCCACGACGACACATATACCATGGAGCACAAAAAACGACGTCATTTCCCATGTTGGAATCACACGCATCACATAGTAAAACAGTAATTCATGCATCAGACCGGAGACCACGAAGGTGGCGATCAACGCCGGAACTGAAGCCCATTCCTCGCCGGAAAACACAGACTTCACGGGTTTGTATACTGTGTGACGCAGGATGTTTGTTACCATGAGGTTCCATCTCCGACCCCAAAAATCCTGCAGTGAGGTCGCCAAGTAAGGCTCGTCCGACGGCGGCTCAAGCTCTACTCCGACCACCGCCCATATCACGGCGTTAGAAACAAAGACCAGAATATCAACCAGTAGAAAAACTAGTGCACAGTAGATGCCTAATACAATATGATGATTCAGATTTTCTTTGTTTTTATACACAAAACTGATCAGTACGGGGGAAATTAAGATCTCTATCCATAAATTAAACGGCGATTTCTTTTTGAGCTTGAAGGAATCTGATCTAAATTTGACTGGTAGAGAAGCGATGGTGATAAAGCGGATGAAGGATTTGGGGGGATAAAGTGGGCCTTGATTGAAAGCAAAAAGGAGGAGCTTGAAATTGGCCAGCCAGGTAATGAAGAGGGTGGCAACAGCGGTGGCGAAGGTGGAGGAGAGGAGGAGGGGTACAATTGCTAGAAGGCAGAAGATGGGTATGAGGGAGATGAGCCTGTAAATACCTTTGGGAAGCTTTGAAGAGATGAAATAAGAGTAGGATAGAGCAGCTACAGTGGTGGAGAAGAAGATCAAAGTATTGGTTTCACCTTCTGCCATTGATGACCACAAGAAAAGCACCCAATAAAAGGTGACGATAATAAACGACTAAAATCAGCAAGAGTCACGTTTTCATCAAGAAAACTTTTATTTGTATCCAATTAGGCAATTACCATATCACAATCACTTTTATCAATAAAATAGGTTATAACCCGTGGGAACCATGGTTACAACAGTAAATAAATTTTTATATTAAAAAGTCTTAATTATTAATCAATTATAGTAAACGTTTGAATATAAACAACTTATCATGATCTTTGGTGATTTTAATACTACTTTTAGAGACTCCAACAAAACTCACCAAAATATGATATAGAATATGCTTAATCAGATGTAACAATTTAAAGCCAATAATTTGATAGAACTTAAAGCGCACACCGGCCTATAGAGCATGAAACAAATCTTTGACTGCAAAAGCATTTTTTTCGAAAGAGTGACTACAAAAGCATTAACCACTTGCAATACTTGAAAATTACTATGAGTAAACCATTCAAAAGTGAAACCTTAAAACAACAAGAGACAAAACATCCTTAAAAAACAATGAACAAACTGACTTGCATGCTCATGAAAAATAACAATAATGAAAATGTGGTGCTAGGAGAACCAGATACCTCTTTCAACTGTTCCAAAAGTAAACACTTCACTTCTTTATATACAATATTCCAATGCAAACACATATTTGTTCCAAGATTACTAAATATTTTTCTTTTACTAACTATTTTCCAACTACATAATCTTTCTCTACTCCTTCTAATTTCGATTTAAAAAAAGAACCATTTTAAGAAGTAGGATGCTATAAAAAAGATTTAAAAAAAAAAATTCATTCGATGTACGAAATACTAAAAAATAAACTATTTTACAAAGTATAATGCTATAAATGACCATTTTCAAAAGGTAAAATGCTATAAAAGAATATATATAATTTTTATTTGCCGGTCTATGTTTGAAATAAATAAAAAAAACATTTTACAAATGAAATCAAAATAAACTGCTATGAATGATAACACAAGTCGTTTAACATCAATTTTGTTACAAAATAAAATTTTCTGTATATTATTATACTTCATAAAGGTCGCATATTTTTCAAATATACAAAAAGTTCAAATCTTATTTATACCAAATGAAATCAAACCATGTTTTGTAAAACAACTACTAAACCGAAGAAAATACCTCCGATTTTCGTCTTTCTTCTATAAAATTTGTAACTCAGTTACGTAACTTCTAAAGCTTAGTAGTAGAAAACATGGCCTGCACAAAAAAAATATAGAATACTAAATTATTTATAGAAATAAAGCCACCATCATGAAAAGAAACTTATTTCAAGGTATTACATTGGGTGACATCTTAAAAGCCTAGGTATTACATTGGGTGACATCTTAAAATAGGAAAATAATAAGCAACAAAATTCGAATCAAATTGTGTAACTAAACACTAAGAAATTAAAAAAAAAGAACTAATAGTTGTTAGAGTGTAAATTGACTTTTATGACCCAAAACATCTAGTTGATGCGAACTCATAGAAATCTAGGCCGAAATGGTATATGAAGTTGGAGCTTTAAAATGATGTGAAAATAGATTTGTTAGTATATTTGTACAAATTCATCAAACCCACCATCCCCATCTCACACATGATCGGATACATGTCAGTGATAAAAAAAAGATTTGAAAATGGAAAAAATAAATTGATTAGATTTTATAACTAATTATAAGCAAGGTTAATTTTTTTTTTTCTAATTTGACAGCTACAAAACTTCAAGAATAGAGTTGAGAACCAACTTATATTTTTATTTTTAATAAGCTTGCATAAACTATAAAAAGTATTATACATGTTTTAACATTCCATGATAAAGACTATAATGTTGTAACGGGCGATAACATATACTAAAAACAACATACGGAAAAAATTAAAATTGTCATTGTTTAAAAAGATTAGTATTTTTTAATTATTGTTAAAAAGGAAGGTAGATTGCTATTATTTGAAACTACAATGCCATATTTGAGTTGTATTTTCAAACTTTATAAAAAAAAGTGAAATACAATGTTGCAAAAGAAAGAATTCTAGCCTTTAGCCCTTTTAAGCAAATCAAGACCAATGTAGATCTGATGTTTAGGTTTGTCTAATAGCAAAAAAATAGCAATAAAGTTTATTATAAACAAAAAATCACAAACATAGAGCATTTATAATCATGGAAAAGTTATATGAAGTTTTCACAAAATTAACATAATCAACCAAAATCTAAATCACAAATTTATTTTCAGACCAAGACCAATAATTGTTGCTAAATAATTCTAGAACTTGTGTGCAGACTACAACAGTAAAGTAGGATGCTATTTATTATATAGATGGAAATTATAATAAGGAAATATTATCATCTTAGTTGTTATTTGTTGACTTTTATTTTCTTGGCTTGAAAGTATAATGCTGTTTTATGCATATTTTTAATAGTTTTATTGTATTATTATAATTATGTAGGGATTAGATAGTGTTTTTGGCGAGAAGATGATCAAATGTGGGACAATCTTTATCAGGAGACGAATGATGTTACAGAGAAATGGATTTCACTATTAAAGGTTAGTTTAGTTGCATTGTGAAACTTTAATTTAATCTAAAAAAGTTGTTTATAATCGGTTCATTGTATCTACAATATAGAAAATCCAATATATTCTACCCGGTTCATAGAATAGAAAATTTCTAATGAACACATTAACACACACATACATAACACATTAAAACACACTACAAAATCGAAAATTATATAAAGAACATCCAATATTATTACTCCAAATAGACACAATTTTATACACATACAAAACAGAAAAACGTTTATTTTTTTACTTCAAGTTTAAACTATTACAGATAAAGTAGCTATTTTACTTTTGATTCATGCAAGAAACAAAAAAAAATAATAATAAAGAAAGAAAAAATAGTACGACTAAAAGAAGAACAACGAAAAAGAAGAACAATGTGAATGAAATAATAACAACAAAGAACAGAACAACCAACCTGATGTATCGTGATTATGTGATGCAGATTCTTGATCAGATGCAAAATACACACGTCAAACTATGGAAAATTGTGGAAGGTTAGAATTTTTTTATGGGATGAGGATGATATTTATAAGCATTAAAAAAATATGAGGATGAAGAATAAAATCCATGAAGAAGATATTAGTTATTAATACATTCACATAACACTGAATCCTTTACATACCTACAATAATTGGCTCGTTGTATATGAATTAGTTTCGGAAAGTTCAAGTGGATTCTATTTGTTATTCAACAGCATTAGAAGAATTCCAAACCTAAAAAAACCAATAGACTTAAATTAAACCTCATGCCAATAGGACATGTATATGGTAAAGAAGATGAGAAGTCAAATCCACCTAAAAACCCTGAAGAAAAAAAGGAAACCCCCAAAATCTTGAAATTTCAGACCCATCTGTATTGATGAAAATAATGGAAATAAAGAATCGAGCAAAGAATATAGTATTAAGAAAGAGATTATAACAGAAACAAAACGAACCTTCAAAACATACCCAAGTGTAATTATCATCGACTCTTAGTGGAGTGTGGTGTGGGTCTTCATAATGGTGGTTAATGGATTGGCGATGTTGAGCGGACATGGTTTGTTTCTAGGTTTGAGAGAAGAGAGACGATATAAAAGGATGAATGGAGATCAAATTAACAGATCATAAGAGGGATTTAGAAATTAGAAAACTTTAAAAAAAATCATATATGAAACCTTGGAGATCAAATCTTTGGTATTTTGAAATTTGAATCAGTTGATTTGGTTTCCAAGAAATTGATAAATTACCATGGTTGCATCTTTTTTTTCTCCTTTATTGTTTTCGCCATGGTTGCGTCTTTTCAACCTCAAATACGTCCAAGTGAAATGATAAAAAAAAATACTCACCAGTTCGGATGAACATATTCAGATAAAGAAGGTTGAGAGGCGAATCATTGTTGTACCCCATACCAAAATCAAAACCCTAAATTCGATGCTCAACAACTCTCACCAATAAGATCGTGACTTCTCTTTGCTTCAAATGGTTACTGAGAATCGAAACTACCCCAAAATTGACTGCTAAATTGTAGGGAAACAGATTTGGTATTCGATTTTCTATTGAATTAAATGGGCGGGAAAAATCTTAGTTAAATAGGTGGAGAGAATGACACGTGTCAACTTGCTTGTGTATAAGATGGACACGTGTTGTTTAAAGGAGGTTTTTATTAAGCATAGAGATTATGATAGCTATCACCAGGGTCGGCTGGAGAACTTGAAGACCCTTTGCAATTTAATAATAAAAATTAAGCCTGGTAAATTCGAAAAATATGAACAATAAAATTATAATTTTTGTCCAATCTCGTAACTTAGGACCGAAATGCCCATGACAAGATATGCTTTTTATAGTTACTATATATAAAAACTTTTATAGAGGAAAAAGTAAAATAAATTTTTTACCATTAAACAAAATCAATATTAATACAAACCAAAACCTACAAAAATCATAACAATAGCTTCATGCATTTTCTTGAAACAAATATATATTTATTTTACAATAATCAAGATTTTGTAAAAATCGACTTAAGATTGTTTTAATTTGGTAATCCATTTATTCTTTCTTGTGTCATGATATTTCAAAGATATTATTTCAAGAGCTTAACTTTGACAAATTTCTCGAAAACAACCATAACCTGTATCGTCGATAAAATTTTATATGCAACCAGCACAATAAGAAACATATCCATTGTTTTTGCAAGCTCCATTATTTAGATATTTGTCCAAAGACTTGCAACTTCATTTGCTTTACCGGCATCATTTTCTACAAAATTTATAAGGAAAATCTTCAGAATAATCCCAATATTTACGGAAAAGTTACACTTTAGTCCCAAGATTTTTTTTTTTGAACGAAAAAGTCCTGAAAATCAGCAAAAATTTGTAGCTTGACCCTTTTTGACCAGTTAAAACCGGTACCAAATTAATTTGAGACTATTTCGTAAACTAATTCAAAATATTGGGACTTTTCTGTAAACAAAAAATATTATGACTTTTCTGTAAACAAAAATATTATGACTTTTCTACAAACAGAATCCTTATTATTATTATTATTATTATTATTAAAAATATAAATAAGAATACTATTTTTTTCAACTTGTTATTATTAATATTATTACTAATACATATAAATGCATTAAATGAAAAAATAATATTAACAACATTGTTTAAGGGTGGAGGTGGAGGAGATGGTGATGTTTTTAGCATTGAAATCATGAATGTTTGTTTGAATAGTTTTTCTTTGTATATGGTCATTTCATATTTGTTATTACTGTTTTCAATTCAAAATATTAATACTTAACAATTTGAAAGAAGTAACATATTAATAGTTTAAGGTAGTAGGGTTTCTCACTTTGTATATAAAATTGTTTAAGGTAGAAGAGTTACTTTCCAAATTCAACAAATTCACTACAAACATTTGCATAGGTAACCTATATCAAAATTCAAAAGTATTAATTACAATATTTTGTTTAATAAAAATTAATAGGAATAATTCAAAAGTATTAATCAAAATTCAAAAGTATTAATCCAAAAAACATGTCCTATTACTTTTTATTAAACAAGATATTGTAACTAATATTTTTGAATTTTGATATGGGCTACCTATATAGATGTTTGTAGTGGATCTGTTGGATTTGAAAAATAATCCTTCCAGCTTAAACATTTTTATATACAAAGTGCGAAATCATTCTAGCTTAAATTATTTATAAACAATTTTACAAATATGCAACTTATTTTAAACTGTTAAGTATTATTATTCTGAATTGAAAACAATAACAACAAATGTCAAATGACCATATACAAACTAAAAATATAGAAGCAAATATTCATGATTTCAATGCTAAAAGCATCAACATCTCCTTGACCTCCACCTTTAAACAATGTCATTAATATTATTTTTTCATTTAATGCTTTTATATGTATTAGTAACAATATTAATAATAACAAGTTCAAAAAATAGTATTCTTATTTATATTTTTAATAATAATAATAATAATAATAATAATAATGACAATAATAAAAATAAGGGTTCTGTTTGTAGAGAAGTTCTAATATTTTTGTTTACTGAAAAGTCATAATATTTTTTGTTTACAGAAAAGTCCCAATATTTTGGATTAGTTTACGAAATAGTCTCAAATTAATTTGGTACCGGTTTCAACCGGTCAAAAAGGGTCAAACAACAAATTTTTGCCGGGTTTCGGGACTTTTTCGTTCAAAAAAAATATATATATTGGGACTAAAGTGTAACTTTTCCGTAAATATCTAGACTTTTTTGAAGATTTCCCAATTTATAACTCAATAATTATATCATTTCCATTAGTATAACATTCTTTCCTAACAATGTGATTTCTAACAAAATATTAAAGACCATTCTTTTAGTATTAGTTATTTCTTTGTTTTTTGTTTTTTTTTATCTATTTAGAACACCCAATGGTTGTTGTCGGGGATAAAGCCTTACCAATAAACCAAACTTAATATTTATGTTTTGATTTTAAAAATGCAAGTAATATGGAAAAAGAATAAAATAATGAATCATAAATCATTTTTTTTAAATAGCACAATTGAAAGAAAATTATGAATCAACACAAAATGATGCTCACACACCCAAAAAAATAAGACCTTTGGATAAAGAAGTAAACTACCTGATACAAACACACACACAAAAACCAAGTTAAAAGACATAACTATAGAACTGTAGAAAATAAGAACAAAACATAAAAAATATATCTATGTCATATACCTCCTGAATCAGATGTACAAACTCAGAGTTAGATTAATTAGAAATTAATGAAAAAAATACGGAATGTAATCACTAGAATAGTAAAATGTGTACAAGTCGAACAAATTAGAAATCAGGATATCATATGAGGTTAATAAAATCGAAAAGCATACCTATGAAGGCTAATATGTCCAACTCTCTCTTATCTTCACCTTTAGATTTCGTTATTTCAATATCCAAAATTGGGTAAAAAAAGAAACTGGGACAGTGGGTGAGATGGTATACATAAATCGATTGAAAAGTGTATTCAAAAATTGCAAGAGAGGAAAAAGATTTTGAAAATGTCGATATATTCAGTAATAGATTGAAAAGAGTATATATTCGGATTTGTGATGGTGTACATCCAACCCTAATGCTTTGAATCTAAGTTTTCTCTAATTATACATGCAATAAACATTTTTCCAAAGCATGAAGCCTAAACTAGCATGCAAGGTGATATTTGAATAAAAAAAACTAGTTAGAATATTACCTTGTGTAGTAGCTTGAATGACTTGGCCTGAAGAAAGCTTAGCTCCCCAAGTTTGATGCCTCAAATGGAATCACAAAACACCAAGAACAACTACGATGAATATGGAGAGATTTAGGAGGCTAGAAATCAGATTCTACTTCTTGGAATGCAACGTATAACCAATTTTAGCTTATGAATACATATATATATATATATATATATATATATATATATGTATGTATGTATGTATGTATGTATGTATGTATGTGTGTAGAATATCAAGGGTCATGTGTAACCCTAATCCATACCCATAAGCTTATGATCCATCCATTTGATCTAGATAAATACTTCATGGCTATGCAGTGATAGCGGTTCAAAATCAAATATCGGTCAAGGACCGATATTTGATATATAGGTTATCGCGATGGGATATCGGTATTTTTATGTTATGTAGGGCCTTTGTAACCTAGTGTTTTATTGGATGAATACATGGTCATTAAGTAAAACATATAGTAAATTAGAAAATGTTTGAAGCAAATGTTTAACAATCTCATAAAACCCCCACCATATATCTACATTTTAATAATAAATGAAATTACTTAATAAAAAATTTAGCTATAAACGCTATTTCACCGCTATCCCACCGATATTTGTCAAATATCAGTCAAATAGCGGTCAAATATCGGTTACTATCGCCGCTATTTGTGGTACCGCTATTTAGTACCAATATTTTACCAACTACCGATAACCGCTATCCCACCGCTATTGACTGCATAGCTTCATGGATTAACCCAGAAGCCCATCACAAATCAAACCACAAATCATTAGCCCAACTCATATGTATCAATTTATTTAGTCTCTTTTGATCACTAAATTAATTCTTGATCAATACTAATTAAATAATATGATTCCTCAATTAATATATTATACTTATAATATATTAATAGATCATAATTAACCTCTTACTCAATTATCCTTCCTAACATATTGCTTTGATGAATGCAACCCAAATGGACCATGCTACTATCGGGTCAAGTACATACCAATTATAGTTATGGACTTAGACACCTTTTCCAACATATTTTTGGCTTCATAATGGACATATTGCATGAATGGGACATGGAGGCTATTAAAGTTTGTAGCTTTAATCCTCCAGAGGTCATGTAGGGGCTAGATCTACACCCTCAACCCCTGAAAATCTCTTTTCTTTGGACACTCAAGTCAATATCCAAAACTAAGCCACAATTACAAGAGGTGAGATCTAATAAGCTACATGTCAAGGTTATGACTTTATACCTCAAAGATGTAGGCTTTGTTGTAGAGTTTCTGAATCTAAAGTCACTCCTCCAAGCTAGGTGCTTCTATCTTCAAGAATCCTTTCAAGAACCACCAACAAACACTATTTAAGCTCTCAAAACTCAATATGCAAGAAGGAAGGCGATTCTAGGGTTTTCTCTAGGCAAGGAGGCTGGTAAAGAGATCAGCCCTAGAAGTTAATGTTCTTTATATAGGGTGCAATGCCCGAAAATTAGGGTTTTCATTTCCCAGTGTCAACTCGTTGAGTTCGTGTAACGCCCCGATTCTCAGGTATTGATTTATGAATCCTTTTGGTCTTTGGGTCTACTCGACGAGCTGGTTGCCCTACTCGTCGAGTAGTAGCGGCTTGGTCCACGCATTTTAGTGACCTACTCGCCAAGTCCAAGAAAGGACTCGACGAGTAGGAGCTGGCAGATAAAACCATATATTTCGGGGCATTGCACCCTATTTAAAGGATCATTGGCCTCCCCCAACCTCCTCTTTACAGCCTCTTGTTTCTCTTAAACCCTAATTCGAGTGTGTGTGTTCTTTTGGTGAGTTTAAGCTTGGAGGAAGGATTTTTGGTGGAGGAAACACTTGGGGAAGCAAGCAAGTAGAAGCAAGAACGCATGGGATTCAAGATCTACATTAGTGAACACTCTTTTGAAGGTATTAGACTGTTTTCCATGGCTTATTTTAATATAAGATCTCTTTTGATGGGTTTTAAGAAACACTTCTTATGTTTGAGCTAAGATCTGAAGTTGTAACTTCAAATCTGGACTCCCTTGGGCCTCTAGATCCATAAAGCTATCAACCTTGCCTAGGATGAGCCTTCCCTCAAGTGTTAAACTTCATTACAAGCTTAGTTTTGTCACTTTAGGGCCTTAAAGCCTAGCATGCACATAAAGTTTGCAACTTTACGTGATAAGCATGCCTAAGGATGTTGGATTTGCAATATGGAGCCCCTGCATGGCTTAAAAGGTTCTTTATAGTTAAAGGACTGAAGGGACTCGGCGAGTCGCATGGGCGACTCGGCAAGTCATATGAAGATTGCCGTAGACTCGACGAGTTGGATGAACAACTCGGCGAGTCCGATGAAGATTGTCGTAGACTCGGCGAGCCAGCATGGTGGCTCGACGAGTCGGTTAGGGTTTTTCCCAATTGACTGTTGTATGTGAACTTGTCGGGATGCAAGTGGGAAAACTCGATGAAGGGCCTTAGAGTTTCGACCGCGAGCCTTAGGAACTTGACGAGTCACTCTGGTGACTTGGCGAGCGGGCGAGTATGACAAGGAACTCGACGAGTAGCTGAGAGTACTCTACGAGTTAAGGTCAACATGGATTGTTGACCTTGACTAATTAACCTTGACCGAGGGTTGACTAGTTAACTTATGGGGCACTTTGGAACTTGGGAATTTACGAGTATGGTTTTATTGTGATAATAGGTGGTGGAGTTGGTGGCAGTGATCCGGGAGCTCGAGCTTATATTGCGAGTCGACAGTTACGAGGTGAGTTACCTCTCTATACTAAGTGGTCTAAGGCACCAAGGCCCGCCCATTGGATATGTTATTCTAGTGGGTTAGTATGATTGAATATGACGTGGGTTTTTTCAAGCTAGTGGTTATGCCATTTAGGTAGATCTGTAGAACTACCTGTGTTATTATATGTTTATCCGCATGCTCAATGGTTATTTTATTATGTGTTGATATGTTATGTGGGATGGGTTGAGGTGAGACTGCTTCGTGCGGTGATCCAACAAACCCGGGAGCATTCCAATTACACGCTAAGGGAGACTCGTACTATGGGCTTGATGGCAAGCCAGATGTGAGTTGTGGGCCAAAGGCAACCCAGACTCACACTGTGGCCCAGGGGGCAATCCGGTCTATAAAGCTACGAACCCATTACATGTTGTTCAGTTTGTTATGTTATGATATTTGTAACGACGTAAAAATCAAGAGTAAAAATTTCATTTTTAATATAACTAAAACGTTGATACCATTTAATCCAAACATTTCAAATCATAGTCAAACAAATCATTTATCAGAGTTTATCCCAAAATCATTCATTGCAGAAAGCAAGGTGTGTGCTCTGCGATTGATCCGAGCCCTTCATTTCCAATACGATGATATCTGAAACCATTAACAGAACCTGTAAGCACGAAGCTTATTGAGTTTCCCAGAGCATACCATACACACCATCCACATATCACATATCCTGATAGCTATAAAAGCTACCTATACCACATAACACATAAGCCATGCATACATAAAACCTGTAAAAATGCCATGGGCTACCCCACATGGTCTTCATTCCTAGGACTGCCATGGGCTACCCCACATGGTCTTACATCCAATGCCATGGGCTCCCTCACATGGTCTTTACCTAGGAATGCCATGGGCTACCCCACATGGTCTTATATCCAATGCCACGGGCTCCCCCCGGGGTCTTCCATGCAAAATGCATAGTCACATATCATATCAAATCACATAATGACCAACACATATAACATAATCACATAATGGGCCGGACTTGGTACCTTAGACCCATGGGTATGGTGAGAAGACTCACCTCGAATGCAGAAGCTTCCTGAAGTAATCCTTAGTTGTTGCCTCGCTAACTTCCCGAGCTGTCGCTACCAATCAATATACCCAATTAGCAGTTGGGTCCCATACCAATATCCTTAATTCATGCATGGGGTAAAATCATTCTATCCAGTATGATCCAAACTAAGGCCCAAAACTCAAAACAACAGCCCAACACTATAATGTCCAATCCTATATTGGGTCACAAGGCCCAATTAGGCCCAACCATATCATCCATGCTTCAAAACAGCTAAATTAGTCCGCTAAATCCAAAACGTGACCAGGCCCAAAGACTCATTGGGCCTAAAAGCTCAAAGGCCCAAAATAGATCCAAGTCCCCCCGCTGAGTGTACGCCCTGCGTACCCGGGCCTCGGGCTGTACGCGCTGCGTACTCCAAGCTACGCCCAACGTAGCATCAAGTTAACCACTTTCTCCATTAAGTGCTTAATACTAAATTTACTTACGTCCAAAAGTCAGATCTAAGCTTATTAAGACGATCTAGGGCATAAAGTTGGCAACTTTATGCCTTTGCATGTCTCATATGCTCCCAACACTCCCATTAAGACCTTTCCAAGGGTCTTAATCCATGCATGAGGTCAAAATACCCATCAAGACTTCATTTTTATGTTGTAAAGGGACCAAGGGACCTCAGATCTAACATTTCCAGCCTCTGGAGTCGCTCAACTCACAAGAGGAGACCCAAAACCAACAAAAGGGACAAAACTAGAAAACCCTAACTAGATCTAACACATAAGATGGAAAGATCAAAGATTTATACCTCTAGAATCTCTTCAAGATGAACTAGATGTAGATTCTTGCAGCCCAAAGCCAACTTAAGCTTGCTTGACAACTTTCTCTTCTTGAATGAACTCCAAAATGGCCTCAAATGCACTCCTTAAGCTCAAAATACCCTCTCTAATGGTATTAGGGTTTTCCAGAGACGTTGAAAGTGAAAGAGGCTGATTAGGGTAAGGCTCAAATGAGATAAGTATGCTTATATAGGTGCCAAATCTGAATTTTAGGGTTTTCAATCAGACCCTCGTACGCCCAGCGTACCTTCTCGTATGCTCTACGTACAAGGCCTCGCACCCCGATCCGGTCCTCGCTTATACGCTTCGCGTTCTTCCAGCTACGCCTCGCGTAGCTCCTCTTCATTCGGTATGCCCTGCGTACCATCTTGGTATGCCCCGCATACTAGGGCTTTTTCCAAAACCCCCAAATTCATCCGAAGGCAATATCTCACCTGATACAACTCTGATTCCAACCATTCATATATCCATAGAAAGGTATCGAGACACTTAATCATACTAACAAATTCTTGCCTGCTACAAAACGTCCCGAACCAACATCCTCTTCCCAAGATACTTGCACTGACAAATTACCAAAATACCCTTAGATCCAAAACACAAACCGAACCTCTGGATCACTTCTAATACAACACTCGCATCCAAAAGAGCCTAGATCTTAGCTTCTCAAAAGCCATAACCCTCATGATGACCGACCTTCGGCCCACATCCTCATACTAGGAGTCAATTCGGAACAGAGCGTTACAATACTGCTGTTGGATAAGGTGTCTAAGTCCATAACTTATTTGGTATATACTTGACCCGACCCGGCATGGTCCATTTGGGTTGCATTTCATCCAAACTATTTATGGATAATTTTATGAGAGTTATACACATATTAATATGAATTCATGTTATTTAATTAGTCTTAGTCTTAAATTAATTATGAATTAATTTAGAGATTAAAAGGAAGACTAATTAGATTGTGGGCTATTGGTTTTATATGGTGTCGGCTTACACTCATTTGTTAATGGGTTAGGCTTGTATGGAAGTCCATGGAGCTTTTAACCCATGGATACTTGGAAAAGGAAAGGTCATGGGTTATTAGGGTTTCACCCTAATCATGTACACTATATAAGCATGCTTATATTGCATGAAATAGCCACTAGTGTCACTAGTGTGTGGGTGTTTGTGTGTGACCGATTTTATAAGTGTGTATACATTCTCTCAAAGTTTTCCAAGAGTTTGTGGTGATTTGTGATTGCATTTGAGGCATTCACACTATTGGTGCTTGGCCCTCAAACTCCTTAGGAATCAAACTCATCATCAAAGGGTATGTAATCTCATCTAATTCTTTTATGTTTAAAAGTACCTCATGCCATGTTAGATAGGTTATGAACCTTGGAAAAATTATTATTTTGCATGTATTTAGACAAACATAGATCCAAGGTTTATTAGGGTTGCATACACACTTAGGAAGTGTTAGATTGCTCAAAACCCAATAGTGGTATCAGAGCCTAGGCTTGCTTGTTTGATACTTGATGCAAAATAGTGAAAAAAGGTCGAAATTTTTGCTGTCTGCATGATGGACTCGTCGAGTCCATGGGGGGACTCGCCAAGTCCAAGGCAAAATTCATCCTACTCGCCGAGTAGGTTCGTGCACTCGGCGAGTAGAAGGTTCAGAATGCAGATTTTCGACTTTTGCTGCTGGAAATGGACTAGAAACTTTACCCTAAACTGTTTTGATGTTTTAAAACTTATTTTAGTTGGTATAATGGTTGTTCTAATCCATTTACAATAACATATATCAAAATTTCATGCTTTGTATGTGTTCATATAATTCTTGAAACTTCGATAATCATGTTCATGTTCTTATGAATTTAGAAGATGATAGGAATTATTTGCTGAATTGTTTAGGATTAATTCTTGATCATTTATGTGTTTTAATTGAATCCATAATTTGTCCTCAAGTTATGGATATCCAAAGGTCACTTTTCTTTAACACACATTAAAAACACATAAGTTACATAAAATGAAGAGTCTTCATTTTATGAACCTTTAATTCATAAGTTATAAAATGAAAAGTTTTGAAGAGTTACAAAACTTGCCCTCAAGTTTTGGAATTTGGAAAAGTTTCACACACTTTAATAAACTTTAATTCCAACACTTAGAATTTTATAAGTTAAAATTCAACACTTATACTATTTATAACATTAATGGTTACTTATATATATATATATATATATATATATATATATATATATATATATGTATAAGAACAAGTCGTTTTACCGTTAGTAGGCCTCATTCACGAAGCCGGTCTATAAGGTGGGTATAAGGTTGTTGCCTATAAAATGGAGAATTAATGGGTGTCCACTCTCACCCACCGCTTGCTTGATCGGTGGAGGGTCGTTAGCCGAACGGGTAGGACAATGACTTTAAATTCTCATTAAAAGTATAATGAATATTATAAAGTAACTAAATGTTTTATTTAATTCCCAATCTTAGTTACTTTAGGAAAAATGTGAATTTGGTGCTAGCCCATGGAATTCACACTTTGTACCTTACCAAGTCGTTGGTGGAGCGTGTGTGGTTAACCGGAACACTAACTTGGACTAGTAAGGATCACGAAGGGTGACTTAATGTTTGTCAGAGATCAATGGAGCGTGTGTGGTTAACCGGCACATTGATTAGGTGATAATATTAAGGGTACCAAGTGAATTGGTATGGTTATTCACACCTTGTTTTGTGATCCTCGGCATCCCAGTCACAAAATTTGAGAGGGCACACTCGAGATTGAAACATGCCATTGAAAAGTTCAAAGAATCTCAAAGATCTAGGAATTTCAAATCCAATTAAAACCTAATAAATTATTTCGTTTTTCATGGTGGAAATTGGTGAATCATCATTCGCCTACCTTCAAATATTTTATAGCTTGGATTACGGCATCCCTCTTCCAAATTATAAAATATTGTGTTGGGTCCTAGCCTTAATATTTCATATTGGGTGTTATATTAAGGACTTTGAATCAACTAACTAGATTTTCTCCCATTATAGATGTCTGGTTCAAACAACTATGATCTTCCCAAATCTCTTGAAGATGGTGTCCCTCAACATCATGCTTCACTTCCTCCACATCCTTCAATTATTCTCCCTCACCCACAAGTTCTTGAAAAGTTTAAAGTCACTCAATCCCTATTGGCAATCATAGTCTATGTGTGCTCACATCTTGGAGATAAAGTCACATATTGACAATCCGGGAGAGTTGGGTGTCAAAGTCTCATGAAAGTTGGATGTTCAATCACTTTCTTAGTAACATAGTGAGTCTCTTTGGGTCTACTATGAGATAGACTATGACATGACCCTTAATGGTCTTATCTATTTGCTTGGTGTTGTGGAATCAGCAATGATTTGGAACACCAGTAAAGCAAATTTGATTAAAAGAACAACTTCCCAAGTCTTAAATGGACATTGACAATGGTGGCATTGGATATCTAGAAAAGCATTTCTCTTCCCAATGGAAAGGGATCGGCCATAGTCAACTCGATTGACCAAATGGTAAAGAGAAAGGCTAAGTCTGAGATAGTCTCATGTGTCATTACCAAAGGGTCTATATGTTTTATTTCCAAAGGGAGGGACACTGATTGTGAAGCTGCCATATTTACCTAAAAGATCATAAGATTGATCAAGTCAAAATGTTTGACTCTACTTCAGTTAAAGTCCACTGACTAACTCTATTAAGTTTCTATTTGGAGATTCTTATTACATAATGTGAATGGGTCACATGTTGATGTTTTTAAGAATCAAAGAAAAGATAGGAAGCTTAAAGTAAGTATATGTTGATTCTGATTGCAAAGGTGGGTTTCAATCGCATGGTTCGGTAATTAGAATTTTGAGTTGTTGCTTAAGAGTTATAATATATTGCTTATGAATAGATAACAACAAGGTTTTCATGTGGATTGTAAGGATAAGTTTTTCTGCAAAGTTTTAAAATAAAAGAAAAAAGGGTTTTAATTTTATTTATTTTAAAATATCGTTACAATGGCATCTATGGAAAATTGTTACTTATATGTTTCCAGTAATAGCAATATTGGAAAGTGGATTTGATTCTTTCATTTGTGGTAGTGTCTGAATTTACCAAATGAAGAAAGTTTTTCATCACCCAAGTTTCAATTGGATAGAAACTTGGAATCATACAAGTTGTATTGTATGATGAATGAGAATTTTCATCTTTGAAAATTAAGACTGATTCTTTGATCACATGTATATGTGAGTCAATTGAAGGACTAAGGAATTAGGTACACTGGGTGTGCGCTGGTCAAGGTCCACCACAAAGATTGATTTGTCATGATTTGCTAAAGATTAGTAAATATGATTATACTTATAAGGTTAAGTATAATTCTGTAACATTGGAAAGGTTACAATGTATGACAAAACAAATGAGAAGAATCAAATTAGGCAGAAAGATAAAAGTTTCTCAAATCTGAAAGGATGGGAGAGTACTTTAGTATCATATTTCATGATCATCTTAATGATTATGAAACCATATCACAAATTCATACTCTAAGGATGTCTTAGTGCATTGTTATGGCTAAGAAGAGAGGTCATGAATTGTTGGATTGGTTAAAATCAAGAAGATGAGTCATAATTCGTTCCAAAACAATTCTTAGAGTCATACTCCAAGATTGTAACATTGAGTGACATAAAGTAAGGTTTAAAACGCTTATCAAATGTAGTGTAAAATGTTTCTACCCTTGTACATTTGAGATTGGTAAGTTGTGATGTCTTGGATGAGACAAAGACCAACTAAGACCAATTGTGTGAAGTGTTAGTCTTGATAAGAATCCGCACTATCCCTTGAATATTTGTTTTGTCAAGGAATGGTTCTTGACTGGGGAAACTTATATGTCAAGGGGACAGTGGGAGCCTTAAAGATCCTGGAAGAGTTTCAAGATTTAATCAAGAGTAAAACCTGTAATTTATCACTAGCACACGACTTAAGGTTTGCAACCTATCGTGTTGACATAATTCTTATTTCTGTACCTACTTCAAATAAATTGAATTTGCATGTGAGTTATCAGAGTTCAACTTGGAAGCATTGGTGGACCTTGTGTTACCAAGGTGACAAGAAACTAAGATTGAACAAGTTTAATCCATGTAAGGCTGAATTTGTCACTAACCTTATCTTGTGATTATGGTTTTGACAAATTCACATGGATAGGAACTCATACAATATAAAATCTAAGTGTCATAAGGTTTTTCTCCGATTCATGAAAATGATGGTGAGGAAACGCTTTCACTAAGTAGATTTTAAGTAGATAGCAATTGTGTCATTTGCAATTTCAAAAGTCGTTAGTGGAGCGCGCGTGGTTAACTGGCACACTAACATGGACTTGTGAGAAATGGCAAAGGTCTAAAAAATTGAGACTATGATTACGGCATCCCTTTTCATAGTTCTGAAAATTGTTTAGACACACATGTGAGATATCTAAGAAAGGGTGTATGAATCTAAATTTCAGAAGTCCAGCAGATTTCTGGAAATATGTCAGAGCTAGTGGGAGCATAAGTGTTATGTTGATAATCATCATGTTAGTGGGAGCATGATAATTATTATTAGTATTGCAAGCTAGCAATGTTAATTATAGAAAAACAAAAGTTTCAATTCGTGAAGTTGCAGGGGTTGAAAAGTTGTTTTGCTATAATTAAGGGAGAGGAAATTATACTTCATTTCAACTCTAGAAGCCTAGATTGAGATTTTAATCATCTTTAGTCAAGGATATATATATATATATATATATATATATATATATATATATATATATATATATATATGAATTTTATGTTGGAATGGTTCAACTTGAAGAAATTCTATATATATTGCGTTTTCAAAATTCGATTATGATTACGGCATCCCTCTTCATAGTTAAATTTTGAAAACATGGAAAATAAAAAATATTGTAGCAAAAGACTGGTCTGGTATCATGTCTTTATGTCAAACATCATGAATCGTGTCCCATATGCTTCGGATATAGGATCGATTGCATGTGCTATAATATTCATCTTTTCTAAATTTTCCAAATGCTTAAGGCATTGAGAAGGGAAAAGTCTAGAACTGGATATGACTAAAGTGATTAAGCAATTGTCGAGGACAATCTGAGGTTTGCCAAAGATTGGTTGCTCAAGGACATTTGGAAGTATAGTGTTAATTTTGGCAGGACAGTATTGACATGTTCTGAAAAGAAGTAACTCTTGTTCGGAAGTGATAGTCAAAATGGGACTATGGAAATGTCTCCATAGGTGGAAGTTATTCAATCTATGTAAGATTAGAAAACCTTAATGCAAGAAGGATGTTCAAAGCAATGTACTTTGAATATGAGACTTTCGTTCCATAGAAGTTGACCTTCTTTGGAATACTCTGTAATGACTGGTGACAAGGTTTTGGTGACTTTGTGAATAATCATTACAAGAGGAACATTGCATAAAAGTTTAAAATCTAACAGATTTTTGGTAAATGATAGGAATCGAGGATTCTCACATTTCCAATAAGGATTTGGGATTGTGAAATGAGTATCATTGGAATCATGTTCAATTGATCTACATCACAATGTAAGGATCATAGAAAAACATAGTGTGCATACTTGAAGTATGGAATAACTATTGTTTAGAAAAACAAAGTGTACATGCTAGGAGCATGGGATAACTATTGTTTTTATTCAAGTCTTAAGTTGATTGTTTGAAACATTATACAATGAATAATGTGTAATCAATATGGTGATAAATAAAAGGTGGTTCTATTTATATTCAAAAGGGTTCTGAGACCATATTGGATTCGATTATTATTGTGTTTCACTTTGCATGTTTTGACTTCCAAAATAGCTAGGTTAGTCTTTCCGAATGACTAAGTTATTTAAACACTCCACAGTTGTTCATATGTTGGAAGTAGGTATGAATCAAGACTGTCATGAATCGAGTTTGTAGATGGCTAAATGGGTTTAGTCATAGCAATGGTTGCTACAACATTCATGAGTGCTCATAAGTTATGAGTATTGGAATAAACCCATGCTCACTTGTATCACTTCATGGAATTTATCTCGAGTGATCGTGATACGGTAATATCATATAAATCTTCAAACCTAGAGATATGAGTTGTTACCTATGAGTTGGTTGTGAATTGATTGCACGTAAACGCATCAGTAACTTGATGTTATAAAACGTGCCTTTGTGTACAATTCAGCAAGTAGTAGAACAAGCATATGAGTCGAAGTTTATATGTTCCTTCTAGAAATAGAAGTGATATCTGGGCCCCTCGATGATTTTGTTGTGACCTATGTACCAGCCGGTTAGAACTAAATTGATGTGTTTGATTAAGTTCTTTGTCAAACAAATCAAAAATCGGGAAACAAACTGCTGGACAATAAGTATGACGTTGTTCCATGTATTTGTCCGGCTGATATCATGAGAACAGAGGATTATATGATCACTTATCTAAAATGGCGCTTCATAGTTCAACAGAGTTTTCGAGATCTACGATTGCTGGTTGGTTCCTGAAGTAACATACACAAATATAGTTTTTAGACTTATCCAAGTGGGAGTCTGTTGGATAAGGTGTCTATGTCCATAACTTATTTGGTATATACTTGACCTGACCCGACATGGTCAATTTGGGTTGCATTTCATCCAAACTATTTATGGATAATTTTATGAGAGTTATACACATATTAATATGAAGTCATGTTATTTAATTAGTCTTAGTATTAAATTAATTATGAATTAATTTAGAGATTAAAAGGAAGACTAATTAGATTGTGGGCTATTGGTTTTAAATGGTGTGGGCTAACACTCATTTGTTAATGGGTTAGGCTTGTATGGAAGTCCATGGATGATCCATGGAGATTTTAACCCATGGATCCTTGGAAAAGGAAAGGTCATGGGTTATTAGGGTTTCACCCTAATCATGTACACTATATAAGCATGCTTATGTTGCATGAAATAGCCACTAGTGTCACTAGTGTGTGTGTTTGTGTGTGACCGATTTTATAAGTGTGTATACATTCTCTCAAAGTTTTCCAAGAGTTTGTGGTGATTTGTGATTCCATTTTAGGCATTCACACTATTGGTGCTTGGCCCTCAAACTCCTTCGGAATCAAACTCATCATCAAAAGGTATGTAATCTCATCTAATTCTTTTATGTTTAAAAGTACCCCATGCCATGTTAGATAGGTTATGAACCTTGGAAATATTATTATTTTGCATGTATTTAGATAGACATAGATCCAAGGTTTATTAGGGTTGCATGCACACTTAGGAAGTGTTAGATTGCTCAAAACCCAACAACTGCTTACATGGTCATGTGGATTGTATGTGTATTGGTATTTTGGGGGAACTCACTAAGAGTTCGGGCTTACAGTTTCAGTTTATTGTTTCAAGTACATCAAGGGATCGTGAAAAGGCGAAGACATGATCGTACTGCTCCTCATTTTTATGAATCTGTTTCTGGGATGCTCTGATATAATACATTTTGAAAACATGTTTTGTTATAACTATTGAATTTGGAATGCATTTTAAAAGTTTAAATATTGGCTTGATTTTTATGGGTGCTACAAGTTGGTATCAAAGCCTTGGTTTGAGTGAATTGGAGGAACACTTGTGTGAATCCAGTCTCAAACCAAGGAAAGGAATTTCAAAATAATTTTTCAAAAAGGCTTCCAAAATATCAAAGGAGGATGCAAGGTGTACGATCAGCCGAAGCCAGTAAGTAAACCCCAAAATACCATATTGTAATGGATTATGCGATATGTTAGAACAACATGCTAGTGCTAAGCTAGGGATCTTCAGGAATTGCATGATATACTTTCCTGATTACATGATGCCTGCTAGCCTAGGGTTTCATTTATATGAGTTTGACATCATTACTGTAGTTTTCTGGTGTATGCCTCATGGTTGTACATAATCAAGATCTTATAGCCTGAGAATGTTTAATTCGACCTTAGGGTAGGATTGGATATTTGAAAGTCTATAGGGTCTAGCGTTATGTATGGCTAGCATACACTAGTCCTGCATGGTTGATGGAAGTTTCATGGATGGGTGGGTCATGAGAAGCCGTGAGGCTAGTTATGAGATAGTTTAGCATTCCTCTAGGAATGAGGGTTGAGCACTCACTATGTTTATGTATATTTTTAGGGTGTTGTGGTGATACTTGAGACAAATATGGGTAGGTGTGGAAGGTAGTATGAGCCCGTACTACTAAAAGCATAGGACCCATAAGCGTAGCAAGGAAGTCACAACCCCTAGGGTTTAGTCAGGA
The DNA here is from genome assembly GCF_052625555.1 of Lactuca saligna. Taxonomy (NCBI): domain Eukaryota; kingdom Viridiplantae; phylum Streptophyta; class Magnoliopsida; order Asterales; family Asteraceae; genus Lactuca; species Lactuca saligna. The sequence goes on along the minus strand of NC_136425.1, from coordinate 147,326,006 downwards.
GTTGGTTCCCTATTATTATGCGAATCGTTTGATACCTGTTGGTGTGTTTTCAGTATGGTGATGACGAAATGTTTTGTGACTGCATCCGGGTCGGGATCAGGATCAGGAGACGGAGGCCAGGAGGTGCCTATAGCACCTGAGCTTGTGGTATAGATGGGCACGGATGAGCTAGACTCTAGGATTCAAGAGGTCCTGCATGATGAGGTTGCCACTTTGTTCCGAGAACAACTACCAGAGATGTTTAGGTCTATTAAGACCGTTATGGTTGAGTACTTTGACGAGCGTTATGCAGGCCTTGCAGAGATGGTTGACGCCACAGCTGCATCAGCTGTAACAGCGGCAGGAGGAGATGGAGCTGGGCAGAGCTTCCAGTACCTGGACTTCGATAACACAAAGCCCCCGACATTTGATGGTACTCAGGATGCGATTAGAGCCATGAGGTGGTTATCTGGCGTGGAGGGCTGTTTCTTCACGTGTTCATGTCCTACTGACTAGAAGGTCAGGTGTGCCCTGAACCTGCTAAGGCTAGGGGCCAAGGACTGGTGGAGACTAACAACTGGATTCTACACTTATGATCAGAGAGCTGTTGTTACTTGGGAGCAGTTCCGGGAGATGTTCCGTGCCCGCTATGTTCCACGGATGTAGCGGGAGCGGTTAGATCAGGAGTTTTTGAGCTTGAGGCAGGATGGAGAGTTAGTGATGGAGATCCCCCATATGTTCACAGAGAGGGCAATGTTTTGCCCAACATGTGCTTCCGAGCAGGCTCAGATGACTTGTTATCTAAGCATGCTCAAGAGTAACATTCGTCAGTTTGTTGCCATGCAGTGTTGTGATACACTGTTAGACCTACACGAAGCCGCTAGGCGGCAAGAGTTGGAGATAGAGTTGTAGTTGAGAGAGCAGCGTCCGACCCTGACACAGTCTCAGCTTGTGCTGAAGCGGTCTAAGACCGCTGATTCGAGGACCGGGGGTCAACAGAGCTGCACATGTGGGAAGTGCGGTGGGAGTCATTCTGGAGTATGTCGAGCTAGTAGTGGATGCCACAGATGTGGCAAGGAGGGGCATTATGCAAAGAATTATTGCTAGGCCGCCCCAGTTTCAGGTATGAGGTTATGCTACCATTGTGATCAAGTTGGCCATGTGAAGGCTAACTTCCCATTGCTAGCCGCCAAACCGGCATAGGCTCCAACACCATCTACATTGAGGATCGCTGATGGGAGGACAGTTATGGCTGAGCTTCTGAAGGCTCAGGGGCGTGCTTTCCAACTTACGGTAGAATAGGTCAGAGCAGCACCGGATGTGGTTTCTGGTATGTTTCTCTCCTTTACCTCATTTATTATATATGTGTAATGATTATATGTTGTACCTGTGCTTAGGTACATTGTTAGTAAACTCCTTGCCTACTTTGGTTTTAGTTGACTCGGGGGCGAGTTGGTCTTTCATTTCTCAAACATGTAGTAGGGGGTATGGTGTGCCAGTTGGCGAGCTAGAGTGTCTGTTGTGAGTTTCTATCACCAGCGAACATGGAGTTTTTGCTTCTTCGGTCTACCGAGGATGCGAGTTGGAGATCTTCGGAGTGGTCTTTCCGATAGATTTGATTCTGATTCCCATGGGGGAAGTATGCGTGATTGTGGGTATGGATTAGCTTAGTCAATTTGGTGCAATGATAGATTACGAGGGCCAGTGAGTGGTTGTTTGAACCCCGAGTGAGGGAGAACTAATTCTATATGGTGAGGGAACCAGAGCGGGGTTAGGGTTTTATTCAGCTGCTAGAGCTCGGCAGTATATTCAGCACGGGTGTGCGGGCTACCTAGCGTACGTGGTGGATACGTGGATTGGAGACCAGACTTCAGTTTCAGAGGTTCCAGTGGTTAAGGAGTTTGTCAACGTGTTTCTAGAGGAGTTTCTAGGGATACCTCCGGAGATGCAGGTCGAGTTCCGGATCGACCTGGTGCCGGGTGCGTCTCCTATTGCTAAGGCGTCGTATCGTTTGGTACTACCCGAGATGCAGGATTTGTCTTCACTGCTGCAGGAACTTTTGGGCAAACAATTCATTCGACCTAGCAGCTTTCCATGGGGAGCACTGATCCTCTTCTTTAGGAAGAAGGATGGACCGCACCGGATGTGCATTGACTATAGGGAGTTGAACAAGTTGACGGTGAAGAACTGTTATCCACTCACGAGGATAGATGAACTCTTTGACCAGTTACATGGTGCATCTTGGTTCTCCAAGATTGACTTGAGATCGGGGTATCATCAGGTCCGGTGTAGAGAGGAGGACGTGGAGAAGACCGCGTTTCGGACTCGTTATGGTCACTACGAGTTCGTGGTGATGTTGTTTGGGCTCACCAACGCGCTGACAGTATTCATGGACCTGATGAATCAGGTCTACAAACTGATGCTTGATCGCTCTGTCGTCGTGTTCATAGATGATATATTGGTGTATTCCAAGACCCGAGAGCAGCACGAGGGGAACCTCAAGGAGCTGTTGGAAATTCTGAGACGAGAATGGTTGTATGCCAAGTTCTTGAAGTGTGAGTTTTGGTTACGAGAGGTCTAGTTCCTCGGACATCTCGTTAACCAGGAGGGGATTTTGGTCGATCAGGCCAAAATCGAGGCAGTTATGCAGTGGGAGGTGCCGAGGTCTCCTTCGGATATCAGAACTTTTCTGGGGTTAGCAGGGTATTACCCGAGATTTATTAGAGACTTCTCCAAGATTGCAGTACCTCTCACTCATCTAACAAGGTAGGGGGTGGATTTCTGGTGGGGCCCCGAGCAGCAGAGGGCGTTTAAGATCCTCTGGCGGTGTTTGTGTGAGGCTCCAGTTTTGACACTCCCCGAGGGAGTAGAGGATTTTGTGGTATTCTGTGATGCATCCATCATAGGTTTGGGGGCGGTCCTCATGCAGAGAGGACGAGTGATAGCCTATGCATCACGGCAGCTGAAGCTGTATGAGACGAGATACCCTAAACATGATCTGGAGTTGGGAGCGGTGGTATTCGCTCTCAAGATTTGGAGGCATTACCTATATGGGGTGTGTTGTACAATATACACGGATCACAAGAGTTTGAAGCACATCATGGATCAGTCCAACCTGAATATGAGACAGTGCAGGTGGTTAGATGTAGTCAAGGGCTACGATTGTGAGATCCTTTACTACCCTGGTAAAAGCGAATGTGGTTGCGGACGCTTTGAGCCGCAAGTCAGTTGGGTCTTCCACCCCAGCAAGTCAGTTGCGGACGCTTGTAGCAACCACCAGCTCGACACGCCCCCTCGTGACCCTTGCCGCACTTCGCGCAAGTGCGGCCCTTCGGACCTCCCATCCTCGAATCAGCGGACTTGTTCCGCTTGGCTGCCGGTTGAGACTAAGCCGGCCGCCGATCCACCTGCCGAGACTCGGCCTCCTCCCTCGCCTGAGTCTCCAACTCGATCTCGCGCTTCCTGGCGTTCGCCTGAAGCTCAGTGAAAGTACGATAGGTGGAGTTTGACACAAACTCCCAGATATCCCTCCTCAGAACGCCCAAATACCGGCTCATCCGTGACTGCTCTGTAGATACCAGCTCAGGGCAGAACATCGCCCTCTCATGAAACTTCCGCGTGATCACTGCCACGGAATCAGTACCCTGCTTAAGGGTCAGGAACTCCTGAATCAATCGCTCCCTCTCCACCGGGGGAACGTACTCTTCCCTGAACATCTCAGTGAACCTCTCCCACGTCACCGCTGTAATCTCCGCCAGAGTGAAGTTCGCCGTCACGAACTTCCACCAATCCTTCGCTCCCAGTCGGAGCTGGTTCAAGGCGAACCGTACCCTCAGGTGCTCCGGGCATGAGCAAGTGTAGAAGCACCCCTCAATATCGGCGATCCACCTCATCGCAGCAATCGGATCCTGCGTTCCATCGAACTCAGGGGGTTTCGTGTTGTTGAATTCTCGGAATAGCAACGAATCACCCCCTTACGGCCTAGCAGCGGCCACAGCTGCGGTAGCGGCAGCGACTGCAGCTTCAGTCAGTGCGGCGTACCGCTCTTCAAACTCCTCCATCAGGGTGGTCTTAATGGACCCAAACATCTCCGGGATCTCAGCCCGAACTGCCGCAACTACCTCCTCCTGAATCATCTGACGAATCTCCTCGTCACTCATACTGCTCGAAGTCGCTCCGTGGCGTGTCGTAACCATGATGTCTCTGAAATACAACATAAGATTATCAGAGACTCCATCAAGTACAATTGTACTCGATAACGCAACCCTACTCAGTCTCCGATATCCAGGGATTCTTACTTGGGTCTTCCACCGACCCGGTGTCTTCGGTAGTATGGGCCCAATACTACCGACCACACCGTATCAGTATTCGTCCCAAATCTTCCTCCCCAAACCCCGAATAATGAGTACTCTACTTCTAGTATGCACTATCTACTAGCACGCTACCGAATATCTCATATAAGCAACCTCCCTAGACTAAGGCATCACAAAACAGGCCATTCTAGTCCTATCATGTATACCTAGTCTTCTAGCATGCATAACAATTCATAATTCAGTGCATAACATAACATTGTAAGGTATTCTGGGGATCTTTACCGTTCGGGCGCTGGCTGATCGTACACACTACTCCGTTCTTGTTCACCTCTTTACCATTTATAAAAATTTAAAAGATCTTTCCTCAAATCCTCGGTTTGAGTTTAGTTACACCCGAAGGTACACCCGAATCCCTCAAACCAAGGCTCTGATACCAATTGTAATAGCTCAAATTTTCAAATAAAATTTTCATTTAAAATAAAACTATTTTATTCAAACAAAAGTATTTATTCCAAGTTTCATTTCAAAATACAATTAAAAGAATCCCCAAGATCTCCAACAATGGCAGTGTGTACGCGTCACGCCGGCGCCTTCCCACGGTCCTCGCTAGTACCTGAAACACATACATACAACTTGTAAGCATAAATGCTTAGTGAGTTCCCCAGTATACAACTTACACACATACGCCTTTCCAGGCCCTGACCTTCCGGTCCACAATACATTGCCTTCCGGCCCGTAACATAATCGCCTTCCGGCCCATAACATATCGCCTTCCGGCCCGTACCATATTGCCTTCCGGCCCATAGTATATTGCCTTCCGGCCCATAACATTTACAACACATAATACATATAACATAACACACATATCATATACATCATACATCATACCTGTCCTTTCTGTCACATAACATATCGCCTTCCGGCCCGTATAAACATACATATCATGTATAGCATCTACCTTTCTATTTATAGCATGAATAACACATATCATATACGACCTTCCGGTCTCACAGTCAAACCCTTCCGGGTGAAGTATAGTGAGAAGACTCACCTCGTAGTATGTAAGCTATAAACTCTTGAAACTACTCGCACTCGATCCGCCAATCTGCAGGCTCCCTATAATACCACATACCCTTATTAATGATCTTATCAAACAAGACAACTGACTCTACGAAATTACATGCAAGTCAACGGTCAACTTGACCGGACTCGTCGAGTGCAAGGGCGACTCGGCGAGTCTAGATGTCCTCCCCAACTTTCCAGTTGTTCCCTTTTCTACCCGTCGAGTATCCCCTCCTGACTCGACGAGATCCTCGTGGAAGAATCGCGGGGCCACCCCGACTCCACTCGCCGAGTCTAAAGAACGACTCGGCGAGTCCCAGTGAATCTTTAAGCTACTCGCCGAGTCTGAAGAACAACTCGGCGAGTCCCAGTGAACCTTCAAACTACTCACCGAGTCTGAAGAACAACTCGGCGAGTCCCAGCGGATCTTCAAGCTACTCGCCGAGTCTGATCATTGGACTCGGCGAGTCCATGCCATGCAGTCGATCAACTGCCTCCTGTAATCCGCATGGTTCCGAAATATATAAACGTGGGACTTCCTGGACCTCTAAGCATACTACTACTGGGATTTAAACGCTTGGTAACAACATTATAATCTATCTAATCACTAAATGGGTTTCATAAACCCTAGATTCGTGCTCACCATCAAAACAACAGAAATGGACCGAGTGTTACCTGAAAACGTGATCTCTGTGTCCCCAACCTCCAGAACTCAATCCTCTTGATCTTCCTTTGACCAAAATCTTGCCTCTTCTTGCCTAACAACCTCCTCAAGATCTCCAATAGCCTTCCCTTCTCCACTAGTCGTCCACAGATGCTATGTTCTTCACAATCGGCCAAAAAAACGTACAGTGACGGCTTAAGAGGCTTTTTATACGTTCCAAACTAAACGGCTAGGGTTTCTGCTGAACAGCGTCGACTCGCCGAGTCCATATCTGGACTCGTCGAGTCCAGTCGCGCATCCGCGACCAAGCCTGTGGTCCTACTCGGCGAGTCAGGCACCAACTCACCGAGTCCCTCCCTAAAATGTCCCAAAAATAGTTTCAAAACAATACCTGAAATTCCGGGCTGTTACAGATCAAGGGCGAAAGCACTCAGTTTGTTCAGGATAGCCAGGGGTTATTGACCCGATGTGGTCGATTTTGGGTTCCGATGACTGGTGGAGTCAGACAGAAAATGATGGAGGAGGCTCATAAGTCTCATTTTTTCACACACCCGGGGGCCACCAAGATGTACAGCGACCTGAGTTTGAATTATTGGTAGCCATGTATGAAGTGAGAAATCGCTTGGTATGTCAAGAGGTGCTTGACCTGTAGGATGGTCAAGGTCGAGCATCAGAGGCCGCATGGTAAGCTGCAACGTATGGAGATTCCCATGTGGAAATAAGAGCAGATACCGACAGACTTCATTATGAAGCTGCTAAGGACGGAGAAAAGGTTCGACGCTATATGGGTCATCATGGATCGATTGACCAAGAGTGCTCATTTCTTGGCAATACGGGAGAGTTCTTTGGTCGAGAGGTTGGCGGGCATATATGTCCGCGAGATCGTTGCTCGCTGTGGAATTCCGGTCCCTATTGTCTCAGATCAGGATTTTAGGTTTAGCTCCCGTTTTTGGCAGAAGTTCCACGATGAACTGGGCATACGCTTGCACTTTAGCATAACATTTCATCCACATACAGATGGTCAGAGGGAACAGACCATTCAGACCCTCGAGGATATGTTGAGGGCGTGTGTCATTGATTTCGGTGGGAGTTAGGATTCCCACCTACCTCTTTCAGAGTTTGCTTACAACAACAGCTATCATTCCAGCATTGGTGCCCCGCCTTTTGAGTTATTGTATGGGCGAAGATGTCGCACCCTGATTTGTTAGGGTGAGGTTGGACACTGAGTGATGGGACGGACAGAGGTAGTTCTGCAGACTACCGAGAAGATTCAGCAGATTAGGCAGCAATTGCAGACCGCTCAGAGTCGGCAAAAGAGCTATGCTGATAAATGCCGATCTGAGTTAGAGTTCCAGGTGGGTGATATGGTACTTCTGAAGGTCTCACCCTGGAAGGGTGTGATCCTCTTCAAAAGGAGGGGAAAGCTGGGTCCCCGTTACATTGGGTCGTTTAGGATCATTGCGAGGGTTGGCAAGGTGGCTACAGGCTAGACATACCAGAGGAGCTTAGCTGGATTCACAACATATTTCATGTTTCGCAGTTGCGAAAATGCATTATGGATCAGGAGGCAACAATATCGTTGGATGATGTTCAGGTCGATGAGTGCCTGAATTACGTGGAGAGGCCTGTGGCCATTTTGGAAAGGAAGAAGAATATTTTGCGGAAAAAAGAGATACCTTTGGTGAAGGTGCAGTGGGAACATCGGAGGGGATCCGAGTTGACATGGGAGCCGGAGGCGGAGATGCGAGAGCATTACCCAATGTTGTTTAACTCAGCAGACTTCAAGGGGGAAGTCTAGGTCAAGTGGGGGAGAATTGTAACGCCCTGATTCTCAGGTATTGATTTATGAATCTTTTTGGTCTTTGGGTCTACTCAACGAGTTGGTCGCCCTACGCATTTTAGTGACCTACTCGTCGAGTCCAAGAAGGGACTCGACGAGTAGGAGCTGGCAGATAAAACCATAAATTTTGGGGCATTGCACCCTATTTAAAGGATCAACGGGCACCCTTATCCTCCCTTTTACAAGGTCTTGTCTCTCTTAAACCCTAATTTAAGTGTGTGTGTGTGTGTGTGTGTGTTCTTTCGGTGAGTTTAAGCTTGGAGGAAGGATATTTGGTGGAGGAAACATTTGGGGAAGCAAGCAAGTAGAAGCAAGAACTCATGGGATTCAAGATCTACATCAGTGAGCACTCTCTTGAAGGTATTAGACTGTTTTCCATGGCTCATTTTCATCTAAGATCTCTTTTGATGGGTTTTAAGAAAGGCTTCTTATGTTTGAGCTAAGATCTGAAGTTTTAACTTCTTATCTAGGACTCCCTTTGGCCTCCAAATCCATAAAGCTATCAGCCTTGCCTAGGATGAGCCTTCCCTCAAGTGTGAGACTTCATTGCAAGCTTAGTTTTTGTTGGATAAGGTGTCTAAGTCCATAACTATTTCTGGTATGTACTTGACCCGACCCGGCATGGTCCATTTGTGTTGCATGGCACCATGCAATTGGATAGACTAAATGAGAGAAATAACACTTGGAGATTATTAATATATTATAAGTTCTAATATATTAATAATATTATTTGATTAGTTTGATCAAGAATTAATTTAGAATTAATTAAGTGATCAAAAGATAACTAATTAAATATATGGGTTGATTATGTAAATCATCCATATCTTGTATAGTGGGCTAAGAGGCTCCATGGATTATCAAGTTGGGTTCCACCCATAGGATGCTCCATGGGAGTTACAAACCCATGGGTCATGGAAATGAAGATTCATGACACATTAGGGTTTACATGGTGTAACCCTAGATGTGTCAACACTATATAAGAATCATATTCTCCACCAAAATCGGCTACACTAAGGAAACAAGAGGGCTTGGCCGATTTCAAGAAGTGTGTGTTCTCTCATAAGTTTTTCCAAGAGCATTTGGTGTTGTGTGAAGCATTTGAGGCATCACACTTTGGGTGCTAGGCTCATAAGGTTTCAAGGAACACAAGCAACAACAAGGTAAGTTATTCAATCTATCATTCATGTTAAAATTGTTCCCCATGTATGCTAGATAGGAATATAGCCTTGGAATTCAACTTTGCATGATAATTAAACAAACATAGATCCAAGGTTATTAGGGTTGCATGTACACTTAGGAAGTGTTAGAATGCTCAAAACCCATCAGTGGTATCAGAGCCTAGGCTTGTTTGCTTTTATTTGTGTTTAAAAGTTGAAAAAAGTCGAAAATCTTGCTGTCTATGAATGGACTCGTCGAGTCCATAGGGGGGACTCATCGAGTTCACGTGTATCTTCAACCAACTCGACGAGTAAGTTCATGCACTCGACGAGTAGGGTCGACAGGTTGCAGAATTTCGACTTTAGTTGCTGGAAATGAATTAGAAACATTACCCTAAACTGTTTTGGTACTTGAAAACTTGTTTTAGATGGTGTAATGTTCTTTCTAATTCATTTACAACAACTAGTTATCAAAATTACAAAGTTTTAAGTGTGATTTTGATTTATGAATGTGTTCATATTCATGTTCTTGTTCTTATGATGTTTTAGATGATCATAGGAATTATTTGTAACCTATGTGGTAGATTAATTCTTGATCATCATGTGTTTTAATGGAGTCCATAACTTGTCTTCAAGTTATGGAAAACCAAGAGTCACACTTGAATTAAAACCATTAAAAGAACACAAGAGTTAGAAAAATGAAGAGTCTTCATTTTATTACTCTATTAAACTCATAAGTTACAAGAAATGAAAAGTTTTGAAAGTTACAAAACTTGCCCTCAAGTTTTGGAACAAGTAAAGTTAAGTTAAAACTTTAGTTCCAACCTCTAGAATTTTAAAAGTTAAAATTCAACCCTTATACTTATATTATGATGATTTAATAATTATATATATATATATATATATATATATATATATATATATATATATGTATAAGAACAAAGTCGTCTTACCACTAGTACGCCTCATTCACGAAGACCGGTCTATAAGGCGGGTATAAGGTTGTTGCCTATAAAATGGTGACTTAATGGGTGTCTACTCTCACCCACCGTTTGCTTGACTGGTGGAGGGTCGTTAGCCGAACGGGTAAGACAAGGACTTATAAATTCTCATTCAAAGTACGATGAATATTATAAAGTAACTAAATGTTTTATTAAATTCCCAATCTTAGTTACTTTAGGAAAAATGTGAATAAGGTGCTAATCCATGAAATACACTTTACACTTTGTCTAAGTCGTTGGTGGAGCGTGTGTGGTTAACCGGCACACTAACTTGGACTTAACAAGGTAGGTAAAGGGTGACTTAAGGTTTATTATAGTATCGGTGGAGCGTGTGTGGTTTACCGGCACATCGATTGAGTGATAAACTTTAAGGGTACCAAGTGATTTTCATGGTTACTTCACACCTCGTTTTGTGATCCTCGGTATCCCAGTCACAAAACTTGGAGGGCACACTCGAGATTGAAACATGCCTTTGAAAAGTTCATTGAATCTCAAAGAATCTAGGAATTTCTAAGAACCAATCATAAAACCTAATATCTAATATTTCGGTTTTCGTGGTGGAAATTGGTGAATCGTCATTCACCTACCTTTCAAATATGTTATAGCTTGAATTACGGCATACCTCTTCTAAGTTATAATATATTGTGATTGGATCCTAGCCTTAATATTACATTTGGGTGTTTTATTAAGGACTCTCCTAATATCTAAACTAATATTGTCCTCTTCCTTCAGATATCTTCAAACAATGCTGCTTCTGGCTCGAATCCTAATGGCTCCTTTACTCTTATGAGCTTGTGTGGGAAAGTCACTTTTGATGGATCCAACTTCAATGAGTGGATCAGAAACATCAGGATGATTACCCGCTACGAGGACAAAGAATATGTCCTCGACAAGGAGCTTAAGGAGATTGATGAGACCACTGCAACTCCTCAGGAGATCGTTGACTTTCAGGCACATGAAAGGGATGCTACGAAAGTAGCATGCATCATGATGGCCACAATGACAGCAGAACTCCAAAAGTCCTATGAGGATTTCTACCCTTATGAAATGCACCAAGATTTGATGGAAAGATACCATCAAAGTGCACGACAAGAGAGGTACGAAATCATCTGCTCCATGATAACAACCATGATGAAGGACGTGGATTCCGTCACGAGCCACATGCAGAAAATGCAAAGGTATGTGGATCGATTGCTGAAGCTTAATGTGAACTTCCCTGAGGAGCTTGCAATAGATATAATTTTGCGCTCCTTACCATCGTGCTATGATCAATTCCACATGACATATCACATGAATAAGGAAGATGTCACACTCAGCAAACTTCAGGGACTTCTCAAGACCGCAGAATCAGGTCTTAAGGGGAAGTCGGTTGTTAACACTCCTACTCCAAACTCCACTCCGGTTTTGGCAATCGGGAAAAGTCGAGGGAAGAAGAGAAAGAGTTCTTCGAAGGGTACCAAGGTTAGGACCCTTGATGGCTCTTCTTCAAGTGGAACCAAGAAAGGTTTTGTCACTCCTTCTTCTGACCCAAAAGAGGCTGAATGTTTCTATTGCCATGAAAAATCACATTGGAAGTGGAACTACCCAAAATACCAACAAGATGTGAAGGATGGGAAAGTTAAACCTAACCATGCAGGTATTTACACTATCATTTCTAATAACTCACCCCATTCGAAATCTTGGGTCCTTGATACCGGTTGTGGTATTCACATTTGTTGTGACTTGCAGGGACTAGGAAGAAGTGAGAATGTGGAGCAAGGAAGAATAAACTTAATCATGGGGAATAGGAAAGTTACACCTGTCACCAAGATTGGAGTTTATACTTTATCGCTAAGTAGTGGGTTAAATTTAGATTTAAATAAATGTTGTTATTCGCCAGAAATGGCAAGAAATATTATTTCCTTTCATGCATTGTACAAACAAGGTTTCACCTTTTCATTTGATAACGAAGTTGGTTCGATTAATGCTTTCTTTAATAATGTTCTTTATTTTAAAGCATTACCTTGTGATGGTGTGTATGAAGCTGTATCTGTTGTAGATAACTCAGGAAATAATGTTTTGTGTATTGATTCTCCTAATAATAATAACTTGGATAAAGCATCATTATGGCATTTTCGTCTTGGACATATAAGCAAGAAACGCATAGGCCAACTCCAAAAGGATGGAGTCTTGGAGTCGTTTGACCTAAAGTCAGATGATAGTTGCGAATCATGCTTACTTGGAAAAATGACAAAGTCACCCTTCACAGGCTCGTGTGAAAGGGGTGAAGGTTTGTTGGACCTTATACACACGGATGTGTGTGGACCATTCAAACATGCCACAAGGGATGCTAATCGTTATTATTTGACTTTTACTGATGATTACAGTAGATATGGATATGTCTACTTAATCAAGCATAAGTCAAAGACTTTCGAGAAGTTTAAGGAATTTAAACAGGAAGTCGAGAATAATTGGGCAGGAACATTAAGATGCTTCGATCCGATCGAGGTGGTGAGTATCTTAGTTCAGAATTCCTCGACTATCTAAGGGAATGTGGGATTGTCTCACAATTGACACCTCCCAGGACACCGCAGTTGAATGGTGTGGCTAAGAGGCGTAATCGAACCTTGTTAGACATGGTTCGTTCCATGATGAGTCGAGCTTCGCTACCAATATCATTCTGGGGGTATGCCTTAGAGACTGCCGCCCATATCCTTAATCTAGTCCCTACAAAGAAAGTTGCCAAAACTCCTCACGAGATGTGGACTGGTAAAGTACCTAAACTAGACCACATCAAGATTTGGGGTTGCGAGGATTTCGTGAGACGCGAGACTCATGATAAGCTCGAACCTCGAAGCGAGAGGTGTATTTTCATCGGCTACCTACAGCAATCCTTTGGTTACCTCTTCTACAGACCTAGTGATAATGTGGTCTTTATAGCAAGAAGAGGAGTCTTTTGAGAAAGAGAGTTTATAAGCCAAGGAGACAGTGGGAGGCAAATTGATCTTGAAGAAATTCAAGAGTCAAGTGGTGAAGGAACTTCAAACTCTAGCCCTCAACTTGAGGAGGAAACTCCTGTTGAGCCAATTGACGAATCTGTACCTCTGAGACGTTCCACGAGAGTTAGGAGTGCACCTGAGCATTACTATGGATTCCATATTACTGCAGAAGGTGAGACACTTATTAGTGATGGGACACTAGTAAGTCAAGATGACCCTAACAGCTACGAGGAAGCCATGGCAGGCCCCGAGTCTGCTAAATGGAAAGAGGCTATGGATAGCGAGATACAATCCATGTATGACAATCAAGTTTGGAACTTGGTTGAGAATGTACCAGGTCGTAAGACTGTAGGGTGCAAATGGGTCTTCAAGAAGAAGACCGACATGGATGGTAAAGTACACACTTATAAGGCTAGACTGGTTGCAAAGGGCTTCTCTCAAATTCCTGGAGTGGATTATGATGAGACCTTTTCTCCGGTAGCCAAGATTAAGTCTATTCGGGTTCTGTTAGCCATAGCCGCATTTCATGACTATGAAATATGGCAAATGGATGTCAAAACCGCTTTCCTTAATGGGAAGTTGGCTGAAGATGTTTACATGAGTCAGCCAGAGGGTTTTTTCAGCAATGAGTACCCTAATAGAGTGTGTAGGCTTGAGAAATCCATCTATGGATTAAAGCAAGCACCTCGCAGATGGAATCTTTTCTTTGATGAAAAGGTCAAGGAATTTGGCTTTTCTAGGAGTGAAGATGAATCTTGTGTGTATGTCAAGGCTAGTGGGAGTATAGTTAGCTTTTTGGTATTGTATGTGGATGACATACTACTCATAGGAAACGACATTCCAACCCTGCAGGAAGTAAAGTCCTGGCTTGGAAAGTGTTTCGCTATGAAGGACCTTGGTGAAGCTGCCTATATTTTAGGGATAAGGATCTTGAGAGATCAGAGTAAAAGACTAATTGGACTTAGTCAGAGTACCTACTTGGATAAGGTGCTGAAGAGATTCAGCATGCAGGACTCCAAGAAAGGAGAGTTACCCATCCAGAGTAACACCAAATTGAGTAAGACACAAAGCCCTAGCACTGAGGCTGAGATAGCATAAATGAGTCGAATACCTTATGCTTCGGCTGTAGGTTCGATCATGTATGCTATGACGTGTACTCGACCTGATGTAGCCTTTGCCCTGAGCATGGTTAGCAGGTTTCAGGGGAACCCTGGCAAGGCACACTGGACTGCGGTAAAGAATATTCTCAAGTATCTACGAAGGACTAAGGACTGAGTCCTTACCCTCGGTGGGAGTGATGACTTGAGAGTTGTAGGGTATAGTGATGCTAGCTTCCAGACTGATAGGGATAATTTCCGCTCTCAGTCAGGCTGGGTCTTTACCCTAAATGGAGGAGCAATTTCTTGGAAGAGTTCCAAGCAAGAGATAGTGGCAGATTCCACTTGTGAATCAGAGTATATTGCAGCGAGCGAGGCGGCAAAGGAGGCTATATGGCTAAAGAACTTCATCGGAGACCTTGGAGTTGTACCAGCTATTAAAGAGCCAATGGAAATTTTCTGTGATAGTGAAAGCGCTGTTGCCTTAGCCAAGGAACCAAGGGATCACGGGAGATCCAGACACATCGACAGAAAATACCATTTTATTTGACATCGAATAGAAGAAGTACTCCTCGTGGCAAAGAGGGTATCATCGGATGAGAACCCAGCAGATCCCCTCACGAAGGGACTGACTCGGGTTAAGCATCTCCAGTATGCTCGGAGCATAGGGCTGAAGGATGATATTAGATTTAGTAGTTAGATAACCTCGAAATTTGTAAAGTGTAATTGACATTAGATGATGAATAAAAGGTGTTTTATTTATGAGTAAAGTGTTGCTATCTCTTGTCAATCGTTTACTATATTTCTTTTGCATGTTTTGACTTCCAGAATAATTTTGTTTGGTATAACATATTATTCAAACCTCCACAGTCGGTCATATGTCGGAAGTAGGTATGAATCAAGACTGACATGATTGGTTGCAGAGGTCTAAGGTGTTAGACAAGGGCTACAACAATCATGAGTGCTCATAAGTTCTGAGCATTGGACTCAGCCCACGCTCACTGGAATCACTTCATGGAATTCTATCTCGAGTGATCGTGAGATGGTAATATCATATAAGTCTTCAAACCTAGAGATATGATTTGTTACTTACAAGTTGGTTATGCATTGATTGTACGAAAACGCATTGGTAACTCGATGTTATAAATCGTGCTCTTGTGTGTAATTAAATGAGTGGTTGAACAAACATATGAGTAGAAGTTTATATGTTCCTTCTTGGATTAGAACCTGATATCTGGGCCCCTCGATGATTTTGTTTTGACCCATGTACCGGGCCCGGTCAGAACTAAGTTGATGTGTTCAATTAAGTTCTTTGTCAAACAAATCGGAAATCGGGAAACAAACTGTTGGACAATAAGTAATACATTGTTCCATGTATTTGTCCGACTGATATCTAGAACAGAGGATTATATGATCACTTATCTTAAATGGCGTACCATCATCTTCTCAGTTCCGAGAAACCTTGAAAAGAGCTACGATTGCCGATCGGTTCCTGAAGTCATACTTGCAGTAATAGTTATTAGACTTATCCAAGTGGGAGACTGTTGGATAAGGTGTCTAAGTCCATAACTATTTCTGGTATGTACTTGACCCAACCCGGCATGGTCCATTTGGGTTGCATGGCACCATGCAATTGGATAGACTAAATGAGAGAAATAACACTTGGAGATTATTAATATATTATAAGTTCTAATATATTAATAATATTATTTGATTAGTTTGATCAAGAATTAATTTAGAATTAATTAAGTGATCAAAAGATAACTAATTAAATATATGGGTTGATTATGTAAATCATCCATATCTTGTATAGTGGGCTAAGAGGCTCCATGGATTATCAAGTTGGGTTCCACCCATAGGATGCTCCATGGATGCTCCATGGGAGTTACAAACCCATGGGTCATGGAAATGAAGAGTCATGACACATTAGGGTTTACATGGTGTAACCCTAGATGTGTCAACACTATATAAGAATCATATTCTCCACCAAAATCGGCTACACTAAGGAAACAAGAGGGCTTGGCCAATTTCAAGAAGTGTGTGTTCTCTCATAAGTTTTTCCAAGAGTATTTGGTGTTGTGTGAAGCATTTGAGGCATCACACTTGGGGTGCTAGGCTCATAAGGTTTCAAGGAACACAAGCAACAACAAGGTAAGTTATTCAATCTATCATTCAAGTTAAAATTGTTCCCCATGTATGCTAGATAGGAATATAGCCTTGGAATTCAACTTTGCATGATAATTAGACAAACATAGATCCAAGGTTATTAGGGTTGCATGTACACTTAGGAAGTGTTAGAATGCTCAAAACCCATCAGTTTTGTCACTTTAGGGCCTTAAAACCTTGCATGCATGTAAAGTTTGCAACTTTACGTGATAAGCATGGCTAAGGATGTTGGATCTTCAATTTGGAGCCCTTGCGTGGCTTAAAAAGTGTCTGTATGATTAAAGGACTGAAGGGACTCGGCGAGTTGCATGGGCGACTCGGCGAGTCATATGAAGATTCTCGTAGACTCAACGAGTTTGATGAACAACTCGGTGAGTCCGATGAAGATTGTCGTAGACTCGGCGAGCCAGCATGGTGGCTCGACGAGTCGGTTAGGGGTTTTCCCAATTGACTGATGCCTGTGAACTTTTCAGTTTGTTATGTTATGATATTGTTGACATGGTCACATGGATTGTATGTGAATCAGTATTTTGGGGGAACTCACTAAGCTTTTGGGCTTACGGTTTCAGTTTATTGTTTCAGGTACATCAGGGGATCGTGACAAGATGAAGGCGTGATCGTACTGCTCCTCATTTTTATGACTCTGTTTCTGGGATACTCTGATATAATACATTTTGAAAACATGTTTTGTAATAACTATTGAATTTGAAATGCATTTTAAAAGTTTAAAACTTGGCTTGATTTTTTTTGGTGTTACAGTTGGGCTTCCCAACTCGCCGAGTTGAGTCCTTAAATTCCGCATCCAAATAGATCCCTACACGATGAGTTGGAGCTCCCCAACTCGTCGAGTTCCAGCCCAAAACCCTAAAATGTTGAGAAATAAATAATACATGGACCAAGCGTTACAAATATCCTTAAACCACCATTTCATTTAATTTAAATGTTTTTTTAATCTAATTATATAAGATAATCATTTTCTTAAATTAACAAAAATGATTGGCCCACAATCATTCCTACATCCACACAATAATTAGTTAGATTACAATAACCTAAGCCTATATATATATATATATATATATATATATATATATATATATATATATATATATATATATATATATATATATATATATATATATATATATATATATGGAAAAAATCCACGGAAAATGAATAAACCTAATCGTAACCCTAGAAAACCACATCTCCAATCAATATATTACAGCACATCACCTTCTTTTAAACACGCATATGTCTTTAAGAAGGGTAATTATGTAAACAAGTAAACAGATTTGGTTAATCTTGGCATGTTTGAATTTGAAACTTAAAATATATTCAAACATATTCAAAATTCGAATTTTGAAGTTACAGTTATGAAATTTGAAATTAAAAACGATTGTCACATTTGTAGACTACGATTTTGAAATCGATTCATGCAATAGATTGTATGTTTTTGGTATTTGAAATTGAAAACGATTGTCGCATTTGTGGACAATGTAACACCCCGTTTATTAAATAAATGAATGGATAAAAGCCCTAAAATTAATAATTATATAGCAAAATGTTGGTCTCGAAGAGTTAACTGTCATAATTTTAGAAGGCGGGGATTAAAGTATAAAATATTGGCTTAATTTGTAAGTATTATTGCAGGCAGGGATTAAATGGTAATTTATTGGACTTCATATGAAAAAAAATTTGGAGGATGGGGGGCTGTTTGGTAAATTTTATACCTTAGTTGCAATGGGTTTTCAATGTTGGGGTTTAAACGGTAAATATGGGATCTATTTTGAAATGATTTAAGGCTGGAGGGACTAGATGTGTTAATATGGAAATTGTTTGGAATTGGACGGGACTTATAACCCATCACCCATGCGTTGCCAAACCCTAACCCTACTCTTCATTCAGCTGCCACTTCCTTTCTCTACCCCCCCCCCCCCCCCAACCGCCACTATCAGCTCCGGCCACTAGCACCATTGAACAACCACCGGGCTCATGATGTCGTCATTATTGAAGACCGTTGGAAACCAGGAAGATGCCACATTAACTGGAGATCGGAAGGGCGAAGTCGATGTCTAAGTTGCCGCCAACCTTTCCTCCTCTTCCCTTCGTTCTGCTGCCATAGCCACCAAGACGACCGTCGGTACCCTCCCACCTGTATTCACCTCCAACTTCATTCTACAGCGGCTAGTTGCCACCCCTGCCATTCCATTGAAGACCAAGATCGTCACCGTTGCCGATAGAAAATCGCTATATGTACCCAAATCTAGGTTTCGTTCGTCGTTTGCCACACATGGTTGCTGAGTCGGGAAAGTTCCAGTTTCCAGATTGTGTTTAAGAGTGTGTGCATGTGGATTCTTGGCTTGGAATCAAGAGAACCGCTGCCACCACCTCACGGTAGTGGATGTCACTGCAAAATGCCGCCATGAGCTGCTACCACTGCCATCTCCCGCCGCCGCCAGGAGAGTGGCTGGATCCGGTTGCAAGAATATAGCATGGTTGTGTGTATTTTCGTTCAATTTGAGTTGTGTATTTTGCTTGGTCAGAAAATGAGAACATCCACCACCACCACCACCATAGGGTGGTGGCTGCGCCATGCGCCACCGGCGGCCACCATTAGGTGGTTGTGTGTGTGTGTTAGTTAGTGTGTGTGTTGCTTTTGGTATTTCTATTGTAAATTATAACAAAAATAGAATAATGAGAAAGATACTCGAAACCACCATCGTGAGGTGGTGGCTGCCGCCACCGGCCGTCGTGTCGGGTGGCGGTGTGCTTGCCTCGTTGAGTTTGATTCGTTTAGGGTGCTTGAAACCCTAATGGGCCTTCTAAGCCCTAATGGACCCAATGAAGCTTAATGGACCTAAAAGCCTAAGCATGTGACTAATGGGTTAATGATATTCTAGTGGGCCTAGTAGGCCCAATAAAGCCCTAGTTGACCTAAAATCCCAACAAATTGATAAATGGGCTAGTATTTGGATTAGAAACCCTAATTAGGGTTTGGAAAACCCTAATGCCAATAAAACTCTAATTATGAGAATTTATCGGGACACACACGAGAATTATTTAATAACTTGAAATATTAAATAATAATCATTGGTAGAAACTAATCTAAACTATATTGGACTTAATGGATTAAGTCCTTAGTGGAATAAGTCCCTAGTGGGTTAAGTCCTTAATGGGTTAAGTAGGAACACTTAACCCTAATCATCATTTCATGTAAGAAACCCTAATTTTAATTGGGCCTTGAGTTGGGCCTTTCTATTAGGCTTTGGTAATTGGGTTATTAATGGGCCATCCAAGAACGATCTTATGGACTATAATAATTTTATGGGCTTTAGTGTAAGGCCCACGTGAAGTTTTGGGCCTAATTTGGAAAATTAGGCCATAATTGGGCCTTCATGATTATGCAATATTGGGCCATTAGAATGTTGAATGTTGGATTGGACTAAACGGTTGGGCCTTATGGTAAGACCTTGTAAAGGCTTGGGTCCAATTTGGAAAATTGGGCCACATGTTGGGCTTTGATTCATAGTTGACTTTACGCCTATGGATTGGGCCTTAGGATTGAATAAAGTCAACCTTGGGGGTAATGTAGTAATTATCCAAGTATGTAATTATGGTTATGTTTTGGGACCCAAATATTAATTGGGTGTTATTTTGGTGTTGACAGTTCGGGAATCTGTCATCCAGCAAAACTAGGTTGAGTATGCGGGAGTTCAGCAATGTGGGGTTATGTTTGCGAGACTTCAGTAGTGTGAGGTGAGTTACCTTCCAATAGCGGTGGGTCTACGGCCACAATGTCGACCCACCAGTAGGAGTTGTATGTTAGATGATTGTCTTTGTGATATTCATCTAATACCAAAACGAAAACCACCCAACGAAAACTAGCAGATAAACGATACTCCACAATAATCATAAAAAAACAAGACAACAAGAAAGAAACATACCCGCAGCTGCATCCGACACTGCTCTGACCTCCTCTGCTGAAAGCTGAAAGCGCGACCCTAAGCCCTTGGGGGCTCCGCTCCACCCTGACCTCGTCATGTGATCCTCAAAGTGGCCGGTGCTGGAGCCTGCACCGGTCCTGCAACAATCTGTGGACAGTTGACCCTCAAGTGTCCAACCTGATGACAATGATAGCAAATTCTCAAATCCCGAGCCTGCGCTGACTGACGACAATCCCTCGCATAGTGCCCCTCCTTTCCGCACTTGCAGCATGTGCCACTGGACCTACAAACTCCAGTGTGACCCTTCCCACACTTCCCACAAGTGTGACTACTCTGCTCTCCTACCCTGGAGTCAACGGTCTTAGACTGTTTCGTCGCTGGCTGCGACTGCACCGGAGCTTGCCTCAGCTCATGCAACTGCAACTCAATCTCTAACTCACGCCGCCTGGCGGCCTCCTGCAACTCCAACAAAGTCTCGCACCTCTGCGTGGACACAAACTGCCTGATATCTCTCTTTAGCATAATCAGATATCGGGACATCTGAGCCTGCTCCGAAGTGAACTCAGGGCAAAACATCGCCCTCTCAGTAAACATCCTGGTGATTTCCGTCACCGACTCCGAATCCTGCTTCAGCTCAAGGAACTCCTGAGCCAACCTCTCCCTCTCGACCTGCGGAACATAGTGAGTACTGAACATCTCTCTAAACTGATCCCATGAAATCACAACCCTCTACGCATCCGAGTATGACCCCGTGGTCAATCTCCACCAATCCTTTGCCCCGAACCTCAACAGGTTCAGACCACACCTCACCCTTTGATCAGCAGGGCATGAACACGTGAAGAAACACCCCTCCACGTCTGATAACCATCTCATAGCAACGATCGGATCCTGAACTCCATCAAAGGTGGGAGGCTTCGTATTATCGAAGTCCCGATATTGAAAACCTCTACTCGCTCCTCCCCCTGCTGCTGCTACAGCCGCTGTAGCTGCCGCGGCAGCCGTCTCCGTGAGAGCCGCATAACGCTCATCAAAATACTCCACCATGGCGGTCTTGATCGACCCAAACAGTTCCGGCAGCTCGGACCGGAACAATGAAGCCACCTCATCATGCAGGATCCCATGAATCCTCGCATCCAACTCGCGCGTACTCATCTGACCAATAACCTCAGGTGGAACTGACCTGTCCGCAATTCCCTCTTCTGCACCCGATCTAGACCTGGATCCACTCCTAGCATGCCTCGAAATCTCCATACTGAAATAAACCACAAAACCTCAGACACTTCCCACTATCCCGGGAACCAACTCTCAACCCATCCCTAGAGGTCATGGTTTCCCTGATACGCGTATGGGTCCTATGCTTTCAGTAGTACGGGCCCATACAACCTTCCACACCTACCCATATTTGTATGAAGTACTTCCACAACACCCTAGCGAAAACATACATAACAACGCTCTATCCTCACAACTAGAGGAACACTAGAAATCTCTCACAAGGAAACCCTAGGCTAGCAGACATCATAAATCAGGCAACACATCATGAAATCCTGAAGATCCCTAGCCTAACTCTAGCATGTTGCTCTAACAAAGCTCAATAAAACAAATATCATGTATGGTATTTTGGGGTTACTTACTGGCTCCGGCTGATCGTACCTCCGCGTCCTCCTTTACTTATTTTAAAAACCATTTTAAATTCTCTTTTGAAAACCCTCCTCGATTTGAGACTGGAGTCACACGAGTGTTCCTCCAATTCACTCAAACCAAGGCTCTGATACCAACTTGTAACGACCAAAATTTCAATAAAATTTAAACTTTTCAAAAACAACCCAATTCATTAAGTTATTACAAAAAGGTTTTCAATACATTTATTATCAGAGTATTCCTAAGTCCATTTCATAAAACATAAACGCGAGGAGTGGTACGATCACTCCTTTGCCTTGCCACAGTCTTCTGAAGAACCTGAAAAACATTAAACCACAACTGTAAGCCCGAAAGCTTAGTGAGATACCCCCAAAATACCAACCACATATACCATACACATAACATGCTATCTCATAACGAATCACAGAACAGCCATGCATATCGGGTCTACTGTGGGACGGTCCGCCTTGTCGGGCCTTCAGTCCACCTGGTCCACCCTCCGTGTCCAATCATGTCCCTTGAGTCTGCAGTGTGGTTGGTCCGCCCGCACTAGGCCTTCAACTTACCTGGTCCACTCTCTGAGTCCAATCATGTCCCTCGAGTCTCCAGTGTGGTTGGTCCGCCCGCACTGGGCCTTCAACTCACCTGGTCCACTCTCTGAGTCTACAGTATGACTGGTCCGCCCGCATCGGGCCTTCAGTTGGCATGGTCCACTCTCCGAGCCTCGGCACGTCTGGTCCGCCCTCGTGGGGCCTATAGCCTATCCGGACCGCTCGCTGGGCCTTCGGAATAACCGGTCCGCCCTGGGTATCTTGGCCTACAGCACGAAGCAGGACCTGCCTCAACCCAACTCTAGTCCAAACAACCATGTGCACATAAACATACAATCACATAACAATTCATATTCAGGCAAACCAATCTAGAAAATCACATAACACAACATACTCTAACAGGATACCAACCTAACCGGTCACTAGCATAGCCTCACCCTACATACCAGGATACCGACCTTAACCAGGTCTCTAACGAATACCATCCTAACTACCAGGATGCAAAGATATCAAAGCAATAACATAACAACAGATACTCGGATCTCAATCCGATAAAAGGGTCGGCCTTGGTGCCTTAGACCCTGTTGATATAGTGAGGATAACTCACCTCAAAACTGTCGGCTGAAAGGATAAGATCCCGCTGCTCCAAACTCCGACACGAACTCCTCCACTGAACACCAAAACACTCAACTCAATAAATACCCTTAATTACCAAAATACCCCTGGAAGACAACTGGTCATCCCTTGGATAAGGTCAAAGTCAACCCCTGACTGACTCTACTCACCGAGTCAACCCGATGACTCGCCGAGTCCCCAAGCTCAGAACTTCCCTCAATCTGCGACCTAACTCGCCAAGTCACCCCGAGACTCGCCGAGTCCAACAACTCTGAGTCCACTCGCACCCCACTCACCGAGTCATCCCTTGACTCACCGATTCTCGACTCAACCAGAAAATATTGGGACTCTTCGACAAGACTCGCCGAGTCTAAGGCTATCTTCAACCTACTCGCCGAGTTGTTCATCCAACTCGGCGAGTTCCAGCTCATCTTCAAGCAACTCGTCGAGTCAACCCATGTGACTCGTCGAGTACCACCGGTCTGAATCCATACAGAAGCATTCCAGGCCATGCAATTGATCCAAAACATAGATCTAGCCTCCTACAACCCATCCATCACGTAAAGTGGCAAACTTTACGTGAATCCAAAGAGATCTAGGCCTTATAAACTTTAGGGCTAGGGTTTGGGACATGATGGCTTCACTAAGCACTCAAACACAGGGACTTTAATGCACTCTAGACCTTCCCCATTCCAGATCTGAGGTAGCAACCTCCGATCTAACCTCCAAACTCCAAAACATACCAAGATAAGCTTCCCATAAACCCCAAAATGATGAATCCATATGAGTAACAGCCCAAGAACGAGATATTACCTCAAAAGAACGCCCCAACTGCAATGAAACTCGAATCCAAGAAAAGCCCCTTGCTCCAAGCCTCCAAACTCCCAAGATTCCTTCAACAAATACCCTTCAAGCTCCCAAATGCACTTTGATCCACTCACACACGAATGCTAAGGGTTTCTGGACTTGAGGATGAGTAAAGAGGCTAGGGGAATGGATGTTAAGTTCTTTATATAGGGCTCAACCCCGAGAATTAGGGTTTTCTCCACTCAGCACCTACTCGCCGAGTCCATCTTTGGACTCGCCGAGTGGGCCACTTGACACGCGACCAAAGTCGCGACCCTACTCGTCGACTCCATCCATGGACTCGCGGATTTGCCCTTTAAGTTTACACTTTTAGCCCTTCAAGTTTACACTTTTAGCCCTTCAAGTTTACACTTTTAGCCCTTCAACTCTACTCTTGATATTCCGGGATGTTACAAGAAGCTTTTGAGAGCTACGATTGCCATTCGGTTCTTGAAGTCATACGCAATAATAGTTTTAGACTTATCCAAGTGGAAGACTGTTGGATTAATGTCTAAGTCCATAACTA
Source organism: Lactuca saligna (assembly GCF_052625555.1). Taxonomy (NCBI): domain Eukaryota; kingdom Viridiplantae; phylum Streptophyta; class Magnoliopsida; order Asterales; family Asteraceae; genus Lactuca; species Lactuca saligna. The sequence goes on along the minus strand of NC_136425.1, from coordinate 147,301,629 downwards.
TAATTGGTAAGACTTGACCCGACCCGACATGGTCCATTTGGGTTTCATGGCATCATGCATTTGGATAGACTAAAATGAGAGAAATAACACTTAAGGTTTGTTAATATATTATAAGTTCTAATATATTAATAAGGTTATTTAACTAGTATTGATCAAGAATTAATTTGAAATTAATTAAGTGATCAAAAGGAGACTAATTAAATATATGGGTTGATTGTGTAAATTATTCATTGTTATATATGTGGGCTTGTGATCCAAGATTCCTTATGTTGGACTAAGTCCATGGGGTGACCCATGGATACTCCATGGAGGTTAAAATCCATGGAGCATAAGGAATGGGTAAAGTCATGAGTTATATGGTGTAACCCTAATAGCCACCATATAAAAGAATCTCATGGCTCAAGAAATCGTGCACTATGTGTAAGTGTGAGGGCCAGACGATTTGAAGGAGTGTTCAAGTTTCTCTCAAGTTATTCTAAGTGCATTTGGTGTTGTGTGAACCATTTGAGGTGTCACACTTGGGGCACTAGGCACTCAAGCTTCATGAAGACTTTCTACATCAAAGAGGTATGTAATTCTAACTTGATATATATTCATATGAATCATATTATTATGCTAGTTAGGATGAATACCTTGGAAAGTTCATATTTGCATGTATAATAAAGAAAACATAGATACAAGGTATTTAGGGTTGCATGTACACTTAGGAGTGTTAGAATGCTCAAAACCTAACAGATACATCTTTTGAAGTAGGTTCCGCGTGCACCATTATCATTATGGATCTTTTTCGGGATTGATGCAGGAGTAATATGTAGAGAATACTCAGTCAGGGTTAGAGCGATAGTTCTCCTGTGAAGTTAGAGTTCAGTGGTACTGTGAGATTGGAAGTGGGAACGAGCACTCGTCAGCCAGAGTGAAGATTAAGGCCTCTAGTGTCAGCACGGGATGTGGATTGAGGTGTCAGACTGGACCAGATTTCAAGAGTACTCATCAAGATTTCCGAGTATGGGCGATCTTAAGATTTAACCGCTGATTAATGCTAGCATTGGTAAACACAGGTTGTCATCAGTGGGATACTAGAAAGCGAAAAGGATTGGGAATCCTTCAATTCTTGCGTGTCATGAAGACTTAGTTGAATCTAAGTGGGGGAGAGACTTTTTATAAAGTTCTCCAAATGTGAGTTCTGGTTGTGCGGGATGCAATCTCTTGGGTACCTTGTCAACCAGAAGGGTATTCTAGTCTATCCGGCTAATATAGAGGTCGTGATGCATTGGGAGATTCCGAGGTCTCCATCTGAGATTTGGAGTTTCCTGGGTCTAGCAGGTTATTACTGGAGATTTATACGGGATTTCTCCAAGATTGCGGTTCCTTTGACTCAACTGACCAAGAAGTCGGTGGCCTTTCGCTGGGGGCTTGAGCAGCAGGTAGCCTTCGAGACTCTCAGATAGCAGTTGTGCGAGGCACCGATTCTCACCCTGCCAGAGGGTGTAGATGGTTTTGTGGTTTACTGTGATGCTTTGATCACGGGCATGGGTACGGTACTAATACAGTGGGGCCACGTGATAGCAGGTTGCGGGAACCAGGTTAGAGTTCCGGTTAAGACTCAAGTTTAGTGGTGTGTTAGGTCGAGTGCGTGTTCGACCCGGTTTGGAGAGTGTTGTAAGTCTGCGGGTGTAGCCGTAACATGCACTAGTAACCAGATAGTGATAGAGTGTTGTAAGTTTGTGGGTGTAGTCGTAGCATTCACTAGGTTGATAGATAGCATGAGTGCATTGTTAGGACGTGGAAGGAACAGTAGTACCCACCAGTTCGGGTGCAACAATGAGAATATGTGAATCTGCGGATTAGATTTCGAGGTTTACCCAAATGGAATAGATCTGGTTGAGCCAACGATACGCCAGTTGGAACGTCACTGCAGTTATGAGATCAGGGAAGCAATGGATTGCTTAGGTTCGTGTATGATATAAGGCTACCGTTGGTAAAGGAGCCATCACTTTTAGCCTCGGGTTTGGTGACATCAGGATTCAATGCATGGAACTGATCGGTTAGATCAGAAAGTTTTAGAGTCACAGTAGCATGATAACTAGTTGCAACTAGTTCCAGAGAAGGATTTCGTTTAGAAGTTGTGTGAGGCGACTATGTGGGAATCCTCTGGCTCTGCAGTTGGGTTGGGACCCAGTATTTCAGATGAGTGGCAAACAAACTGAGCCCAAAGAGGTCTCAATGGATTTTGGAAAAGCAGCCATGTGGTGACTTACTGCTTCTGGCAGTTCAGTGTTCGGGCAGTTTCAGCGTTCGGGGCAGTGTTAGTACTTGTGTCTTAGGTCGCAAGTACGGACGAAATAGCTGGTTTATTAGGAGGTGACAAGTCACTTACAACAGGATCAGCTGAGCCTTCACCATGTATAAGCGATCTACAGAGATAATTAGGTTTGTGATCCTATTTTATAGTGGGAACCTCGAACTATTAGAAGTTGAGTATTCAGTTGAGGGATAAACGGACTAGGTTCAATGATAATGATTCAATATGGGTGGTCTGCCAGGGATTCAAACCATCTCGAGACAGCAGATTTCAAACGGAGTAGATGTGATTTTGTTGCGAGGAATTCGTTCACCTACATAATTTAGGGATTTGCGAAGATTGGTCACGACTACCCTGGGAAGGTTAGGGTGTGCCCAGGATGGTGACTATGTTACTAGAGTGGTTGGGCGTGTAAGGAATGGTAAGGAATGATTTCAAGGACGAAATCTAATTTAAGTGGAGGAGAGTTGTAACACCCCGTTTATTAAATAAATAAATAAACAGATAAAAGCCCTAAAATTATTAATTATATAGCTATGTGTTGGTCTCGAGGAGTTAACTGTCATAATTTTAGAAGGCGGGGATTAAAGTGTAAAATCTGGACTTAATTTGTAAGTATTATTGTAGGCAGGCATTAAATGGTAATTTATTGGACTTCATTTGAAGAAATTTTTAGAGGATGGGGGGCTGTTTGGTAAATTTTGTACCTTAGATGCAATCGTTTTTCAATGTTGGGGTTTAAAAGGTAAATATGGGATCTATTTTGAAATGATTTAATATGGAGGGACTATATGCGTTAATATGGAAATTTTTTGGAATTGGACGGGACTTATAACCCATCACCAATGCGTTGCCAAACCCTAACCCTACTCTTCATGCAGCCGCCACTTCCTTTCTCTACCCCTTCCTCAACCGCCGCTATCAGCTCCGGCTACTAGCACCACTGAACAACCATCGGGCTCTTGCTGTCGGAATTATTGAAGAACATTGGGAACTAGGAAGACGCCACATCAACTGGAGATCGGAGGGGCGAAGTCGATGTCCAAGTTGCCGCCAACCTTTCCTCTTCTTCCCTTCGTTCTACTGTTGTAGCCACCGAGACGACCGCTGGTACCCTCCCACCTGTCTTCACCTCCAACTTCATTCTATAGCGACTATTTACCGCTGCTTCCGTTCCATTGAAGACCAGATCGTCACCACTGCCGATAGAAAATCGCTATATCTACCCAAATCTGGGTTCCGGTCGTCGTTTTCCACACATGGTGGCTGAGTCGGGAAAGTTCCAGTCTCCATATCGTGTTTAAGCGTGTGTGCGTGTGGATTCTCTGCTGGGAATCAAGAGAACCGCCGCCACCACCTCGTGGTGGTGGCTGTCACCGCAAAATGCAACCATTAGCTGCTGCCACTTCCATCTCCCTTCGTTGCCAGGAGGGTGACTGGTTCTGGTTTCAAGAATATAGTGTGGGTGTGCGCATTTTCATTGAATTTGAGTTGTGTATTTTGCTGGTCAGAAAATGAGAACATCCACCACCACCATAGGGTGGTGGCTGCCGCCATACGCCACCGCCGGCCACCATTAGGTGGTTGTGTGTGTGTTAGTTAGTGTGTGCATTGCTTTTGGTATTTCTATTGTAAATTGTAACAAAAATGGAATAATGAGAAAGAAACTCGAAACCAACACCGTGAGGTGGTGGCTGCCGCCTCTTGCTGCCACCGGCCATCGTGTCGTGTAGCGGTGTGCTTGCCTCATTGAGTTTGATTCGTTTAGGGTGCTTGAAACCCTAATAGTCCTTGTAAGCCCTAATGGACCCAATGAAGCTTAATGGACCTAAAAGCCCAATCATGTGACTAATGGGCTTAATGATATTCTAGTGGGCCTAATAGGCCCAATAAAGCCCTAATTGACCTAAAAGCCCAACAACTTGATAAATGGGCTAGTATTTGGATTGGAAACCCTAATTAGGTTTTGGAAAACCCTAATGCCAATAAAACTCTAATTTTGAGAATTTATCAGGACACACACGGGAATTATTTAATAACTTGAAATATTAAATAATAATCATTGGCAAAAATTATTCTAAGCAGTATTGGACTTAATGGATTAAGTCCTTAGTGGATTAAGTCCCTAGTGGGTTAAGTCCTTAATGGGTTATGTAGAACACTTAACCCTAATCATCATTTCATGCAAGAAATCCTAATTTTAATTGGGCCTTGGTTTGGGCCTTTCTATTGGGCTTTGGTAATTGGGTTATTAATGTGCCATCCAAGAACGATCTTATGGACTATAATAATTTAATGGGCTTTAGAGTAAGGCCTATGTGAAGGTTTGGACCTAATTTGGAAAATTGGGCCATAGATGAGCCATAATTAGGCCTTCATGATTATGTAATATTGGGCCTTTAGAATGTCAAATGTTGGACTGGACTAAACGGTTGGGCCTTATGGTAAGACCCTGTAAAGGTTTGGGCCCAATTTGGAAAATTGGGTCGTATGTTGGGCTTTGATTCATAGTTGACTTTGGGCCTATGGATTGGGCTTTGGGCTTGAATAAATTCAACCTTGGGGTAACGTAGTAATTATCCAAGTATGTAATTATGGTTATGTTTTGGTACCCAATTATTAATTGGGTGTTATTTTGGTGTTGACAGTTCGGGAATCTGTCATCCAACAACTAGGGTTGAGTGTGCGAGAATTCAGCAATGTAGGGTTATGTCTGCGGGACTTCAACAGTGTGAGGTAACTTACCTTCCGGTAGCGGTGGGTCTACGGCCACAATGTCGGCCCACCAATAGGAGTTGTATGTTAGATGATTGTCTTTGTGATATTCATCTAGGTTGCTGCTACATGTTATGTTTATGTGCTAGCATGATATGATGTTATGTGATAGTGGTAGTAGGGGTGAAATGGTCCCCAGTTACCAGTCGATAGGACCGAAGGGGTAGATTAGTACCCAACTATGCTAAACAGATTAGGATATATGTGATTTATATGTTTATGCTATGTTTTTAGGTGGAAGTGGTAGGGGTGAAATAGTCCCCGTTATCCAGTTGTAACAAACCGAAGGGAGCCCAACACCCATATATGCTAGGCAATTATCCAGTTGAAACAGATCGAAGGGGAGGCCAGCAACCAGATATGCTAGGCTTTTATTCGGTTGAAATAGTAACAACCATAAAATTGTACGCTAAATTTAAACTTTTTCAATCATACATACAACCAAATAGTATTTTTTTTTACAAATTGTTTTCAAATCATTATTCATCAAAGTGTCCCAATAACCAGATCATAAGGATGAGGAGCGGTACGGTTACGCCTTCTCCTTGCCATGATCTCCTGAAGTAAATGAAACAACAAAATAAAAATTGTAAGCACGAGGGCTTAGTGAGCTACCCCCAAAATACCAATACCACACTGATAATACCATATCAGTAACAGACATTCAACAACATGCATACTGGGCCATCGGCCTGACTGGACCGCCCTGCAGGGCCTACAGTCTATCTGAATCTATCTCGAGCCTTCAACATGACTGGACCGCCATGTGGGCCTACAGTCTCCCCAGACCGCTCATAGGGTATGTTGGCCTTCAACACAAAACATGACCGCCTCAACCTAACCAACAAGCAATAACCATGTGCGCATGACTAACATATACTGGCATATACAAACATCAAACATATCTATCTCACTGATCATCAATCATAGCAATCTCTCGTAACTAGAGCACTGACCTAGAAGGTCATTAACATACCAATCCCTACGGATCATAGAGGCATAACATACTGTCTATCCTGATTCCGATCTAGCAGATCATAACCACATATAGCATACCATAACAATAACAACTAAAGGGTCGGCCTTGGTGCCTTAGACCCTATTGATATAGTGAGGATAACTCACCTTGCAGATGTCGACTCAGTACTCCAACTCGGATCACTGTAAAAAACTCCATCACCTATTACCATAACATAACATACCCATAAGTTCCCAACCTCTCAAGGTACCCCAAGCCAACTAATCAACCCCTGGTCAAAGTCAAAGTCCTCAGTCAAAGTCAACAGTCCATGTTGACCCTACTCACCGAGTACCCTCGGCTACTCGCCGAGTTCCTTGAAGTACTTGTCCACTCGCTGAGTCAACGGAGTGACTCCTTGAGTTCCTTTAGTTTACGATCGAACTCTAAGGCCACTCGCCGGGTTTCCTTCTTGCAACTTGACGGTTACACATGCATACATAAATTGGGGAAAACCTCAACCGACTCACAGAGTTGTTCATACAACTCGTTGAGTCTACGACAATCTTCATCGGACTCGCCGAGTTGTTCATACAACTCGTCGAGTCCAAGCATATCTTCATATGACTCGCCAAGTCAACCTTATGACTTGTCGAGTTCCTTTAGTCCTTAAGCCATACATACTCGTTTAAGCCATCCAGTGGCTCCAAATTACAGATCGAGGCTTCTAAGGAATGCTTTTCACGTAAAGTTGCAAACTTTACGTGCATGCATAGCTAAAAAGGTTCTTAATGTCAATCCAAACTCACAATGGGGTTTCATACTCAAGGAAGACTTCATAAAAGGCTAAACTCGGAGCTTTATGACTCTAGAACCCAAGAAGGGTCCAGATCTGAAGATACAACTTCAGATCTAGCTCATATCTCACAATATCATCTAATTCAAACCATAAGGACCCTAGATCTCTACCAAATGAGGTCTAGAAGGAAAAAGAGGTAAAGGTGGCAACTTGATACCTACAAATGATGCTAACTGAGGTAGATCTCTGATTTCCACACCTTCCTTGCTCCTAATCTCTTGCTCTCCAAGTTCTTCCTTTCCAAAAACCTTCTTTCCAAGCTTAAAACACACAAGAATGAAGCACCACATGAATTAGGGTTTCTGAGCTCTCAAAGGACTGTAATGAGGCCAAAGGAGGCTTACGCTTCTTTAAATAGGGTGCAAAACCCTGGTATTTAGGGTTTCATCTGTGAGCTCCTACTCCTCAATTTCCTTTATGGACTCGACGAGTAGGTCACTAAATACGCGATTCAACCCGCTGCTACTCAACAAGTAGGGCAACCAAATCGTTGAGTAGGTCTTAAAACCAAATAAATTTTCATTTAAATCAATACCTAAGAATCGGGGCGTTACATATAGACCCAAGGGGAGGCCAGCACCCAGATATGCTAGGCAGTTATCCGATTGAATAGACCGAAGGGGAGGCCAGCACCCAGATATGCTAGGTAGTTATCCGATTGAAATAGACCGAAGGGAGGCCTGCACCCAGATATGCTAGGTGATATGTGTATTTTTATATATATTTATCTATAACATATCTTAATATTTTAGCATTTATTATTATTATTTAGAACTAAAATGTACTTAATATGCTTTGAAATATTTAATTACAGTTAAAATGGGAGATGGAATGCAAAAGAAAGAGAATGGAGCTGAAAAGATGCAAAAAGGATATTGCTGGCAGATTGACACCTCTTCAGTGTTTCGGGTATATCTGATGACTCATAAGTCCAATTGACGAGGTTCAAACTGTTCTGAAAACTAGACGAAATTTCCTACGACTTATGTGATAGGGACTTTTGGCTAATTCGACACTTATATTATCCAAAATCGGCCTTGAAGATGAAGCATAAAAGCTGGATGGAAATTCCCTCCAAGTTACTTATTCCCCAAGCTACACTTATCTTATTTTTATTTGCTTAATCCTAAGCCACCATTAGTTTCCTTATTCCAATCCAACTCTAATATTCCATATAAATTCCATCTCCATCAACTATAAATACCCCATATCATTCCACCAATTTGAATAATCTATGATATTCCACTTCAACTTGTGCAACAAGAAAACTTCATAGTTGCCGTTTTGAGGGTCTAGGAGGTGGCCGGAAGGCCGTTAAGCTAACGGAAGCGGAGATCGTAAGGGTTGGAGAGCGGACACATGTCGGTAATCATATGGGTTGTTAACGTGATCATGTTTAGCATTCCATTGTGTTGCTATTATGTATTTAGTTTCTGATTTAGGTGTAAAAACCTTTTACTTTGTGTTTATGATTGAATGAAACTTTGATTATTAGACTAATTGCTATATTGAATCGTTTGTTTGTGTTTAATTTATCTTGCTAAGCTTGTTAAAAGATCCTTATGTATTAATGATGATTATTTTCTGTTAATTGTTAAGTGAATTGAGTTGTATGAACATATGCTTGATTGCTTTTCTCTTATGATTTTGATGACCATCGAGATTATAAGTCTAGGAATAACGAATGTGAAACTAGGATTAACATGGGAATAAGTAAGTTAATGTGTGAGCCTTGTTTGATGACCATCAACAAGAGGTTAATTGAATGTTTAATTTGATTAACTATATTTACAAGTCTTGCTTGATACGAACTGAACACTAGGAAGCATGTTACTTTAACCAATTGATCACTGTTTGAATTGACTTGTTTGCTAAAGGATTAGTTATAGTGAACGCGAATCTAATCATTTTAGGAATCGGTGAACATGAATAAATGAATTTGTGTATGAAATTGTCTATGTTTTTAAAGTGTAATTTGTCTAAACCAAAGTACCTGAAGAGATTTGTTTTCCTGTTAGTTTATCGAGAATGGTTAATTAATTATTAGTTTGAGATTTATTAAATTATTTCTTTTATTCTTTTCGTGTGACATGTAACCTATAATTAAATATATTAAATTAATCCACCGTTCCCTGTGATCGACACCCGACTTACCTAAGCTATACTGTAATCTGACTATGTACACTGCCTATAAGTGCATAGTTAGTCTAAGTTTGTTAGGTTATAAATATTAAAATTAATGGGTACTTTTGTGCACATCACTAGGCAGATATCTGGTTGAAATAGACCGAAGGGGAGGCCGACACCCATATATGCCTGGCAGTATGTGTTATGTATGGTATTAGTTATGATGTGGGAACTAACTAAGCTTCGTGCTTATGGTTTACAGTTTTGGTTTCAGGTACTCGTTTTCAAAGGAAACGAGCCGACTCGATCGCAGCGCATCACACTATGGTTTTCCGCACATGAGATCTTTGGGATTACACTCTGATATTGTTTTATGATAACATGTTTTGATTATTTCTACTTTGGTTTTGACATGAGATATTATTTTAAATGTTTTTATACTAATGGTTTTATGTAATAACTTAATGAAAACGAAATTTTTGGCCTGTATTTTTGGGATGTTACAGACACATATCCCAACTTTTATTTGAAGTACACACAAAAGGGTAAGGCATTGTCTGGAATAATATGGGCCGATGAAACTGCAGAAAAAAAAAATACTACTCCAAATTCTATGATGTTATTTCAAGTGATGCACAACATATCGAACAAACAAGTAAAATTTAGTTTATATTTATTAATTGATATTAGAATATTAATATGTTACAATTTTTAATTCATATTTATTTACATATATATTGCAGATATAAGATGATATTTGTGCCATTTACTGCAATAAACAATCATCAAAAAAGTGTGAATGTGGGAGCTGCATTATTGTTGGATGAAAAGGTTGAATCTTATGCCTGGATGCTTAACTCTTTTTGGGAGGCTCGTGGCAAAGCTCTGAATGTGATACTTACCGATCAGGATCTGACATTAATTCAAGTGATATCTAAAGTTATACTTATGTAAAAACATAGGTTATGTATGTGACATATAATATCGAAACTGCAGAATAAGGTTAACTACATTCTTTATAATTATATAATTGATTTGGTTAAGGGTAGATTATACATCATCATGTCATATTTAACAACATCCAATAAGTAAATTTTAATTTGATTTATTTTAATAAGAATATTTTTAGATACTTGTTATAAGATAAATTATAATTATCATAGTAACATTCTGTATAAGTGTGTGAAAATAATATCTTAAAATTGTAAAAAATCAATGACATTCATTGCATATTATATCATTATAATTATTTTCAAGATATATGAATTTATATGATATTCACTAAATGTAGAATAAATTTATTAATTTTATTAACTTTGTATATTATATATCAAGTTTCAGTAGTTACTTTTAAGAATAAGACATTCAGGAATACAATCCACAAATACACATATTCAAATCCATTTAAAAGCCGATGGATGATAATATTAGATAAGTTTGAATAGACAAGTAACAGCTTGTTAGATGAAATGTACAACAAAAGACATGAATGGGTACCATCTTATTTTTGCCATATTCCATTGGCTTTCACCATATTCTAATGGCTGGATTGATGAAGACAACTTCCCGTTCAGAAAGCTCAAACTCATTTTTAAATGCATTTGTCAACATCAACAATTTATTGGTCAATTTCATGTTAAATTTTGATACAACAATATCAAATCAAAGACATGAACAAAAGAAATTTGATTTCAGATTTAACAATACTAAACCAATAATGCTTTCTGAGAAACATCCATTAAAAATTGAAGAACATGCAATACTAAACCAATAATGCTTTCTGAGAAACATCCATTAAAAATTGAAGAACATGCATCTACTATTTACACTAGGGAAGTGATTTAGAAAGTACAAAAACAAATGAAAAAATCCTGCTCAATGTGTACCCAGAAGTCAGTTTGGAACTATAATAATTTTTACATTTTCACAATTAATTTCAAGAACAAAACATGAGATCATTTTGTCTTCCAGGTACTATTTTTACATTCTGTAAAATTATACAACTATTTTTTTGATTATATGAATTTTTGATGTAGGTATCATCCAATGAAATAAATGAAAGTGTTCAATGTTCTTCCGGGATGTTCATCCAGTTTGAATAGCTATGTTGTCATGGTTTCAAGGTGTTAATTGATAAAAAAGTTTGCAAGATTCTAGCACAATATATTCTTCCAAGATTGCAAAAAATGTCATAAAAATAGAGCATCATACTTTGGGAAAACCTTGGGAATCTGAAATACTGACAAAGCAAAGCTTATAGAAGAAGCGAATTCTATTGTAGAAGCATGTATAAATGCATTTGTTGATGATGAAGATAAACTGAAAGATCTTATTGGAATGTTAATTTCCTTATGAATTGAAAAAGAGCAAAAATATCTAACTAAGCCTAAAAAATGATATGTAACATATACGTTTAGTTATCGTGTTATGTAATTTTAAAACTGAATACTATAATGAAATATTATATGAATTTGAGCTTGAGTTCTAACAAATATTTTTTACTAAAGTTGAAGTAAAACTATGTTTAGAATCATTCAGAAAGTGATGGGAAGTCTTATGAGATTCCGATCAAAAGTTAACTATTGGAATTAACGAAAATATAAATTTGAAAATAAGTAAAATTATGTTATTGAAAGTTGTAAAGAATCTCGTTAGAAACATTTAGGCGAAAATATCATCGAAATCCGAGCTATAACGAAGAAGTTATGACTTCTTAAAGTTTCGCGACAGAACCGGCTCAACGTCGTATGATGTAAAAAGTGAGTTTTCGATAAACTACTTTTTAGATTTAGTGACCTAAATGAAAGTCATAGTATTCGTTAAACCGAGAATTTTCATAAAAAGAATGTCAAAATCTGATTTCGTATGAGGAAGTTATGATTTTTCCAAGATTCTGTATAACAATAGATAGCTAAAACCTCGAAATAAAGATCGAGTGATTTTTAGTCGGCACTACCTAAACGAGAATCGAAGGTCTCGTCAATAGTAATACAACAAAGACAGACGAAATAAAGATCATGTGTCATTAGATTATTGGTTCCTTATTGTGTAACCCTAATATGCATTTTCTATATATATATATATATATATATATATATATATATATATATATATATATATATATATATATATATATATATATATATATATATATATATATATATATTGTTGTGATATGTCTTCGAGCTTAACGCCGTTTGAGGCGGTTTCGCCTGAGTTAAGCCTGAGAATCACAACAAAGAGAGAGCCGACGTTAGTCGTTGTCCGGGAGGGGGTCTCGACACGAGACTCTGATGGTCTAGTCAGAAGTTGTATGAGAGAATTTGGGTTTAGTTTAAGATATATAGAGAGAGAGAAACGATCCCTTCTTCTAGAGAAGAATGATCTTTTTTATACCTGTCGTCGAGGGAGCATGTTCCCGACAATACTTTTTATCTTATTTGGATCGTCATGACGTACGGGCGTCCTATTGGCGAATCATGCACCACTAGCAGTTATCTGCTATTGGTGCGAACCACCCAAGAGCAACACTCTGAGCACTACAGTTGTCGCTATGAGGAGTGGTTGGTATTGTTTTGGCTTGTTATGGGCCTTGGTGTTAAAACGTCGGTACTAGGGATGAGATTTAGAACCGGAAAACCGGACCGGAACCGGAACCGGTATAACCGGAAAATGCTTAAACGGTCCAGGTATTAGGTTACAATAGTTCCGGGTATTTCGGGTATGGGTCTAAGGGGTCCGGTTAATCCGGGTTTTTTAACCGGTTTTGTTTAAAAAACCGAAACTGGGTTAAATGGACCGGGTACGGGTTTAGTGGGCCAAAGAACCGGTTTAGATGTGGAACTGGTATAGGAAACATGCTAACTGTGGAACCGAAATACGATTGGTTTCTTTTCCCGTGCCCTCAATTTTCGTCGATCGTCCACAGAGAAAATCTAAAAAAAGTCACCGATCACAAAGAAGTAGATCGTCGTCGCCTACACAATACTCACTTGATTTGCGCCGATACTGAAGCCCAAGCCTTAGTTGATTTACGCCGATACTGAAGCCTCAGTTCATCATTCAGGTCGATGATCATCAAAACATCAACTTCCATTCATTCCCAATTGAACTTCAAATCAAGCTCCTACAATCAATTAAAGACCAATGGTAGACAATTGGGTAGATAACAATGAAGCTACACAAGTAAGTTGTCAAGAATTTTGATTTCAATGTCGTTAATAACCTAATAACCTAAATGTAATTTTTTGTTTGTTAATTTTTTTATAACGATTGAAAGATTATGCGATTGAGGTAATTAAAAAAAATCCGGGTTTTCCGGTTCTAAACCCATTTGACCCGGTTCTACCTTACCCACTTTCCTATTTTCAGGTTTTTCAGTTCTAGATCCACTTTACCCGGAACCTAACTGGAACCGATTCCTATATACCGGTCCGGGTTCCGGTTATAAAAAATATCATTAAACAGTTCCGGGTTTTCCAGGTCCGAGTCCATCTGGTCCGGGTTTGGACCCACTCTCATCCCTAGTCGGTACCTAAGTGTGAGGCCACGAGGGCGAGGGCCCAGGCTTAGCACTTTAGCTGAGTAGTGACCGTTAGCTAGGTCATCCTTTAGATAACTGTCCCATTATCTTTGATGTATTCCTAGAAGGATACATTTATATATATATATATATATATATATATATATATATATATATATATATATATATATATATATATATATATATATATATATATATATATATATGTTAAAAAATTATAAAAAAATATATTAAAACTCGTGGTTATTTTATTCCCTACAAAACGAGTATCATATTTGTATACGATATTTAAAAAACATTAAGATAATTAAAGGTAGTGAAAGATGACCATTTTCTATCTTTTAGTGAGAGAAAAAAATTAGAGAAAGCTGACATGACACTCAAAAGTGAAAGATGTTTCCTGAAAATACTCTACGGTCTAAGGCTATAAAGAGTGGAGGTGTTAACCCCACTCGCTAAGGAGTGCTAAGCTTACCAAACACCACTCCCTAGCATGTGCTAAGGGAGCCGCTAAGAAGAGCTCGTTACATGCATATATATATATATATATATATATATATATATA